>NC_026000.2:105802416-105865133 GCF_000442705.2 Elaeis guineensis | reverse complement strand
AATAAATATCTCTCACAACACGAGAATGTTGGCAGCAGGTTCTTTAGGTGCCTCATTTGTAAGTATGTATAGAATTCTTTCGTGCTCCAAGATGATCAACTTTCGATACCACCTATCGAAGTAGATCCGATGAGTTGTCACTATCCAACAACACAGAGGGATAGTGTGTTGGCCATAGTTGCAGAAAAAATAAAAGCCTATTAGTATATGAATTATTTTTAATCCTAAAGATAAAGATTTTAGTCTAAAAATTCTCTCACTATTTTATATGAATTTTATACAATAAAAGTTCTCTCACTATTTTATATGAATTTTTTTAATCTTAAAGATAAAAATATTACAATAATTGATTATGAACCTACCCATGGATGCAGTAGGATTGGCCGAGCCACACTCGGATCTGAATGCAGTCTGTGTAGATTCTAGTACCCACTAAAGAATTATTGTAATATCTTGAGTTAGAAATGTTTCTAATATTTTTATAAATCGAATCATTATTATTTGATCAAGAGAAATATGAATATAAAATTGGGTTTGATATTTTTCCATACCCAAACTTATATTCGGGATGCAGGATGATCGTAAGATCAAGTTGCACGTAATTTTCACTGAAGGGTATTTTTGGTATTTCATCAAAATTCATATCTACAGGTAGACATGATACGTTGCTAGACGTCAATCATGTCTTGTGAGTTTGATCGAATTAAAGAGTTTAATTCGATCATTAATTAAAAGCTGTTCTGATTGATCAAAACGGTTTTAGCTTGATTTGACCTAAATCGGCTAGATTATGTTCTAACCAAATTAGTTTAAATTGCACCTGGACTCACTGCTGGCTAGATGTGGAACCCAATGGGTCACCCATAAAGAGAATTGATCATGAGTTTAATTTGATTAAACCATCTTTGCAAGTTGAACATGCTAGCACATGTTGCAAACCCTAGCATTTAGATTCGAATCGAATTCGATCGGGTTTCGATTTGGGCTAATTTATAACCAATTTGAGCCAAATTGGATTTGGTCTTGAAGTGGATTCGAAGTGTTTTAATTGGGCTTGCTGTTGGGTGCCAAAAACTAGGGAACCACATGCCTAAGAGTCTCTCTCTTGGCGTGTGGATTTAAATCCATGCGCATGAGCCACATGGCGCATGGATGGAGTTGGCGCCACCTTTAGATAAGGTCTATCCTATTTTTCCCCGTAACCTTTATTTTACGAATGTATTTCAGATGTCTTAGGAGGTGCCTAAGAGTCCTTCTGAGTATTAAACTCATCGTAGAAGAATTAAGAAAAGGGATAAGGATTAAATCCATGCGCCACCTCTTGAAAGCGCCCCTTTGAAATTTCAAATGGGGAGATAAGTTTTAAATTATCCACGCCCCTTAATCTCTTGCGCCATTCTTCAAGTTGGTGCCATCTATCTTGGCCATTGGATGGGCTTCCTTCCAGATCCAAAGGCATGGGTTGATGGCACCAATAAGAGAAGCTTCATGACTTCTCATCTGAACACCGTAAGTTAAGATCGAAGAGTCTTTCTGAAATAAGGCATCTCTTCAACCCAATTTTGATGTACACATGGCATTTCTAACTTATGGGGTGTGAGAAATAGACAAGAGGCATGAGATAAATTGCAAGAGGGCATGAGATGTTTTGGATTGCACCTTTACGTGCAATATAAATAGGGGTGCATGCCGAGGAGTCTCGGTATTCAGAAATCTTCTTTCTTTCTTACAAGAGGCTCTGCTTATCCAATTTTCTTTATTCTTTCTCTCTAGCCTAGATAAGGTCCTGATAAAGGATAAAAAATCTTCCAAAAAGGCTTAGAGAATTGGAATAAAAATTAAGGAGACAAGGAGCAAGAAAGAAAGGGAAGAAAAGGTCCAACAGTGTGACAACAAAGCCAAGAAAGGAGGTTCTGCCCAAATTGCATTTAAATTCTGATAAATCTGAATTTAATTGCAGAGTATTTTCTAATAAGTGCTAGAGAGTTTATCGAGTCCCCGTGTGGATCAACGTTGGAGGGTGAACACGTGGGCACCTTGTGGAAACCCAAACATATTGCTGCCGGCAACTAAGCACAAATCAGGGTTTAACGATAAGAGGTATGTTTCTATATCTTTTATTTGATATTAATGCATATTATATGGTTTAATTTCTGATAAGGTGATCTTGGAGTTAGATTTTATTTTTATAATTTATAATAATTGCTTTGAAATCCATGCTTCCGCCATTGCATTAAAATCTTTCAGTGGTATCAGAGCCACCTTGTTAGAATTAAATCATATGATGATATGTTAATGATTTAAAGGCAATATTATAAATATGATATGATCATTATTTATATTTTAATATGATATTAATATGATGAGATCATATTCATTATTTCATAATTAAATCATGATGTATATAATTTTGGAATGTTGCTATGTAATATTGAATTGTGTTCACTATGATGCTATATGATGAGATCATATTCATTATTTCATAATTAAAATATGAAGTATATAATTATGGAATGTTGCTTTGTCATATTGAATTGTGTTCACTATGATGCTATATGATGAGATTATATTCATTATTTCATAATTAAAATATGATGTATGTAATTATGGAATGTTGCTTTGTCATATTGAATTGTGTTCACTATGATGCTATATGATGAGATCATATTCATTATTTCATAATTAAAATATGATGTATATAATTATGGAATGTTGCTTTGTCATATTGAAGTGTGTTCACTATGATGCTAATTTCTTTTATTCATATATTTATTATGATATAGAAATTAAATATGCATTGAGACCTGAAAAACCCTCCGTAAAATGATATTAAGTTGCAGTGTAATTAACCAATAGCAGAACCAGTTGATGATGTCTAATTGATCAATCGGTGTCTAGGAAAGTGGTTCATGATTGGTAAAGAGAATGTGGTTTCTAATTGGTTCCATTGTCTGACCTGGCCAAAATTTATTGGTGTCTAAGGAAAGGAACGGGGAGACCCCCACCTCTCTTCCACTTACCTGACTGATTAGATTACTTTAATTCTTGAGTGGGATGCTCGGTGTTATATTCACTATATTATGGCCTTCCTTCATGCTAGGACATTACTATGTCACGAACCATATTAGGTTTGTTGTGTAACCACAAGACCAATTATGGAAACTGACATAATATTGTCCTGGCGCATCAAGATGCTTACAGCAATTTTTGAGTATAATACTTTGTTGTGTAACCACAAAAGTATTTATATTCTATTTTGACTGTATTAAAATGAAGGGTCCTACTTAACTAAAACATTATGGTCTGTTGTGTAAACACAAGGCTATTAATGTTTTAGAGGTCAGGGCTTATTATTGAGAATTGCATGAGATGCAATTGGAAAGAGTTTCCTACCTTTAAACTTATAAAAGGTTTGTTGTGCAACCACAAGATCTTTTATAAGGAATTAGGGTCTCAATCCCACTAAAAAAATCAATCAGGATTTTCTCAAACATCATACTAGAGGGTTATGATGTCTCATAAAAATAGTGGGAGACACAATAAAATTAAAGTTCTAATTTAATTGTGTATATCATCTTGAGTTGTTCGCTTATGTAATGTTCTTTATTATTTAGATTAATGGCTTCTTCACTTTCACTTCGCTCCATTTTGGATACAAATAAATTGACTGGTACAAACTATGTGGACTGGTTGAGAAATCTTAAAATAGTACTTAGTCAAGAGAAGCTTTCTTACATTCTCGATACCCCTGACATTGAGCCAGTTGGGGAGGATGCCACAGAGGAAGAAAAAACCACATATAGGATGTGGCAAAATGATTCTTTAACTGTCAAGTGTATCATACTTGCCTCTATGATAAATGAGTTACAGAGGCAGCATGATAGCATGGACACTCATTCCATATAGCTCAATTTAAAAGAGCTTTATGGAGAACAGAGTAGCACTGCAAGATATGAGATATCTAAGCAGTTATTCCGTGTCAGAATGACAGAGGGGTCATCTGTACAAAACCATTTTGATGGTTATTGACCTGATCACTCGATTAGGTCAATTAGATTTTGTTATGGATGGGGAGTTGAGTCAGGATCTAATCCTGCAATCACTTTCAGAATCATTTTCTCAATTTGTCGTGAACTATCACATGAACAAACTGAATTCTTTTTGCTTGAGCTATTAAATATGCTCAAAACAGTAGAGAGCCATATCAAGAAGGACAAGGCTCTTCTTCTTCTTGTGGATGGGATCTCCAAGAAGAAGGCAGGAAAAAAGGGTTCTAAAAGGAGGCTGAACCCTAAAGGTGGTATAAATAAGAGAAAGAAGGGAAAGAAGACCTCTGGACAGTCGACCTGCTTCCACTGCGGCAAGGCAGGTCATTGGAAAAGGAATTGCAAGGCTTATCTTGCAACAGTGAAGACTGGTGCAAATAATGCACCAAAAGGTATGTATGAGATACATACAATATTATCATTGAATTCTTCCATATCTAACTCATGGGTATTAGATACTGCATGTGGTTTTCATATCTGCAAATCATTGCAGGGGCTGCAGAAAATTAGAAGTTTGAGGAAGGGAGACTTCGAGCTCTATGGTGCTGGAGGAGATTCTATCCAAGCAGAAGCCGTAGGGACATATATCTTGAAGTTTCCTTCTGGGAAGATCTTAGAGCTAACAAATTGTTATTACATGCCTAAGATCATTAGAAATATTGTATCTGTACCCTTGTTGATAAAACAAGGATATCAAATATCTATAACGAGCAATGGTTGCTCGATTAATTTTTCTAATGAAATAATTTGTCATGGCATTTTTGATAATGGTTTGTTGACTCTATGCTTGAATGATAATATTTTTCATGTTGATGAAAATAGTAAATATAAGAGAGATAATGTAAATAATACCTTACTTTGGCATTGTCGACTTGGTCATATTAGTGAGACTAGGATTAACAAGTTGTACAAAGAAAAGTTCTTTGATTCTTATGATTGTGAATCATTAGGAACTTGTGAATCATGTCTCATGGGTAAAATGACCAAGACTTCATTTAGTGGACATGGAGATAGGACAAACGAGTTGTTAGGACTTGTACATACAGATGTATGTGGCCCTATGACAACTCATGCCAGAGGTGGATACTCATATTTTATTACATTTACAGATGATTTATCTAGGTTTGGATATGTGTATCTTATGAAACATAAATCCGAAGCCTTTGATAAATTCAAAGAGTATCAAAGCATGGTCGAAAAACAAACTGAAAAAAGTATAAAAATTCTTCGATCTGATCGAGGAGGAGAATACTTGTCCAATGAATTTTTGGACCATCTTAAAGCAAAGAGAATTATCTCTGAATAAACACCTCCTTATACGCCACAATTAAATGGTGTAGCCGAAAGGAGGAACCGTACCTTATTAGATATGGTATGCTCCATGATGTGCTTCACTGAATTGCCTACTTCCTTCTGGGGTTATGCTTTAGAGACCGCAATAATTATCTTGAATAGAGTACCTTCTAAATCTGTATCTAGCACTCCATATGAAATATGGAGAGGTAAGAATCCCAATCTTAAATATTTTAACATATGGGGATGTTCAGCATATGTCAAAAGAAATTTTAGACATAAACTAGATACTAGAGCAGATAAATATTTGTTTGTAGGATATCCTAAGGATAGTATAGGATATCTATTCTACTACCCTACTGAACAAAAGGTATTTGTAAGTAGGCATGCCACTTTCATGGAGAAAGAATTTATCCTAGAAAGAGGCAGTGAGAGAAATATTGAAATTAATGAAGTTCAACAAAAACAAATAGATATTTCTCAACCAAATATTCACATAAATAAAGAAGAACTAGAACACATAACTCTTATCCATAGGTCAGAGAGGGTACGACATGTACCTATAAGGTATGGGTTCATTATTGAGAATAATGAAGCCCAAGTCATTGAGAATGACGAACCTTTGACCTATACAGAAGCTGTCATGAGTAAGGACTCAGACAGATGGCAGGATGCTATGAAATCTGAGATGGACTCCATGTACACCAACAAAGTATGGACTTTGGTTGATGCACCAGAAGGGGTAAACCCTATTGGATGCAAATGGGTCTATAAGAAAAAGATTGGAGCAGATGGTCAAATAGAAACTTATAAAGCTAGATTGGTAGCTAAAGATTTCAGGCAAAAACAAGGTATTGATTATAATGAAACTTTTTCACCTGTTACCATGCTCAAATCTATTCGGATAATGCTTGTAATAGCAGCATACTATGATTATGAAATATGGCAAATGGATGTGAAGACCGCCTTCTTGAATGGTTTTCTAGAAGAGGAGGTCTACATGTCACAGCCAGAGGGTTTTATCTCAAATGACAGACCAAATCAGGTATGCAGGCTTAAGAAATCTATTTATGGATTAAAGCAAGCCTCAAGGAGTTGGAACATCTGCTTTGATGTAACAATCAAAGAATTTGACTTCATCAAAAATGTGGATGAAATTTGTGTGTATAAGAAGATTAGTGGGAGTGCCCTAGTTTTCTTGGTTCTGTATGTAGATGACATACTCCTTATTGGGAATGATATCCCAATGTTACAAACAGTCAAATTATGGCTATCAAATAATTTTTTCATGAAAGACTTGGGGGAAGCATCCTATATACTTGGTATAAAGATCTATAGAGATAGATCTAAAAGGATGCTAGGCTTATCTCAGTCTAAGTACATTGACTTAATACTGAAAAGATTCAGTATGAATGAAAGTAAAAGAGGTTATTTACCCATGAGTCAAGGCATACATCTCTCTAAGAAGATGTCTCCTAAGACAACTGAAGAGAGAAATAGATTGAGTTCTATTCCTTATGCTTCGGCTGTAGGATCAATAATATATGCTATGTTATGTACCAGGCCTGATGTAGCTTATGCCTTAGGCATAGCCAATAGATTTCAGGCTAATCCAGGAGAGGATCATTGGAAGACTGTGAAAAATATTCTAAAGTACTTAAGAAGGACTAAGGATATTTTTCTCATATATGGTGGATCTGATCTTAAACTAGAAGGATACTCTGATTCTAGTTTTCAATCAGACCCAGATGATAGCAAATCCATTTCAGGGTATGTCTTTACTTTGAATGGTGGAGCAGTGAGTTGGAAGAGTTCTAAGCAGCAAACAGTAGCTGACTCAACCACAGAGGCAGAATACATAGCTGTAAGTGAAGCCACCAAGGAAGCTGTCTGGATGAAGAAGTTCATCACTGAATTGGACGTTGTTCCTGAGATTGAGAACCCAGTACCACTTTATTGTGATAATGCTGGAGTAGTTGCTCAAGCAAAGGAACCCAGGTCTCACCATAAATCCAAGCACATTTTGAGATGCTTCCATCTCGTTCGTGAAATAATTGAAAGACAAGATGTTATTATTGAACGAGTAGACACAAAGAACAACATAGTGGATCCATTCACTAAAGCTTTACCACAGCAGTAATTCGATCGCCATCTCGATTGTATGGGGTTGAAATATAAGGGAGATTGGCTTTAGTGCAAGTGGGAGATTGAAAGGAATATGCCCTATAAGCCAATCAAAATGTATAAATAGATGGATATTTTTTGTCTCCCGACAACTCATGTAGTGATGTTTTAAATAAATAAAGGCATTTAGTTCATCATATGCTACATCTTATTTTGATGAACCCCATAAATTAGGGCTATGGTTTTAGGGTTATGATGCAATCATACCAAGTGAGACTTAAAACCTTAAAACTCTAATTTTAAATATTCCTAGTCGATGGAACATTGAGTAGGGGATCAATGTTTCTGGTAAGACTGGTACATCCTGTGTATGCTCGACAGAGAGGGTAATTAATCTCATAATTACTTGTGTATGACACTAATATAAGGATGTAAGTGTTCATTAGAGAATAAATTCACTGAATTGATCCAATTAAAGAATATCTGATGGAGTCTTATCTACATGTTAACAGATTTTTTCTTATAGTGGGAATTGTGTATGTAAATCTTTTGACTTGAGACTGCCATAGAACCTTATAAGCATGAATCTATATTTTGGATCATACTCATTCATGATTTAATCATGTACGGGATGTTCTGGATATGATGGATTGCTTATGAAGGTTGTGAGTAGGTCAATATGGAAACGATCGCTCCTAGTAAGAGGAGATCGCATCCTATCTGCTTCAATCAAATAACGATTCAAGAAGACTTTGATCAAAGCATTATGAAAAAATTCAAAATGATTTCTAATATTTTATAAATCGAATCATTATTATTTGATCAAGAGAAATATGAATATAAAATTGGGTTTGATATTTTTTCATACCCAAACTTATATTCGGGATGCAGGATGATCGTAAGATCAAGTTGCACGATAATTTTTACTGAAGGGTATTTTTGGTATTTCCATCAAAATTCCATATCTACCAGGTAGACATGATACATTGCTAGACGTCAATCATGTCTTGTGAGTTTGATCGAATTAAAGAGTTTAATTCGATCATTAATTAAAAGCTGTTCTGATTGATCAAAACGGTTTAGCTTGATTTGACCTAAATCGGCTAGATTGTGTTCTAACCAAATTAGTTTAAATTACACCTGGACTCACTGCTGGCTAGATGTGGAACCCAATGGGTCACACACAAAGAAAATTGATCATGGGTTTAATTTGATTAAACCATATTTGCAAGTTGAACATGCTAGCACATGTTGCAAACCCTAGCATTTAGATTCGAATCGAATTCGAATCGGGTTCTGATTTGGGCTAATTTAGAACCAATTTGAGCCAAATTGGATTTGGTCTTGAAGTGGGTTTGAAGTGTTTTAATTGGGCTTGCTGTTGGGTGCCAAAAACCAAGGAACCACATGCCTAAGAGTCTCTCTCTTGGCGTGTGGATTTAAATCCATGCGCATGAGCCACATGGCGCATGGATGGAGTTGGCGCCACCTTTAGATAAGGTCTATCCTATTTTTCCCTGTAACCTTTATTCTATGAATATATTTCAGATGTCTTAGGAGGTGCCTAAGAGTCCTTCTGAGTATTAAACTCATCGTAGAAGAATTAAGAAAAGGGATAAGGATTAAATCCATGCACCACCTCTTGAAAGCGCCCCTTTGAAATTTCAAATTGGGAGATAAGTTTTAAATTATCCATGCCCCTTAATCTCTTGCGCCATTCTTCAAGTTGGTGCCATCTATCTTGGCCATTGGATGGGCTTCCTTCCAGATCTAAAGGCATGGTTGATGGCGCCAATAAGAGAAGCTTCGTGACCTCTCATCTGAACACCGTAAGTTAAGATCGAAGAGTCTTTCTGAAATAAGGCGTCTCTTCAACCCAATTTTGATGTACACATGGCATTTCTTAAATTATGGGGCATGAGAAATAGACAAGAGGCATGAGATAAATTGCAAGAGGGTGTGAGATGTTTTGGATTGCACCTTTACGTGCAATATAAATAGGGGTGCACATCGAGGAGTCTTGTGTATTCAGAAATCTTCTTTCTTTCTTACAAGAGGCTTTGCTTGTCCAATTTTCTTTATTCTTTCTCTCTAGCCTAGATAAGGTCCTGATAAAGGATAAGAAATCTTCCAAAAAAGCTTAAAGAATTGGAATAAAAATTAAGGAGACAATGAGCAAGAAAGAAAGGGAAGAAAAGGTCCAACAGTGTGACAACAAAGCCAAGAAAGGAGGTTCTGCCCAAATTGCATTTAAATTTTGATAAATTAGAATTTAATTACAGAGTATTTTCTAATAAGTGCTAGAGAGTTGATCGAGTCCCCGTGTAGATCAACGTTGGAGGGTGAACACGTGGGCACCTTGTGGAAACCCAAACAGATTGCTGCCGGCAACTAAGCACAAATCAGGGTTTAGCGATAAGAGGTATGTTTCTATATCTTTTATTTGATATTAATACATATTATATGATTTAATTTCTGATAAGGTGATCTTGGAGTTAGGTTTTATTTTTATGATTTCATAATAATTGGTTTGAAATCCGTACTTCCGCCATTGCATTAAAACCTTTCAAAACCCTCCCATCGATCAAACTTACCTAACCTCTAGGTGAAATTATATTTTGATCGGATCACTTGACTATTCGAGCTAACCCATGTCAGCTAGATAAATTAGTACGACTGATTTAGGTGCTCCTAGACTAGCCCTTTTTATGGTCTCCTTTAAGCTGACTTGGTGAAGCCAGTGGGAGGATCATGATAAACTGGTTCATCTGACCTTCTCCTCTAAATCAATTAAATTTTTTAAAATTATTAGATCCTTAAAATAAAATAGTTATGATGATAACTAGATCATAGCCTCCCATTAAGTGGATGATAATGGGTCCATCGATTGGATAATCATTGGAGGCCCAAAGGCCTGGTGCTTATCGGCTGATGGAATTGTCATTCATAATATGATTTCTTGACTGCATCTTTCTGAATGATGGTTAGGTTAGCCAACCAAAGTTGGGCCTAATTATTCATTAGCTAGATAGGCCAAGTATGGTCATGTTAATGGTTGGACCTAATCAGACATTTTTAGTGAAGGCCAAAGCCTACTGATTAGGGACTGGGGCAAAATTAAATTACTAAAAATTATTTAGAGAAATAATTGGTTATGAACTTATCCTTAGATGTACATGGGTTGGCCAACCAAAGTTGGGCTTGTGTGCAGTCTAAGTATATTCTAGTACCCACTAAGGAATTAGGATAATTCCTCGAATTGGAGGTAGAGGCTACCAATTCGAATAAAATAGTGGGAGAAACCTTTTGATTAAAGTCTAAATCTTTAGGTTTAATGAATCAATTACTAATTAGGTTATCATTTTTCTTTCTGCAGATATGGACACTTCCCTATCACTCCGATCATTGTTGGACAATGATAAGTTGGTGGAATCCAACTACGATAACTGGTACCGAAAGTTGAAGATAGTCCTGGAGCATGAATAGATCCTATATGTGATAACGGATCCTGCACCTGAGGAGCCAGCTACCAATGCTCATGGAATAGTCAGAGATACTTACCAGAAGTGGTTCAGTGATCGGACCATGGTGTGCTGCATTATGCTAGCTGGCATGAGCAATGAGTTTAGTCACAGATTTGAGACGGCTCAGCCAAAGGACATGCTTCAAGTGTTGGAGGATGCCTTTGGCACACCCGATGACGTGGAGAGGCACAAGACTAGTTGTGCCATCTTCAACACCAAAATATGGGATGGTGCCTCTATCACTGATCATGTATTGTACATGATTGAGCTGATGGAGTATTTGATCAAGCTTGACTTTCCCTTGCATGAGCAACTTGAGAAAGATACAATACTGAACTCGCTGTCCAAGTCTTATCTCCCATTTCTCACTCATTATAGAATGTCAAAGCCTGAAGTAAACTACCATGGGTTACTGGGGTTGCTTCAAAACTTTGAGAAGGATCACCAACTCCATAAAGAGTTGGTGAATTTAGTAGGAGGTACATCTTCTGGTTCTCAACCCTTTGAGAAAGGGAAGAAGAACAAAAAGAAGAAAGTAAAGAAAGTGCATGTTCATACTGGGACATCTGTGTAGGGCCAAACTAGAAAGATCAAGCCCGATAAGAGCCAAGCTGAATGCTTCTTTTGTAGGAAGCGGGGGCACTGGAAGAAGAACTGTCCTTAGTATATTGCCTCTCTGGATCCGAACAGGCAGAGAAAGAAGCAAGCTGTTGCTGGGCAAGGTATTTATATGATAACTCCTTGTAATTTTTCTATTTATGATATAACTGACTGGGTATTGGATACCGGTAGCCCTTACCATATTTGCAATTTGTTGCAGTGGTTGCAGGTCAGTAGGAGATTCAAGCAAGGAGAGAGATTCCTGAACATTGAAGATGGAAGATCAGTTTCAGTTCTAGCATTAGGAATCTTGAAACTTGTATTTGAATCCCACACCGTTGTTCTTAATGATTATCATTTCTGTCCCAGTTTCTTTTTAAATATTATTTCTGTAGGCCTTCTGACAAAAAATAATTATGAAATTTTAATAAAGAAATAAGTTTGTAATATCATTATGAATGGTGTTACTATTTTTTGTGGATATTTGAACAATGATGTGTATATGTTATCACAATCTATTAACATAGTTTATTCCACTGGCAAGCACCCTAGATTAGATAGTGTATCAGATATCTACTTATGGCACTATAGGCTAGGTCATATAAATAAGAACAGGATAAACATGTTGACTCAAGAGAAAATCTTCGAAGTCAGTGATTGTGAATCACTTCCAACCTGTGAGT
Organism: Elaeis guineensis; assembly: GCF_000442705.2. Classification (NCBI taxonomy): domain Eukaryota; kingdom Viridiplantae; phylum Streptophyta; class Magnoliopsida; order Arecales; family Arecaceae; genus Elaeis; species Elaeis guineensis. The sequence goes on along the minus strand of NC_026000.2, from coordinate 105,852,863 downwards.
CCTGTCTTCTTAGTAAAATGACCAAGTCACCTTTTACTGAAAAAGGTGAGAGAGCTACTGAGCTCTTAGGCCAAGTACATACTGATGTGTGCAGGCCCATGAGCATAAATGCTAGACGTAAATATTTCTACTTCATCACTTTCATGGATGATCTATCCCAATATGGATATGTCTATTTGATGAAACATAAGTCGGATTCATTTGAAATGTTCAAACGATTTCGAAGTGAAATAAAAAAATAAACTGGGAAGAGTATTAAAACTCTTCGATCTGAATAAGGAAGAGAATACCTTTCTGGTGAGTTTCTCACATATCTAGGAGAGAATGGGATTCTCTTCCAATGGACTCCTCCAGGAACACCATAGAATAATGGTGTGTCTGAAAGGAAAAATTAGACACTGTTAGACATGGTTCGATCCATGATTGGTTTTGCCAGCTTGCTGATATCTTTTTGGAGATATGCACTCGAATCGGCCTGTTATCTGTTAAATAGGGTTCCAAGTAAGTCTGTAATTAAAACTCAATATGAGATATGGACAGGGCGTAAACCAGCACTTTCACACCTTAGGGTCTGGGGATGCCTGGCCTATGTCAAATGGTTAGTTACAGATAAACTCGGACCTAGATCTGACAAATGCACATTCATAGGGTACCCCAAAGAGATCAAAGGATATTTTTTCTACCATATTGATGAACAAAAGATGTTCGTCAGCCTTAAAGCAATCTTTTTAGAATAGAAGTTCCTTGGTGAAGGAACCGTTACCTCTAAGGTTGAACTTGATAAAGTTTAATAGGTAGAAGGACCGACACCAATAGCTGAACCTGAGTCAGATTTGATTAGATCAGATTCGGAGCCCAATGTACCTGCACCATTAAGACGATCCGATAGAGTACCGCATCAGTTGGACAGATACTATAGTTTCTTGGTCTGAGATGGTGATCCCATCGAACTCGATCAGAATGATGAGGATCCGATCACCTATATGGATGCAATGCAGAGACCTGATTTCGAGAAATGGCTTGAAGCCATGAAATCTGAAAGGGAGTCCATGAAGGTCAATGATGTATGGACATTGGTTGACCCACCTGAAGGGGTTAAACCCATTGGGTGTAAATGGGTCTTCAAAAAGAAGAGGGACGCAGACGGAAAGGTAGAGACCTATAAAGCCCATCTAATTTTCAAAGGATATCACCAACGTTATGGTATTGACTATGATGAGACATTTTCTCCTGTGGTAATGCTCAAATTCATTTGGATAATGCTTACAATAGCTGCCCATCTAGATTATGAGATCTGGCAGATGGATGTAAAGACAGCTTTCTTGAATAGAGAGTTGACCGAAGAGGTGTATATGATACAACCTGAGGGGTTTACATCCACAGATGAGTCCAAGGTGTGCAAGCTTCAAAGATCCATTTATGGATTGAAGTAAGCTTCTCGGAGTTGGAACATGCATTTTGATAAGGTGATCAAAATGTATGGCTTCGTCAAGAATGGAGAAGAGCCCTGCATCTATAAATGGGCAAATGGTCCAGTTATAGTATTCTTTGTCTTGTACGTGGATGACATTCTCTTAATTGGGAATGATATCCCCGCACTACAAGGAATAAAAGTTTGGTTATCATCACAGTTCATCATGAAGGACTTGGGTGAAGCATCCTATATCTTAGGGATGAAGATCTACAGGGATAGATCTAAAAGGATGCTTGGGTTATCCTAGTCCACGTACATAGATACTGTGCTGAAGAGGTTCGGCATGGAGAATTTCAAGAAGGGCTATCTATCGATAGGCCATGAAATTTCTCTCTCTAAGAAGGATTATCCGATAACTCCTGAAGAGAGAGAGCGTATGAGTAGAGTCCCATATGCTTCGACTGTGAGATCTATCATGTACACCATGACATATACAAGGCCAGATATGGCATACTCATTAGGAGTAGTGAGTAGATACCAATTTGATTCTGAAGAAAATCACTGAAAAGTGGTTAAAGCCATCCTTAAGTATTTAAGAAATATTAAGGACCAATGGTTGGTTTATGGCAAGTCAGATCTGAAACTTGTGGGGTTCACAGACTCCAGCTTTCAATCTGACCATGATGACAGTAGAAGCATGTTGGGTTATTTCTTTACTCTGAATGATGGAGCCATCTGCTGGAAAAATTTCAAGCAACATACTGTGGCAGACTCTGTTTGTGAGATGGAGTATATCGCAGCATTGGATGCCACGAAGGAAGCTGTGTAGCTGAGAAAATTCATCATTGAGCTCGGAGTAGCACTCTCCCTCGATGGTCCAGTCCTGCTCTACTGCAACAGCACTGGTGCTATTGCTCAGGCGAAGGAACCCAAAGCACACCAGTGGATGAAGCATATTTTGCGTCGCTTCCATCTGGTCTGGGAGATTGTGGATCGAGGTGACATCGACCTTCAGAAGATCGACGAAAAAGAGAACCTGGCCGACCCCTTCACTAAAGCCCTGGTGATAAAGGAGTTCGATAACCACAAATCAAAGATGGGTATTAGATACTGTGCCAAGTGGGTTTAGGACAAGTGGAAGTTAGAAAATATATCCCAAAAGCCAATCGTCAACCTGTTGATGGTTGAGCAACCTTGTATTGTAATTGATTTGTTAATAAATAAAATATATTTTTGGTATTTTCATCACAAGTTTTTATCTTCTAACGAACTCCGTTGTTGTGATGAAGTCCTTAGGACTATTTAAGTTCGACAAAGAGAGGATTTTTCGATTAGTCCTTAAAACTGTTCATGACCAAATGATAGGCTATTAATAAGGATGACAGCTTCTATCGAGCATAGGTCGCTGTAGGCCATATGGGTTGGTTGTCGTCTTAACCAAAGAGTGTGGGGACACTGGTATGACATATAGGTAAGATGTAAGAGTACATCATCATGAAACATGACTAACTCCAGAGTATTCTGCTGTCAAGAATATCTCTGATGAGATATAGGTATAAGTGTCCCTTAGACCTTAGATCGCCTCAGTAACTTGCAAGCAACTCACTGTGCTTTGGTACTGGACTAACTAAATTTCTAATTCAGTGACAGAAGGCTTCTAGGCATAGTCAAGTACTTGTGAAGTCAGAGTGTGATCAAGATGGGATTGACCACTCCAAGAGTTGGAGAAGAATGAGTCACTGTATTTCAATTTAGCAAAACCTTAGCCAAGATAATCCATCAGATAGATTTGATATTTTAAAATATAATGTGGATAACCTAATTAGAGTTAACAGTTGAACTCTGAGATATTCTATTAGCATTTTAGTGAAGGGGATGAATTATATGAAAACTATATCCACATGGGTTCTAAGGATGTTGTTCTACACATTCAACCTATCCAGCCGTTGGGTACCTTTGCTAGATGGTCACTTCGATTGGTATAAAAATTTATTTTTGTGCTATCGGCTTAGGTTCAAATCTATGAGGTCACCCACATTAGAGTTCACGATCCGATCGGATGGTTGATCAACGATTAAGAATCGTTCTAGGGTTAAATGATCAATATGATTGACATTTAACCTAGTGCAAATATTGCAGGAGGATCGATTAGCAATTTGATTGCTAATTGGATTAATTTGATTAAGCCAATGGACTGAGATTAAGTCTAATTAAATATAATTTAATTAGATTTGGTTTGGGCTTGATTGGATCAAGTTCAATTGATTTATTGGATAAGCCAAGTGCAAGAAAAAACTAGTCCTAGTTCAATTAGGACTTGGGTCAACCTAATTTCTAATATGATTAAAAAGTTAAATCAGACTTAAATCTAACTTAATCTGATTAAATTAAATTTTTAATTGGGTTAAGACCTATTTTAATTGGGTTGATTTGGTTTTGATTTGATTTGGTTTGAGAAACTAGATTGGAACAAGACATAGATTGAATCCTAGTAAGACTAGGATTCCAGCTTGCGCCAATTTAGCCCCCACGCCCACTCTCTCTTATTTTGTGTGGCAAAACTTCTCTCCCAGGTCTTCACATATGTCCAAAACTTTTTTCTCTTTCTCTCTTACATGGAAAGTGGTTGTGGATCAAGTCAAAGTAGGAATTAGTTTGGATTTCAAATTCTATGAGATAGAATTTTAGGAAACCAAAACTCTTTTCTTATGGCATTGATTTTATCCAAATTTTTTTTGAGATTTTTATGGATTTTATGGTACATAATATGTATCTTTTACTGGTGGTCCACACACAAAAAGAAGGAGGGGGCACCCAAGAGTTGGGTGCCCCTTATCTTGCCTTGTTTGGATATACCTTGACTAGGTATTTAACCTAGACAAAGACTCTATCATATCTCTCTATTTAAAATAAATTTTTTCATGATTTTTTTGTAAAAAATATAAAAGAAAAGAGACCTTTGGGGCATGTAAAAATCAAAATGAAAGAAGGTTAGGGTGTATAGATACAATAGACACAAGACTAGGTATCTAGGTGAGAGCAAAAAGAAGAAGAAGAGGGTCTTCTTCTAGGGTTGCTGTGTTCACCTCTTCCCTTCCTCCATTTTGAGTTTTCTGAGAGTTTCTTAAATCTAAAACTCCTTCTCCTACTTCTCATCTTTGAAAGAGTCCAAATCAAGAAGAAGGAGGTATCTGATCGACCATCGAAGAAGGATCAGCACAATACTAGCATACTGTGCTGATTTTCTGGATCAGGACTTCTGATCGTGATTTGTGGGCTTATGTGGATGACTCTTAGAGGCCGGACGTATGTGTGGCTCATAACATCATCCTCAAGTCTGGATTAGTAAAGTTAGAATGTCTAACTTGCAAGATAATAGATCTGATCTATTATATTTTACATACATTAGATGTAGTATAAAAATATGTCGATATGATCAACATGTAGTTCTTGCTCTTTATATTATAATTTTTGATTTAGTGCCATGTAATAATCATGTAATAAGATCTTAGATCTAGAGATTCTCTGATTTTATAAGATAAATTTTAATTTATTTTAGTCTTCCACTGTCTGATCTTGAAAAAATTTCAAGATCTAATCCTAAAACCCTAGATCTGTTTCTTTCAAAATCTAGCTAGTAGTAGACACAAACTCTTGACCTAACCCTAATCCGATCAGATTAGGACAGCTCAAAAGTCCCAATCAACTAGGACTCTTCCTAATTAATTATCAAAATAAATACTCTTAATTCTGATGAGTCCACAAGTCAAGATTGACGTCTACCAATGTATAATGACTATCCAAAAAAAAATAAAATTTTGATAAAAATTATCAAAATATCCTTCAGTGGCAAGTTACCATGTAATCAATCATTCAATCAAACAACATCCCAGATGAGCTGTGGGTATAGAATCATGTCAAACCCAATTGCTTATCTAAATATATCTCGATTAGAAGGTAATGATTTAGTTGATGATATATTAGAAATCTCTTTTTAATAATCATCCTGCTTTGACCAAAGACTTTTAGAATCATCAACCTATGAGATTATATAGGATATTCGCTCCTCTTATTAGGAGTGACTAGTCCTTTATTGATCACTCACAACATCCATGCATACTTCACCACATCCAGAACACCCCGCATAAGGATTAGAGAATCAAGTTAGGAAGTGAACCAAAATATGGATTCATATACACAAGGTACCATGATGATCTCAGGATAAAAGATCACTTATACAACTCCCACTAGAAAACAATTAGCTGATAGGTAAATAAGACTCCATCAGATATTTTCTCATAGGTCTATTCAGTGAACCCATTCTCTAATGAGCATTCACATCTTTGTATTAGTGTCACTATGCAAGTGGTTGTGAGATCAATCACCCTCATCACTGAGCATACATAGGACATGCTAGTTTTGCTAGTATCATTGATCCTTAACTCAATGAACTAATGATTAAAAATATTTTAGGTCATGGCTATCAAAGAATTAGGTCTCACTGGTGTGATCTCATCACGGCCCTAAAACCATTACCCAAACCTATGAGATTCATTATAATCTAAAAAATAATAATAAGATGCAACATATAATGAATCAAAAAAATCTATTTTATTAAATAAAAATATCAATTACATAAGTTTGGAAGATAAAATATAGAAAACACCCAATCGCATCTCATATGCAATTGACTTGTAGGACATCATTCATTCATAACTGTTGGTGCAAAAATCCGCCTGCGTCGGAGAAGCTGGAGTTGAGGAAGCCGCGGTCGCCGTCGGGACCTACAAGGGAAGTCTAAACCGGAGGTGGGGTTGCTCCGGCAAGACCCTCCGACGCTCAAGTCAGTTCTCTGCCTCAACAAGAATGGAGTGCTTGAACGGAGAGTTTAGCAGAGTTTTGAGATAAGGCAAAAGGGCTTAAAGAATAACGTATCTGAGTCCCCCTTTTATAGGCGGGGGAGGCAACGGACTGATGGTGACGTTTGTAACAGCCTGGTAGTGGGCCGCCCATGGCCAGGGGAATTGATTGCGAAAGATAATGGAGCAGACACGTGGCCATCATCATGGCCCGCCACATAGGGCCTGTTGCAGGTAGTGGAGCGGCGTCCGTTACTACTAGTTGTCAGCGAGTAGTGGGATCGTGCAGCACCTGCCGCAGGGAGTGGAGCAGAATCATAGCTGTTGACACAGCCTGTCAGAAGGTAGTGGGATCGTACAGCACCTGTCGCAGGGGGAGGTGGAGCCGCGTGGAATCCGCTACAGGAAGTGGAACAGGATCATGGCAGTTATTATTATCTGCCAAAGGACACGGATCTGTTGATCATGGCTCGACAGTAGTCGGAGTTCGGCCTTTGTAGGAGTCCGGGAGGGGTCCCCCTTTCGGACGAGGTCGTGGGTGGAGTCCGGCTCCAGCAGCTGATACTGAGATCGGAGACTGAGGACGGAGCTTGGCTCCCATAGGGATCCGGATGTAGCCACCCTGCTGTCGATGGCAGAGCCCGTCTCCCGTAGGAGTCCAGGCAGAGCCGTTCTGCTGTTGATGAAGGAGCCCGACTTCCGTAGGGGTCCGGGCGGAGCCGTTCTGCTGTTGAAGGAGGAGCCCGGCTCCCGTAGGAGTCCGGGCGGAGCCGTTCTGCTGTTGATGGAGGAGCCCGACTCCCGTAGGAGTCCGGGCGGAGCCGTTCTGCTATCGAAGGAGGAGCCCGGCTCCCGTAGGAGTCCGGGCGGAGCCGTTCTGCTGTCGAAGGAGGAGCCCGACTCCCGTCGGAGTCCGGGTGGAGCCATTCTGCTGTTTGAAGGAGGAGCCCGGCTCCCGTAGGAGTTCGGGCAGAGCCGTTCTGCTGTTGAAGGAGGAGCCTGACTCCCGTAGGAGTCCGGGCGGAGCCGTTCTGCTGTCGATTTCGGCTGCGGGTAATTTATACCCAACACCAGTCCCCCTACTTTCGAGTTTGAATTTCAAGCGAAGGAAGTATGCAGAGAGAGAGATGTGTGCAGCCGGAATCGTCCCTTCGAATCCTGCGCACTGCCGCCCCTATTTAATGCACGCACGTCAGAGTCCATTTTTCGGTGAAGGTGACTTGAAAAGTCTTTTCGGAACCCCCGCTGAAACGCGATCCCAAGCATCGCTTTGCGGGAATTTGTGAGCGGTCAACCATCGATGGCGGTGGAGGGGATAAGCGCGCCACGTGGCATACCTTAGTTGGCCCAGGAATACCCGCCGCCATAACTGCGCCATGATCCGTCGGCTATTTAAACCCCTCGGCCCCTTCGTAGCTTCATTCTGGCGTTGTTCTTTCATCTGAGAGCCCTGCTTCTCTCGCCCCAGTTTCTGTCCCCTTCCCTTAAACCATGTTATCTACTTGGGAGGCTGTCCTTGAGGGAATACTTGTGATGACGTGTATCTTCTTTTTTCCTGACCCACCGGGTCCTGTAATGTGTACTTCTGTTAAATGAAAAAGTGATTTCAGTACCTTGTTTGCATCTTGTGTTAAATAGTTGTCTGCCGGACTTCTTCATTTTTCTTTCGTTCTCTTTGTCTGTGTTACGTTGTTCCAAGGTCGTCGGCGACTTTTTCAGTGGGGTCATCATTTGCCGAGCTCCTTTTCGGCTTTTGTGCCGTTCGGGGATACCCACTTGTCAGGTTCGCCCGGATTCTTCTCCGCTGAAGTCGGGGCTAAGTTCGGCTCCCTTGATAGTCCGAACGGAGAAGCCCTCCGGGAGTTGGAGTAGCTCGATTCTCGTAAGAGCCAGGGCAAAGTTTTTCTGCAATCAAAGTCATAAGTAAAGTCCGGCTTCTGTAGAAGTCCGGGCGGAGTTGTCCTGTAGCTGTCGTTGGCGGTGGAGCCCGGCTCCCGTAGGAGTCCGGGCGAAGCCTTTGTTGCTGTCGATGGTGGGGCCCGGCTCCCGTTGTAGTCCGGGCGAAGCCTTCTTAGCGGCGGAACCCGGCTCCCGTAGGAGTCCGGGCGAAGTCTTCTTTGCGGCGGAACCCGTAGGAGTCCGGGCGAAGTTTTCTCTGCGACAGAACCCGGCTCCCGTAGGAGTCCGGGCGAAGTCTTCTTTGCGGTGGAACCCGGCTCCCGTAGGAGTCCGAGCGAAGTCTTCTTTGCGGCGGAACCCGGCTCCCGTAGGAGTCCGGGCGAAGTCTTCTCTGCGGCGGAACCCGGCTCCCGTAGGAGTCCGGGCGAAGTTTTCTCTGCGGCGGAACCCGGCTCCCGTAGGAGTCCGGGTGAAGTCTTCTTTGCGGCGGAACCCGGCTCCCGTAGGAGTCCGGGCGAAGTCTTCTTTGCGGCGGAATCCGGCTCCCGTAGGAGTCCGGGTGAAGTCTTCTTTGCGGCGGAACCCGGCTCCCGTAGGAGTCCGGGCGAAGTCTTCTTTGCGGTGGAACCCGGCTCCCGTAGGAGTCCGGGTGAAGTCTTCTTTGCGGCAGAACCCCGCTCCCGTAGGAGTCCGGGTGAAGTCTTCTTTGCGGCGGAATCCGGCTCCCGTAGGAGTCCGGGCGAAGTCATTTTTGCGGCGGAACCCGGCTCCCGTAGGAGTCCGGGCGAAGTCTTCTTGGCGTAGGGACCCGGCTCCCGTAGGAGTCCGGGCGAAGTTTTCTTGGCATAGGGACCCGGCTCCGTAGGAGTCCGGGCGGAGTTTTCTTGGCGTAGGGACCCGACTCCCGTAGGAGTCCGGGTCTTCCACTTTGCTCATGTCAGGACGAGGTTCTCCTCCTGTTCCTGACAGGGCTACGGGGGCACATATGGGCATTGCAAGGCCTCTCCCCCCATCCGGTCTAAAAGAACCGGGCCTTCGACTTTGCTCAAGTTAGGGCGAGGTTCTCCTCCTGTCCCTAACAGGGCTGTGGGGGCACATATGGGCGTTGTAAGGCCTCTCCCCCCATCCGGTCTAAAAGAACCGGGCCTTCGACTTTGCTCAAGTTAGGGCGAGGTTCTCCTCCTGTCCCTAACAGGGCTGTGGGGGCACATATGGGCGTTGCAAGGCCTCTCCCCCCATCCGGTCTAAAAGAACCGGGCCTTCGACTTTGCTCAAGTTAGGGCGAGGTTCTCCTCCTGTCCCTAACAGGACTGTGGGGGCACATATGGGCATTGCAAGGCCTCTCCCCCCATCCGGTCTAAAAGAACCGGGCCTTCAACTTTTATAAGGTTGCCCTCTCATTTTTGATATCGCCTGCTTGAATTGTCCTAAGACAAATGGGCACGCATTTTTTGATTAGGACGAAATCACTGGTAGTACATCCGCAAGTTTTCTGAGCTCCACGATCATGGGAGGTCAGCTCCCCCGAGTTCCCTGAGATAATAAGTTTTAGGTCGGACTACTTCCTTGACCTCATAAGGTCCCTCCCAGTTTGGGGCAAGCTTCCCCCGGTCCTGAGGTTGTGAGACAGCAGCTCGTCGGAGCACCAGATCCCCTGCTTTGAATGCCTTGTTCTTCACTCGGGCGTTGTAATATCGGGCAACTTTCTGTCTGTAGGCTGCCATTCGAACCTGAGCAATCTCCCACCTTTCTTCCAGTAGGTCGAGGTTGGCTCTGAGACTTTGCGCATTTTGGGGTTCGTCGAATGCCACGACTCGTGCCGACGGGAGTTTAAGCTCGATCGGGATGACGGCTTCCGTACCAAAGGCTAGAGCAAAGGGAGTCTCTCCTGTAGGCAACCTCTAGGTGGTCCGATAAGCCCTTGTACATGATAAAGTTCGTCCGCCCAAGTCCCTTTTGCTCTTTCGAGCCTGGTCTTAATCCCCTGCAAAAGGGTTCTGTTTGTTACCTCGGCTTCGCCGTTCGCCTGGGGATGGGCCACTGATGTGAATTTGTGGGAGATGTTTAGGTCTTCACAGAATTCAGCAAATCTGGCTCCCGCGAATTGCCGTCCATTATCAGTGATGAGGGTTCTAGGCAAACCGAACCTGCACACGATCGATTTCCAGACGAAATCCTGCACTTTCGCTTCTGTGATTTTGGCTAGTGGCTCGGCCTCGACCCATTTGGTGAAGTAGTCGATCGCTACAAGGAGGAATTTCCTTTGACCAGACGCCATGGGAAAGGGGCCAAGAATATCCATTCCCCATTGTGCAAAAGGCCATGGGGCGCTTAAGGGTGTAAGCTCGGTAGCAGGTTGTCTCTGGATGTTGGCGTACCTCTGGCATCGATCATACTTTTTGACATATTCAATTGAATCATGGTGCATTGTTGGCCAGTAATACCCTTGGCGGAGTAGCTTGTGGGATAGAGACCTGGCACCTAAATGGCTTCCGCAAGCTCCCTCGTGCACTTCCCATAAAGCGCAGTCAGCTTCTGAGGGTCGGAGGCATCTCAAGAGAGGCAAGGAGTACGATCTTTTGTATAATTTGCCTTCATAAAGGATGTACCGGGAGGCTTGATTTCGGAGTTTCCGGGCTTCTTTCGCATCCTGGGGGAGAATCCCATCTCTAAGATAAGTTATTAGCGGGTCGACCCAGCTGGGCTCGTGGTCGATCTCCATTACGAGTCGCGGTTCTTCCATACTCGGTTGTTTTAAAACTTCAAAGAGGATGCCCTTTGGCAATTCGGCCGGAACCGATGTCGCCAGTTTGGAGAGAAGATCGGCTCTGATGTTCTCCGACCTTGGAATTTGCCTGATATCGAAACTGCCAAAGGCAGGGATGAACTCCTTCACCTTTTCGAGATATTTGGCCATACCGTCCTCCCGTGCTTCAAAGCTCCCGCTGACCTGCCCTACCACAAGTTGGGAATCGCTGTGCACCCGGAGTTGACCTATTCCAAGCTCCTTAGCGATCCTCAACCCTGCGATCAGAGCTTAATACTCCGCTCCATTGTTCGTTGCGGGGAATTCGAAACGCAGAGCGTACTCCACAATGACTCCCTCCGGGCTGGTCAAGATCAGGCCTGCACCCGCGCCTGCCATGTTGGACGATCCGTCCACATGGAGGGTCTAAAAGTTATCGGACGAACTGGCTTCTTCGTCGGGGGAGTTCGGTTGAGTCCTCAGGTCGTCGATTTTGTTTTGCTCAGGTTCGGCCTCCTCGGGGATGGTGCATTCTACTATGAAATCCGCCAACACTTGGGCTTTTATCACCGGTCTAGGCTTGTAGTTGATGTCAAATTCTGTGAGCTCGATGGCCCATTTCGCCATTCTTCCGGAGATATCAGCTCGGTGTAAAACCGCCTTGATCGGTTGGTCGGTGAGTAACGTCACTGTGTGCCCTTGAAAGTAAGGTCGAAGTCTCCGAGCTGCAATCAACAAGGCGTAGGTCAGTTTTTCTAATTTAGTATACCTGGTCTCGGCGTCCCTCAACACGCGACTAATGTAGTAGACCGGTCGCTGGACTTTCATTTCCTCCTTAACAAGGACGGCTGCAAGGGCTGTGGGAGAGACTGCCAGGTACAAAAATAATTCCTCCTTGGGCTCGGGCTTTGCCAGCAGCGGGGGTGAGCCAAGATAGCTTTTCAACTCTTCGAATGCCTGTTGGCATTCAGGGGTCCAACAGAAGTTTTTCGGTTGCTTGAGAGTTTGAAAGAAGGGCAGACATCGCTCGGCCGACCTTGCGACAAAGTGATTGAGAGCCGCAACTCTTCCTGTGAGGCACTGAACCTCTTTGATCGATCTTGGGGCAATCATATTTTGGATGGCGCGGATTTTCTCCGGATTGGCCTCGATCCCGCGCCCTGATACCATGAAGCCCAGGAACTTCCCCGAGGTTACCCCAAAGGTGCATTTGGTTGGGTTCAGCTTCATTCTATACTTTCGAAGAGCACCAAAAGTTTCTTCGAGGTCGGTGACATGATTCCCGGAAGACCTGCTTTTCACGAGCATATCGTCCACATAAACTTCCATATTTCGGCCGATCTGCTCCTTGAAGATTTTGTTCACCAGTCGTTGATAGGTTGCACCCGCATTCTTGAGGCCGAATGGCATAACCCTGTAGCAGTAAAGGCCGCGATTAGTGATAAAAGCAGTCTTTTCTTCATCTTCCGATGCCATTCTAATCTGGTTATAGCCGGAGAATGCATCCATGAAAGTGAGAAGCTCATGGCCCGAGGTAGCGTCCACCAGTTGGTCGATCCTGGGAAGGGGGTAGCTGTCCTTTGGGCAAGCTTTATTCAGCTTTTTGAAGTCGATACACATCCTCCACTTGCCGTTTGCTTTCTTGACCAAGACGACGTTGGAGATCCACTCTGGATAATTGACCTCCTTGATGAATCCGGCCTTGAGAAGTTTATCCACTTCCTCGGCTATCGCCTTCTGCCTCTTCGGGGCATGACTCCGGATTTTCTCTTTTGTTGGCCGATGTTTAGGGTCGACCGCCAGATGATGTTCCATGACTTCTGTCTCAATCCCCGGCATATCTATCGGGACCCATGCGAAAATGTCCGCATTCCTTCGGAGAAAATCCACGAGATGCGTCCGCACCTCCTCCTCCAGGTTGGAGCCAATTAACACCACATGCTCCGCATTCCCATCATTCAAAGGAATTGGTATTAGGTCCTCGATCGGGCCGCCCCTCTCTTCAGTGAGGTCGTCGCGCGCATCCAACCCGTCGACTGGACAGAGGTCCGCTTGATCACTTCTTTGCAGGGCAATATTGTAGAAGTGCCTGGCCAGCGCTTGGTCTCCCCAAACTTCTCCAATCCCCTTGTCAGTGGGGAACTTCAACTTCAAATGGTAGGTTGAAACAACGGCCCTAAGGGCATTGAGGCTGGGTCGGCCGAGAATTGCATTGTAGGCAGACGGCGCCTTTACCACCAGGAAATTCACCCGGGCTCTGGACTGCTTTGGATGCTGACCAGCGGTCACAGTTAGAGCTATCATTCCTTCCGTCGGAACGGCGTCACCAGTAAACCCTATCAGGGGAGAGCACATCGGCCTTAGATGACCGCCAAGAGTGGCCATTCTCGAATAGGCGCTGTAGAATAAGATGTCGGCCGAACTTCCATTGTCGATGAGAATGCGACGGACATCATAATTTGCTATGTTCAAGGAAACTACGACCGCATTGTTATGAGGGAATTGGACTCCCTGGGCGTCTTCTTCAGTGAAGGCTATGGGCTCTTCAACTTTTTGCCGCTTGAGGGGTGCAGCTGATGTGCTGGTTGCCTCCGACCGGGATTCTCCCGAGATGACGTTGACGGAATCCGATGAAGGCTGGTCATCCGGCCACCCTTTATCATCAACCATAGCCGGAGGTAGTTGTGCGGAAACCTCACGGGAGGGCATCGGATGAGAAAAAGAGAATTGGGTGCCGGAAAAGATGGCCGAAAGCGGGTCCGTTGAGCGCTCCTTCAAGAACAAGGGTGCTGCGAAGACATGCCGCCCTCCTTCTAGCGCCAATCCTATTGGTGCAAAAATCCGCCTGCGCCGGAGAAGCTGGAGTTGAGGAAGCCGCGGTCGCCGCCGGGACCTGCAAGGAAAGTCTAAACCGGAGGTGGGGTTGCTCCGGCAAGACCCTCCGACGCTCAAGTCAGTTCTCTACCTCAACAAGAATGGAGTGCTCGAACGGAGAGTTTAGCAGAGTTTTGAGATAAGGCAAAAGGGCTTAAAGAATAACATATCTGAGTCCCCCTTTTATAGGCGGGGGAGGTAACGGACTGATGGCGACGTTTGTAACCGCCTGGTAGTGGGCCGCCCATGGCCAGGGGAATTGATTGCGAAAGATAATGGAGCAGACACATGGCCATCATCATGGCCCGCCACATAGGGCCTGTTGCAGGTAGTGGAGCGGTGTCCGTTACTACTAGTTGTCAGCGAGTAGTGGGATCGTGCAGCACCTGCCGCAGGGAGCGGAGCAGCATCATAGCTGTTGACACAGCCTGTCAGAAGGTAGTGGGATCGTGCAGCACCTGTCGCAGGGGGAGGTGGAGCCGCGTGGAATCCGCTACAGGAAGTGGAACAGGATCATGGCAGTTATTGTTATCTGCCAAAGGACACTGATCTGTTGATCATGGCTCGACAGTAGTCGGAGTTCGGCCTTTGTAGGAGTCCGGGAGGGGTCCCCCTTTCGGACGAGGTCGTGGGTGGAGTCCGGCTCCAGCAGCTGATACTGAGATCGGAGACTGAGGATAGAGCTTGGCTCCCATAGGGATCCGGATGTAGCCACCCTGCTGTCGATGGCAGAGCCCGTCTCCCGTAGGAGTCCGGGCAGAGCCGTTCTGCTGTTGATGGAGGAGCCCGGCTTCCGTAGGGGTCCGGGCGGAGCCATTCTGCTGTTGAAGGAGGAGCCCGGCTCCCGTAGGAGTCCAGGCAGAGCCGTTCTGCTGTTGATGGAGGAGCCCGGCTCTCGTAGGAGTCCGGGCGGAGCCGTTCTGCGGTTGATGGAGGAGCCCGGCTCCCGTAGGAGTCCGGGCGGAGCCATTCTGCTGTCGAAGGAGGAGCCTGGCTCCCATAGGAGTCCGGGCGGAGCCGTTCTGCTGTCGAAGGAGGAGCCCGGCTCCCGTAGGAGTCCGGGCGGAGCCGTTCTGCTGTTTGAAGGAGGAGCCCGGCTCCCGTAGGAGTCCGGGCGGAGCCGTTCTGCTGTTTGAAGGAGGAGCCCGGCTCCCGTAGGAGTCCGGGCGGAGCCGTTCTGCTGTTGAAGGAGGAGCCCGGCTCCCGTAGGAGTCCAGGCGGAGCCATTCTGCTGTCGATTTCGGCTGCGGATAATTTATACCCAACAATAACTAATCAAGACCTTTTCTCTTTATCTGTGACCCCATAGGTTCAATTTTGTCTAGTAGTTAGACATATCATGATCTTTATCATAGGTATCACTGAAATCCCTTTCAGTGGGTCAGAATAATTTTACTCTAACTCGATAAAGATCTTTGATCCAGAATGATCCTATTGAGCTCTCACAATCCATCAGTAACATCAAGCAATATGTAGTGGCAACCCAGCAGAACCGAAATAGAACCTTTAAGTATAGTTAATGTATGATACAATTCCTCTATCATGAGTCCCGACTATATGGTAGGTCATAAATAAATCGTCAAACCTCATTATCAGTCATATGATAGATCCAATTAGTTCAAATCCAATAGTGATTTCAAATAAAAATTATTTTTCATTAATCATACTGCTATGGCCATAGACTTATGGACTCAGCTTTTCAAACCTCATAGGACTACTCTTTATCAAGATTGATAGATCCCATCTAAATGCACATGTTGCTCCCACAACTCAACCAACTGAAGCCAACATCCACTGCAAAAATTCATGATTGAGTCAATGCTTATGTGTAGTCAAATTACAGTAGCCTTACTGTGAGCAACTGTGACACCGCAAATCAAAAAATTTATCACACAACTACTACATCGAGATGATCACTGATGATTGGATAGAAATCTAGATGATCTCCCATATGGTCATGCTCAGTATTAGTTATTCTCTAACAACTATCTACATTTGTCGCTCAGTATTTTTACACCATAGACTAGAGACTTATCTACCTCAAAAAAAGTGAACCATGCATCGGTCTATCTGGATTGATCATCATTCCCATGACTATCTTATGATCGGGAGTAATTTAATAATCGATCATACATGATTCTAATTCTCAATACTTAAGAATATATATCATAACATCAATTCCAAGGATAATTCAAGGACACATAACACTTGAATGAAAAAAGAAAATTGATCTTTTATTGATTAAATCAATAATTTAAGTATAAATTTATGTCATAGAATGAACAATATGTCAGTCAATAATTATCTTTTAGGACATACATCTAACAATCTCCCATTTGGACTAAAGCCAATTGGCCATTAATCTAAACCCCATCTTCTCAAGGTGGGCTTTCATTTTGGGCTGGCTTAACGTTTTGTTAGTGGGTCTGCCATGTTATCTGCTGAGTCTACTCTTTGCATCTTGACATATTGCTTCTCGAGATAGTCATATATGATATGGAACTGCCATTTAATGTGCTTTGATTTTTTATGAGACTGAGGCTCTTTAGCAAGTGCCATGGCTCCATTGTTGTCGCAGTACAGTGGTACAACATCTGATGTCATTGCACCATGTTCTGAAGTAAATTTTTTGAACTAGAAGCCTTCTTTTGCAACATTCGAAGTGGTGACATACTCAACCACTGTGGTCGAATCTGTGATGATGCTCTGCTTGGAATACTTTCAGCTAACTACACCACCATTGCAGACAAACATATATCCCAATGTAGACTTTCTATCATCAAAATTTGACATGAAGTCCGAATCTATATAACCCTTAATCCACAATTCAGGTGCTCCTCCAAAGATCAAGAATAAATCTTTAATCCTTCATAAGTACTTAATAATGTTCTTTATCGCTATCCAGTGCTCCTCATCTGGATTCGATTAATATCTGCTTGTGACACTCACAGTAAGGGCAATATCAAGTCGAATACACAGTATGATGTATATGAGGCTCCCTATCACTGAACTATAATGGATCCTACTTATGTGCTCGATCTCCTCAAAAGTGATCAGATATATCATCTTGGGGAGTCGAATATCATACCAACGGGGTAGCAAACCCATTTTGGAGTTTTTTATGCTAAACCACTTCAGCACTTTCTCTATATATAGCTTTTTTGATAGGCCAAGCATCCTTCTAGATCTATCTTTATAGACCTTCATTCCAAGGATATAGGATGCTTTTTCTAAATCTTTCATGAAAAATTTTTTAAACAACCAAGCTTTGATCGAGGTCAACATGGAAATATCATTTCCAATGAGGAGGTTATCATCCATGTACAATACGAGGAAGACAAGCGTGCTCCCACCCTTTTATAAACACAAGATTCCTTTTTATTTCTAATGAAACCAAATGATTTGATTACACCATCAAAACAAAAATTTCAACTTCGAGAAGCATGCTTTAGTCTATAGATGGACTTTTGCAACTTACAAACACGATGATCACTATCACTGGATGTGAAACTCAGAGGCTGCTCCATATAGATACTTCCTCAAGATATCCATTTAGAAATACAGTTTTCACATCCATCTGTCAGATTTCATAATCATAGTAAGTTACAATGGAAAGCAATATATGGATGAATTTCAGTGTGGCTACAAATAAAAAAGTATCATGATAGTCAATACCTTCACACTGATTATAATCCTTCACCAACAACTTTGCCTTATTGGTCTCTACCTTACCATCGATACTTATTTTTCTTTTGTAGATCCATTTATACCCAATGAAAATAATTTTCTTTCGTGGATCCACTAAGATCCATACCTGCTTTGAGTGTATTGAGTCAATTTCTGACTTCATTGCATCTAACTATTTCTCAAAATTGATGTCAGATATCATCTCATCAAAAGTACTAAGATCATCATCATGACCCCCATCTCCCACAAGGAATGCTTTCTCTACATTCTCTTTCAACATACCCATATATCTTTCAAGAGGATGGGAGATTCTACCTGATCTATGAGGTGGAGGTGGAATATTAATTACTGACTCATCATGGATGGGTTTCTGAGGATCTATAGCTCGTTGCTCTTCAAAGATGTTCTCATCGAGCTCAACTAACCTCTCACTATTATCATTCTGGATGAACTATTTTTTTAAAAATATGATATTATGACTCACAATCACATTGTGATCATGTAAAAAATAAAAGTAGTACCCTATGGATTTTTTAAGATATCCTATAAATTGAGCTACAATAGATCTATCCTCTAACTTGTTAGCTTTCTATCTCTTGACATAGGCTGGACATCCTCAAGTCTTAAGGTAACTCAAACTCAGCTTCTTACTATGTTATATCTCATATGGTGTGGTAGAAACGAATTTAGAAGGAATCCTATTTAAAATATATATCGTGATAAGTATGACATGTCTCCAAAGAAATGTGGATAAATCAGTGAAGCTCATCATGGATCGGATCATATCTAACAGGATTTTATCTCATATGGTGTGGTAGGAATAGATTTAGAAGAAATCCTATTTAAAATATGCATTATGGTAAGTAAGACGTGTCTCCAAAGAAATATGGATAAATCAGTGAAGCTCATCATGGATCGGATCATATCTAATAGGATCTTATTTCTCCTTTCGTATATCCTGTTGAGTTGAAGTATGCCAAAAGGAGTCTATTGAGAGACTATGTCGTTCTCTTTAAGATATTTCAAAAATTCAGTACTTAAGTAGGTATTTTCCTTCTTTATCATATCGAAAGATTTTGATGGGTTTACCTATTTGCTTCTCTACCTCATACCTGAATTCTCTGAACCTTCAAAGACTTCAGACTTATATTTCATAAGAAATATATATCCATACTATGATAGATCATCGATAAAAGTAATGAGATAGATATAACCACCCCTAGTCTGTACATCAAATGGGCCACACACATCAGTGTGTGCCAGGGCTAGTAATGCAGTGGCCCTTTTTTTTTGTCCCATAAAGGTAGCCTAGCTATTTTTCCTTGAAGGCATGATTTATAGGCTAGAATTGACTCAGATTTAACCAAATCTAGGATCCCATCCTTTTTCAATCTATTTATCCTATCCTCTCCAATATGGTCAAGCCTATGGTGCCACAAGTACTTATGGTTAAACTCATCTCTAGATCTCTTTTGGCCTACGACACTCACTACTTACTCATTTAGATTCATATTAGCATCAACATGTAAGTGATAAAGACTATCAATCAAAAGATCAGATGCAACTAATTTATTTCATAAATAAATAGAATAATAGTCTTTATTAAATTAAAAAAAAAATCCATCTTGTGCTAGTAAAGAAATCATAATTAAATTTTGGCTAGCTATAGAAACAAAATAATAGTCTTTTAAATCTAATCTAAAGTCTGATGGTAATCGAAAAGGGTACATTTTGACGACTTCTGTAGCAACTTTTGCTCCATTGCCGATCCAATGGATCATATTACTTTACCTCAACCTCCTATTTTCTATTAGACCCTACATTAAAGTACATATATGAGCATCAAAACTAGAGTCCAATACCCAACTAGAAGTAAAGAATTGTTAGGTTGGATTCTATTATGAGCATACCTTCAGAAGGTTGTTCACCCTTTTTCATCTACAGCCTCTCCAGGTAAGATGGAAAGTTTCTCCTCAAATGGCCATCAAAGTTGCAGTGGAAACACTTTTTCTTCTCCACAGCTTTCTTCGGAGTGTCCTTCTTAGGTTTGCTCTCCTTCTTCTACTTTTTCATAGGCTTATTCTTTTTCTTCACTTGAGACTTTCTCTTGGAAGGTGCCCGCTCAATAGCAAGAACAACTCGAGTAAGTTGTAGTCTAATTTATTTATATGATAGTTTATGATAAACTGTCTAAATGAACTAGTCAGAGATTAGAGGATCAAATCCATCTTTAACTCCCTTTGCATAGTTAGCCCGAGCTTCTCAAGCTCCTTAAAGTCCTTGATCATTGTCATACAATGATCATGGACTGACTGCCCATCGCATATCTTTATATTAAACAACTGCTTGGATAATTTGAAGCATGTAGTCTGGCTCTGCTCACTGTACAACTCTTACAGGTGAGTGATTATGACAGGAGTAGTAGGTATGTACTCATACTGGCTCTGCAACTTATTTGACATGGAAGCCAGCACATAGCACTTTACAATAAGGTCATCATCTATCCACTTATCTAGAGTAGCTCTTTACTCTACTGTAGGATGGACTGATAAGGCTGGGGTATCCTGATCGAGTACATATCTAATCTTCTCAGATGTTAGGACTATCCTGAGATTTTTGAGCCAATCCTTAAAATTTGTGTCAGTCAGATGGTTGGTTTCAAAAATACGGGCTAGTGGGTTAGAGGCCGATATTATTTATCTGTGAGAGTAGAGATTCTAGTTAGATATTTATACTTAAATATATATTTGTTCTAGAAACTTTTAGATGCAAATAGACTTCCATTATTTTTTTTCAGATTTTGACACTCTCAGGGTGGAAAGCAAAAATCCGATGCGACCAATACAAGATTTTTAATAGATGCTGTGGTCCCACTGATGCCGTACACCTCACCTAATAGTTATTGATGATACGTACATTGATGCATAGGCAACTCTTTATCCAGATGCTTCTCTAAGTATATTGCAGTGACTTGGTCTTTAAGTCATGTGAGCTCAGATAATACATCTTGCCCTACTCCTTAGTTAAGCATGACCCATCATTCTCAAGCAAGCATGAAGCCATCATCAAGTCCATCAAATAACACATATTGGGCCCAACCCCATCTTCATCTTGGAGCAACTCTTTGCTAGTATAGTGGTTGCATATTTTCAATACAACTGAACTACTGTAACCAGTCGAGAACAGTCAACGCCAATACTACGTCCGCACTTCTACAATGATGGAAGACCATAAGGCTTAATATTGATTAAAGAGGTTTAGGTCAGGTCTCATCTAATCAATCATCACATAATCAGTCTAACTGGTGTGGGCTAAACCATAACATCTTAGCAATTAATGAGCCTAATCATCTAATTGGCCAGGTAAGTGAGATCAGTGAGAGGGTACTCCATTAACTCACCATAGGTAAAATTATCTAAGTGAGTAGCCTCTCAATTAAAAATCATTGATCAAAGCTTGCCTTAGGCATCAAATGGTTTATTGATTTCAATTAGTTAGCTTAGATGAATCAAGTTTGAGCCATAAAGCCAAATTAAATTCTTAGGTTGACTCGATTCTATATATGAGGTTCAATCGACTCAATCTATAATACTTGTAGAATCATAAGCTCAATTGATCTAATTCAAATCAATACTTGACTTGGTTTAATCAATAGCGACATTGATTTCAATCCAATATGATTTAATCATAACCTAAGATGCAATCCTATTGTAAAACTATACATGCCCAATGATTCATGCACTCACTAATTTTAGATCATAAAAATAATTTTTAGACCTAAATTTATTGTATGAAAAGTAAGTTTTTGATTTTTAAAATACTTTCAAAACATGCATGCAATCATATGTTATATATATAAAAAAATTTATATTTTTTAAAAATTAATTTTAGATCTAAACATACCATCATATATTGCATACATAAAAAATTCAGATCGTAGAAATTTAATTTCCAACCTATGCATGCTTTTATATATCACATATATGAATAGAAATCAGAACTAAAATATTTTTCAAATCTGAACATAAATACATACATCACATGTATGAGCTAAAATCAAAATTTTAAAAATAATTTTCAAAACTTTTATGCGACTTTCATACATATGAACATGTAGCTTTGATACCACTGTTGGATTTCTATAGGTGCTATTGCATATAGTTTTCAAAAAAAAATTTAAATCTAAAATATAATAAAAAATTAAATTAAAATAATTTTAATCTAAACATGCATTCATCATATGAAAGTACCTATAGATCTAGTTCATATGCTATAATTAATATAAACTAATTTTAGGATGAATGAAGAAAAGCATGTGATCAATTCACATATCTGAATCGTTTTTTCTTTTGTCTCAAATCTGTAACTTGGGTTGAATCCAATTCAATCCTTGGATCTGTGGTTGATCAGGTACTGAATCAGTAGTATAAATATTTTATCTCTATAGATATTGATAGGGCTGACCTCAATTATTTTTTCTTGAATCCTGCTTGTTTGAACCGAAGGCCTGAATAGGCTTGAACCAAGCCTAGATAGGGATCAACCCTTAAACCCTTTTTGATCTTTCTTTTTTGATTTTTGAATAAACTAATAACCTTTCTTAATCCTTGAACTAATCAAAAAGAATAACAAATAAGAAGTGGTTGTAACTAACTCCTAACAAACTTAAGAGGAAGAAGATGAAATCAGCAACAACCTTGGCACCAACCCTTAACACCAAGGAAGGGATGCTGGCCACCTCTCTTCTAGCTCCAAAATAGATGCCTAGAGAGAGAGAGAGGGTGTGGGCCAGAGAGAAAAAGAGGAGGGGAGGCATTCGGCATAGTAAGGTTGGTGGCAAGGATGAGAAAATGAGTGATAATGAGAGAGGCAAGGCTTGGGTCCTTTAAATAAACATCATAAAGGTGTCATAATCAAATTAGGATCCCTCCTCTTAATCATATTGTAAGTCTTAGCCATAGTATACTTGAACTAAGTAAATAGGGTGCCACCCATAATTCACCCACACCCACACCCAGTGCTAGGCATCCCATCATATGGGATCCAATTAAAGGTTCTCAAATCAGCCCATAGAGTTTCATAAATTCACTTCAGGGATTCTTGATCAAATCAATATGAATAAAATTAAAAAAAAAAATTTGATTTAATTCAAGCCATAAATTAAGCATTCAACCATTGGAGGCCATTAAATCAATTCAATTAAGTTCAAATTAAGTGTAAAATTGACTAAAAATTTATCACATAAGCAAACCAACTACAAAGAAACTGGGTTCACTCAGGTGCTAGCAAGGTTAATATGAACCCAATAAGATTTCTCTAAATCCATATTAATTGGTGCTTCATAAGCCCAATCATAACTAATTAAGGCCTTCTCCCTTTATGTGTGACCTCATAGACTTAATTCTATCTAGTAGTGAGACACATCATGATCTCTATCTAGGCATCACTGAAATCTTTTTTAGTGGATCGAAATAATTCTACTATAACTCGATAAGAATCTTTGATCCAGAACGATCCTATTGTGCTCTCACAACCTATCAGTGACATCTAAAAATATATAGTGGCAATCCAGTAGAATTAAAATAGAACCTCTAGATGTAGTTAATGTATAATACAGTCCCTCTATCTTGAGTCTTGACTAGATGGTAGGATATGGATAAATTATCAAATCTCATCATCAGTCATGATAGATTTGATTAGCTCAAGTCCCATAGTGATTCTAAATGAAAACTCTTTTTCATTAATCACACTGCTATGGTCATAGACTTAGACTCAGCTTCTCAAATCTCATAGAACTACTCCTCTTTATCAAAATCGATATATCCCATCTAGATGCACAAGTTGCTCCCATAGCTCAACCAACTGAAGCTAATATCTACTACAAAAACTCATGATTGAGTCAATACTTATGTGTAGTCAAACTACAACAATCTTATTGTGAGCAACTATGATACCGCAGGTCAAAGAACTAGTTACACAACTACAGCATCAAGATGATCACTGATGATTGGATAGAAATCTATATGATCTCCCGTATGGTCATGCTCAGTACTAGTTGTTCTCCAACAACTATCCATACTTGCCACTCTGTGTCTCTACACATAGACTAGAGACTTATATGTCTCGAAGAAAATGAACTGTGTATCGATCTATCTAGATTGATCACCGTCCCCATAACTATCCTATGATCAGGAGCAATTTAGTAATCAATCATACATGGCTCTAATTCTCAATACTTGAGAATATATATCATAACATCAATTTGAAAGATGATTCAAGGACACATAACACTTGAATAAAAAAAACTATTTTTTTATTAATTAAATCAATAGTTTAAGTATAAATTTATATCATAGAATGTACAATGTATCAGCCAACAATTAGCTTCTAAGACATACATCTAACAAATTACCCTTACTGTTGATTCTCCACGATATAGGTATATGTATGAGATACACATATCTGAAGCCTTTAAAGTGTTCAAGAAATTTAGATATGGAGTAAAGAAACAAACCAAAAAAATTGTAAAGGTATTTTAATCAGATTGAAAATAATAATACCTAAGGAATTTCTTAATTATTTTAAAAAAATGGTATAGTCTTATTGAAAAAAATATTGGTAGTTCTATGCATGCAATTTTAAAATTTTTGTAGCGGATCTTGTTAGATTAAATGATTTAACCTACATTATATGCACAAGATCTAATCTAAGCTACCATGCCAAGACCTATGATATCATTTAATATGAGTTTAAGATCTGAAAGTAAAAATCAGTATTGATCATATCAATGCTGTTGACTAGATCTAACCCTTAGATCCAACCAATCCTGATCTAACAAATTTAGAACTCATTACCGAAGTATGGGCTGCTGATCTCTGCTAGTGTATCATATGGATTAGAGTTCCTTCAGATCACTCATAGCTGCACAAAGGTATCCGGCCTCTATAAATTATCCACATGAAGAATGAATGCTGATCAGGCTCTTCGGGAGTGCTAGCTCACAAGAATCTTTGAAGGCTGATCTTCTTCTTCTTCCTTTGATCTCTTAGATGCTCTAAAGAGGAAGAAGAATCAGTAGAGGAAGGGAAAAGAGGAGAGAGCTTTGGAGGAGAAACAAAATTCAACCAATCTCACATATGGGGCGTCCAACTATTGGATCCCATTCATGTTGGAAAATATGTCCTAAAGGTAATTGTTTGACGATTGTGCTAATTATGAATGTATATGAATTGATCAATAATAAAAGTTATTTGACCTTTTTCATCACAAGATTATATCTTCTAATGAACTCCTGTGTTGTGATAAAGTCCTTAAGACTACTTTGATCAACAAAGGAGGATATATCACATAGTCCTTAAACTAGTTCATGACTAAACGATAAGCTATTACTAGGAAATAGAGATATCAAGTATAGGTCATTGTGTGCCATATGCGTTGGTTGTCCTCGTAATAAAATGGTGTAGAGATACTGGTATGGCATGCAAGTGAGATGTAGGAGTACATCCTCACTGAATGTGACCAACTGTGGAGCACTCTACTGTCAAGAGTGGCTCGTGAAGGGTAGGGTATAAGTATCCCTCCAACCTGAGATCACCATAGTGACTTACAAATAACTCACTGTACTTTTGTGTCAGACTATTTGAATTTTTAATTCAGTGATGGAAGATTTTTAGATACAGTCAAGCACTTATCAAGTCAGTACGTGAGTCAAGATGGGATTGACCCCTCCAAATAAGTAGGAGTTAATATATCAATGTATTTCAATTTAATAAAATCTAGATCTGGATAATCCATTTGATGGATTTGAAAGATTGAAATACAATACGGATGACTTATTTAGGATTGACAGTTAAACCCTAGGTCTCCTTGAGTATTAAGGTTAAAAGAATGAATTATACAGTAACCATACGTCAGTAGGTTCTCGAATATTGCTTCACCATCATTAGACCTATCCGAACATTGGGTCCCATTGCTAGATGATTACATCGATTGGTTCAAAAATTATTTTTCTACTATTAACTCAGATTCAAACCTATAGAGTCATACTCAAAAAAAATTTCTGACAGATCATATGGCTAATCAACAATTGAGAATCGTTCAAAGGTATAATCATCAATTTGATTGATGATTAACCTTATACAAATATTGTAATAAATTTATTCACTAAGTGTTAATGAATTAATGAAGGATTAATTTGTAATTAGATTATTAATTAGCTCAATTTATTTGAGCAAAGAGGATTAGATAAAATTTAATTGAATTAGATTTAATTAGGTTTGATCCGATTAGGTTATAAGATGACCTAATTGCTAAAGGAGAATTGTTCCTGATTTGATTAGGACTTTGGTTCCATCAACTTTTAATTTGATTAAAATTTGATTAAAAAATTATGAATTTAATTAGACTGAATTTCATCTATCTATCTAGACTTAACCGAATATGATTTGGTTTGGAGTCAAATAAGAAAACCAAGAGTCCATATAGTGTTGGACTCCTCCCATGCGCCACCCAAACTTTGGATGCCCACCTTTCTTCATGATAAAAGGTTTTTGCATGAGATTTCTCCATGCCCAAAAAGTCTTCTACCCTCCCTTTCTCATGTCCAAAAGTAGAGAAAATCTGGTCATAAAAGGTATGTTCAAATGTGATTGGAATAGGTTACCATATTGGATAAGGTTTAAAAGGTTTTTGCATGAGATTTTTCCATGCCCAAAAAGTCTTCTGCCCTCCCTTTCTCATGTCCAAAAGTAGAGAAAACCTGGTCATAAAAGGTATGTTCAAATGTGATTGGAATAGGTTACCATATTGGATAAGGTTTGACCTTATCTATAAAACCTTGCCGCCCTAACCACCTTTAATGCCAAATAAAAAGGGATTTATTTTTATTTTTATGAGTGAAAGAGAGACAAGAGAGAGCTCTTCATGTTGAGGAGGCTTTGGGCATGGTTTCATGGTGTGAAAGAAAGAGGAGAGTCCTCTCTTCTTGGGTGAGCGCAAAACCTAGATTTCTAGAGTTTATTCCTATGAGTTTGGAAAGAGAGAAAAATAAGAAAAAAAATTATTTCTTCTCTATACTTTTTTCTTATCCTTATCTCCTCTAGATATCTTTCTTCAACTTCTAAAAAAGTTCAAGAGATTTGAAGAAAAGATCTAGATCAGCCAATAAGATGATTTTTATACGAGCTAGCACTCCCAAGAAGACAGATCAGATCGAGGCTTCGAGTAGATTTTTTGTAGAGGTTGGACATATATGTGGTTATAAGCAATCGGTAAAGATCATCTTTATCATATCTCTCAGTAGCAACGATCATCGATCTATGCTCAGGTGTCGAGTTCTGAACTCAGATAGATGTAGATTTGATCTACTACTCATATGCATGCATGCAGATTTTATCTCTTGAATTTTTTAAATTTTATATACCACATATCATATCATAGATCTTAGAGTAGATTAATTTATTGATCTGATCATATGCATGTTAGATTAATAAGATTAATCTAGCTGCTTTTCGCTGCATTTTATTTCAAAAATTTTTGAAATACATACATGAAATTGCTTACATTTTTCAATAGTGGTATGAGAGCCTAGGTTCATTATGACATGTTATATGTGCTTATTAAATAAAAAATTTTATTTTATTTAGATCTGATATATGATATCTTAAATTTAAATTTAATTAATGGTTGATCCCACAAACTGAAATAAAGTTGTCTTGCTGTAGGATTTATCCCTTACAATGAAGAAGTTGTCTTTGTTTGTATTGATCTTTAATAAAATCTAATTTTATATATTATATATGATGTTTATTATCTGATTTAGATGTGATCTAAAGTTATGATTAGATCTGATATAATTTAGATTAGATCTAAATTTATACATATATGATATGTGATTAGATTAGATGATTTGATTAACAAGTACTTGGATTGGGTTGATCACTAGATTGTCCGATCATAGGAGCAAGAAGGGTTTAAAGACCATCTCTTCTATTCGATGGGGTACTCTTACGACATGTAGGGGTGCCATGTGATTAAATTTCATGAAGAAGAATGCAAAAGAAAGAACTTACTTTTTTACAAAATCCTAGATCTTGAAACCCTAAGTTTGTTGTATATGATATAAAGTTGTATGAAATATTAAACATATAATCTATATGATTAAAATTATTTTAATCATGAAAAAATAAAATCTGAAATCATAAAAAATTTAGATATGATCTAAAAAGATATATTTATGATTGATTTTATTTCAAAATTATACAAGATTTTTCAGATCTGAAACTCTTTGAAATATGCTCGCATAATTACTGAGCCAACCCAATTTTGAACTGAGTTGACTCAGTCTCCTTGTGTAGCTGGCTCAGTGTTGATTGAGTTAACCCAATTTTAGAATAGAAAGTATTTGCATAAAATTTATTATAAATTATTTATAAAATAAAAAGTTGAAATTATTCAAAATCTAAACCTAAACCAATATTAAACCTATACTTAATTCAAAATTAAGTTGAACTAATTAGATCTAGAATTATGAATTAAAAATCTAATGTCATTCATATAAAATATGGGTTGATGGATTTATGGGTTAGCTTCATCAGGTCATCTTAATTAGGTTAGACCTAAGGTTAGAATCAAAGAGTTAATAGACTAAATAGAGAAATTGATTAAGTCTAACCAAATGTTAAATTAGATTAAATCAGACTTTCTTTAAAACCAATACAATAGTTGTAGATGGTCAAGTTTATATCTTTGATTAGACCAAATGGATCTTGATCGCAGCTCAGTGGTCGACCTGAGTCTTTAGGTAAACCTAATTGAAACTGATGAACCAATTAGTGCCTAAGGTAAGTTTGGCATTTCAATCAATGGTTTTTAATTGAGAGTGGCTTACCTAACCATTTTGATGGTGTCTAAGGCAAGCTTAGCATACCCTCCCACCGATCTCACTTACCTAGTCGATATGTTTAATTAGCTTTTGATTAGGTTGCTTATTGATTCGTGCTAACCCATGTTGCATAGGTAAATCACCTTGACTGATTTAGGTGCTCCTAGATTGACCAGTGAGTCTTGAGTCCTCTTCATGACTTGGTGAAGTCACTGAGAGGATCTATAACTAGTTGGGTGGATCAGATTAATCTTAATCTTCTTTGATCTGACTTGGTGAAGTCAGTGAGAGAATTAAGAATAGCTGGTCAAATCTCTTCTCTAAATTAATTCTTAAATCTTCTAAATTATTAGGTCCCTAAAATGAGATAGTTATGATGATAACTAAATTATAGCCTCCCATTAAGTTGAGTGATAATTGATCCATTAATATGATAATCATTGGAGGCCCAAAGGCCTGGTTCTCATCTGCTATTGAAATTATCGTTCACAATATAATGACTCAGTCGAGTCTCTCTGAGGAGTGGTCAGATTGGCCGATCGAAGTCAGACTTGATCATTTAGTAATTAGATTTTTAAATATAATCATATTAATGGTTGGACCTAATTAGGGCTTGCAGAGAAGACCAAAATCAACTGAAAAGCTATCTGGAGCAAAATTAATTACTAAAAATTATTTACTCAAATAATTGGTTAAGAACCTATCCATAGATGTACATGGGTGAGCTGGCTAAAGTTGGGCTCATATGCAACTGTGTGGATTCTAATACCTGCTAAAAAATTAGAGTAATTCATTGGATTGGAGGTAGAGGCTACCAATTTGACTAAAATAGTGAGAGAACCTTTAGACTAAAGTCCAAGTCTTTAGGCTTAATCAATTCATAAATATAGAGGTCTTGTGTTTTCCTTTCAATTATGGCTTGATGTTCATTGCTCCATTCACTATTTGACAGTAACTTACTTATAGGACCCAACTTCGATAGTTGGTATCGGATGTTGCAAATAGTTTTAGAGCATGAATGGATCCTATATATGATTATGGATCTAGCACCTGATATTTCTGCATCCAACACATATGATGCGATCAAAGATATTTATCAGAAGTGGCCAAATGATCGTATCACCATATGATATTTTTTGAGAATAGTAAAGAATACAAATTTAGTTGTATATTTGATGAAGCTCAGTGGGAGAAAACCCTTCAAATGTTGAAGGAATTCTTTTGCACCTTTGAAGATGTGTCTTCGGTGGGACAACAATCTTTTAAGAAATAAAAGAAAAAAGTGCAAAAGAGTCATGCTTGAGGAATCTGAACTAACAAAAGAGTGTAACGTTAACCTAGTCTGGTAGAGTCCCTTAACCAAAATAGTTTAAAGAAGAAAAATCAGCAAAGGATTGTTGGACAAGAAACTTATATGATAATACCTTATGATTTCTCTATTTGTGATACTACTACCTTGGTATTGGATATCGAAACTCCATGCAAATTATTGCAATGACTTCAAATTAGTAGAAAGATTGGAAACAGTAAAAGATTCTTGAATGTTGGAGCTAAAAGTCATATTTCAATTTTGACTTTAGGAATTCTCAAACAAATTTTTGATTCTAATAATGTCATTTTCGGTGATTATCACCATTGTCCATTTTGATGAATGTAATTTTTATAGGCCTTCTAGCCAAGAATGGATTTATATTATCAATATAGAATGATTTTTGTAATATCATTATAGGTGATGTCAAAATCATAGTGGACAACTAAAGAAATGGCATTTATGAATAGTCACAGCCTGATAGTATACTGTACACAACAAACAAACTCCTTAGAGTAGATAATGTCATGAAAGCCTACCTTTGGCAATTTAGGCTTGGTCATATAAAGTAGAATAAGATCAACAGGAGATAATTCTCGAAGTCAATGATTGTGAATCATTGTCAACCTGTCAATCCTATCTCCTTAGTAAGATGATCAAGTTACTTTTTGCTGGAAAAGATAAATGAGCCAATGATGTTCTGAATCTGATACATACTGATATATTAGATTTATGCATATATTTGCCATAAATTTAGATTATTTAAAATATTCAAACAATTCTTTAATAAGGTAAAGAAATAAACTAAAAGAGCATTGAAACTCTTCGATCAGATCAAGGAGGAAAATGTATTTCCAATGAGTTTTTGACATATCTAGAAAAAAATAAGATTTTCTTTTATTAGAATCAACTTTGTTAGATATAGTTTGATCTATAATGGGGTTTACAAATCCGCTAGTCTCTTTTTAGGGTTATGCTTTTGAGACTATTTGTCATGTTCTCAATTGGATTTCTAACTAATCAGTCCCAAAGACACCATATAAGATATGGACTAGGCATAAGCTGGCACTCTCTTACTTTAGGGTTTGGGAATATTTATTTTATGTCAAGTATTTGTAGGACAATTAGCTTGAATTTTGGTCCTATAAATATTATTTTGTAGCGTAACTCTAAAGAATCTAGGGGATATAACTTCTATCTTGTTAAAGAACAAAAATTGTTCAGTATTTCTTTTAAGAAAAGGAGTACCTTTTTGAAGGAATTGATACCTTTAATGTCGAAATTATGAAGTTCGACAGGTAGAAAAATTGATACAATCTAATGATCCCATAGAATCAGATTTAATTAGATCAAATCCGAAACCCATTATAGAGGCACCATTAAGGAGATCCAATAAAGTACCATGTCCGTCAGATAGATACTTTAATTTCTAGTTCTGGGATGTGATCCTATTGAACTCGATGAAAACAACAAGAATCTGATCACCTACATGGATGCCATACAGAGGTCCAACTCTGATTAATAGCTTGGACCCATAAAGTCCAAAATGAGTCCATGATGGTCAACAATGTATGGACACTCGTTGATCTACTCGAAGGGATAAAATCCATAGGGTGTAAGTGGATCTTCAATAGGATCAAAGGGCACAAACAAGAAAGTGGAGACCTACAATGCTCATCTGGTTGCTTAAGAATATTGTCAACATTATGGTATTGACCATAATGAGATATTTTTCTCCTAGGGCAATGCTAAATATTTTGGAGTTGGAACATGCATTTTGATAAGTGATCAAAATGCATGGCTTCATTGAAAATAAAAAAGAACCCTGCAAATACAAATGGATTAATAATTCTCTGAGGATATTTCTTATTTTGTATGTGAATGAAATTCTTTTAATAGAGAATAATATTCCTTATATTATAGGGAATAAAAATTTCACTGTTATCATTGTTCTTCATAAAAGACTTGAGAAAAGCATCCCTCATCCTAAAGATGAAGATCTATAGAGATAGATCTAAGAGCTTGCTTAGGTTATCCCAGTATACATACATAGAGTATTTATGAGTAGAATTTATTCTGTCATGTACACCATATGTGAAACAGGATATGGTATACTCACTAGAATAGTGAGTGGATACCTACAAGATTCGGATAAGAATCATTGATAGGTTATCCTTAGGTATTTTAGAAATACTAAGGACTGATGACTCGGTTATAGAGAGTCTAACTTAAAATTTATGGAGTTTGATTTCAATTTTTAGTTGGACATAATAATAGCAAGAACATGTCAGAATACATCTTTACCTTAAATAATAGAGCAATCTGTCAAAAAAATTCCAAGCAAAAAAATATATTCTAATTCAATTTGCAAGGCATAATGCATTGCAGCATCTGATGCTTGCAAGGAAGCTATATGATTGTACAAATTTACTAACAAGCTAAGAGTGGTACCCTTCAATGATGGTTCTACTATATTATATAGCACCGGAGCCATAGCTCATACCAAGGAGCCGAAGTTCCATTAGCTTACCAAGTATTTTGTATCACTACCATTTTATTCGAAAAATCTGTTAAGGTGACATCGAACTTTAGAAGATCGACGAAAAAGAGAATCTGACCAACCTATTTACTAAAACCTCAGTATCTAGGAGTTTTGAGATGATAATCAAAGATGGATATATGATACTATACTGATTGGCTTTAGTCCAAGTGAGAGTTGTTAGGAAATGTATCCTAAAGTCAATCATTTGACGATTGTACTAATTATAAATATATATGAATTAATCAATAATAAAAGTTATTTGGCCTTTTTC
This sequence comes from Elaeis guineensis, assembly GCF_000442705.2. Taxonomy (NCBI): domain Eukaryota; kingdom Viridiplantae; phylum Streptophyta; class Magnoliopsida; order Arecales; family Arecaceae; genus Elaeis; species Elaeis guineensis. The sequence goes on along the minus strand of NC_026000.2, from coordinate 105,820,380 downwards.
ATCATAAAGTTATTCCTTCTAATGAACTTCTATATTGTAATGAAGTCCTTAGGACTACTTTGATTGATAAAGACAGATTTATTACGCAGTCCTTAAACTTGTTCATAACCAAACGATAAGCTATTACTAGGATGATAGTGATTTCAAGTGTCAGTCATTGTATGCCATATGCATTGGTTGTCCTCATAACCAAATGGTATGGAGACACTGGTATGGCATGCAGATGAGATGTAGGAGTACATCCTCACTAAACGTGACCAACTACAGAGTACTCTGCTATCAAGAGTGGCTAGCGAAGAGTATGGGTATAAATGTCTGTCCGACCTGAGGTCACCACGATGACTTACAGACAACTCACTATACTTTAGTGTCGAACTACTTGAATTTCTAATTCAATGATGGAAGGTTTGTAGGTGCAATCAAGTATTTATCAAGTTGGTATGTAAGTTAAAATAAGATTGACCCCTCCAAATAAATAGGAGTTAATATATTAATGTATTTCAATTTAGTAAAATCTGGGCCTGGATAATCCATATGATGGATTTGAAAGATTGAAATACAATGTGGATAATATATCTAAGATTGACAGTTAAACTCTAGATCTTCTTGAGCATTAGGGTCAAAAGAATGAATTATACGATAACCATATGCCAGTAGGTTCTTGAATGTTGCTTCACCATCATTCGACCTATCAAGATGTCGGGTTCCATTGCTAGATGGTTGCATCGATTGATTTAAAAATTATTTCTATACTACCAACTTACTTTTGAATCTATGGGGTCACATTCAAAAAAAGTTTCTGACTAATCATGTGGCTGATCAACGATTGAGAATCATTCAAGGGTGTAATCATCAATTCGATTGATGATTAACCTTTTGCAAAAGTTGCAATGAATTTATTTGCTAAGGATTAAAAAATTAATAAAAAATTAATTTATAATTAAATTACTGATTAGCTCAATTTAATTGAGCAAACAGGATTAGATAAAATCTAATTGAATTAGATTCAATTAGGTTTGACCTGATTAGGTTATGAGATGACCTAATCGCTAAAGAAGAATTATCCCTGATTTGATTAGAACTTTGATTCAATCAATTTTTAATTTGATTAAAAAATTATGAATCTAATTAGATTAGATTTCATCTATTTATTTGGGCTTAACCAAATATGATTTGATTTGGAGTCAAATAAGGAAACCAAGAGTCCATATAGTGTTGGACTCCTCCCATGCGCCACCCAAACTTTGGACGCCCACCTTTCTCCACACTAAAATATTTTTGCATGAGATTTCTCCATGCCAAAAAGGTCTTCCACCCTTCCTTACATCCAAAAGTAGAGAAAATCTGGTCATAAAAGGTATGTTCAAATGTTATTTGAATAGGTTACCAGATTGGATAAGGTTTGACCTTATCTATAAAACCTTGCCACCCACTTTTTTTATTCTCTTTCTTTTGTGCGACAAAAGGAGGAAGTTTTCAACATGGAAAATTAGATGGAGATCTGATTTACCATAAAAAATATCTGGTTGGGGCATCACACATTATTTGGATATTGATTTTGTGAGAGGGGGCGACAAAACAAGGAAGAGTCCAAACATTGTTGGACTCTTCACCCTAACCACCTTTGATGCCAAATGAAAAGGGATTTTTTTTTTGTGTGCATGAAAGAGACAAAAGAGAGAGCTCTTCATGTTGAGGTGGCTTTTGGCATGGTTTCATGGTGTGAAAGAAAGAGGAGAGTCTTCTCTTCTTGGGTGAGCGCAAAACCTAAATTTCTATGGTTTGTTCCTATGGGTTTGGGAAGAAAGAAAAATAAGAGGAAAAATTGTTTCTTCTCCATACTTTTTTTTCATTCTCATCTCCTCTAGATGTTCTTCTTCAACTTATAAAATAATTTAAGAAATTAAAGAAAAGATCTAGATCAGCCAATAAGATGGCCTTCGCGCGAGCTATCACTTCTGAGAAGATCGATCAGATTGGGGCTTCGAGTGGACTTTCCGTAGAGGTCGGACATGTGTGCGGTTGTGAGCAACCAGTGAAGATTATCTTTACCATATCTTTCAATAGTGATAATTATCGACCCATACTCAGATATCGAGTTTTGAACTCAGATTCATGTAGATTTAATCTACTGCTCACATGTATGCATGCAGATTTTATCTTCTGGATTTTTCAGATTTTATATGCCACATCATATTATAGTCCTAGAGTAGGTTGATTTATTGATCTGATCATATGCATATTAGATTAATAAGATTAATCTAGTAACTTTTTGCTACATTTTATTTCAAAAATTTTTGAAATACATGTACGAAATCGTCTACGTTTTCCAACACTTTATATAGTTAGGCATTAGGGTTTTGGGTCAAGAAGGGGGGTGCCAAAAACTCCACACCATATCTATATGGGGCATCCCATATTTTGTCAATTTTTATAATGGTGTGAGAAAGAAATCAGATCTCTCTCACACCTTCCAAAAATTCCAACGCATATGAGAAAATAAGTTTTGGTGCCATCCATCTTTCCATACAAAATGGATCTCTTTCTTTCTTATCTCCTCATCCTTAATTCGGATCGAATTCAAATCAGAAAAGCAATAAGATGAATGATTCATAAAGAGTACCACCCACCCTCTCTGTGCCCTCCTTTCTCACACCCAAAAATCTCATGCAAAACCTCTTTTTGCATGTAGAAAATGGGGTGGGTCTAGGGCATGCACAAGGGAGAGATCAAATCTGATTTGAATCCAATAAGAAGAAGGAACCTAATGTAATTAAAAATCTAATCATCTCAATAAATTTTTTACCTAATTTAGAATTAACTAAGCTTAAGTCCTGATCAAATTAGAAATAAGTTTTTCTCGCAATTAGGCTTGATCAAATCAAATCCAATCTAAGTCAAACTAAATCCAATTCAGTTAGACTTGATTTGAACCTCTTCACCCAATCAAATTGAGTCAATTAGCAATCTAATTACTAATAAATCCTCCATTAATAGCAGAGTCCCAGTCCAGCGGGACTCTCCTCCAGAGTCCCAATCCAACGAGACTCTTCAGTCATCATATAGATCGAATCTTCTAATGTGTGTGACTTTATAGGTTCGAATCTAAGTCAATAGCATAAGAACAACTTTCTATACTAATCGATATAACTATCTAGTAATTGAAGAAAAAACCATCTTTTTTCTTAGTAGGATCTTTCAGATTTCATCAAATTTGGGGCAGAATAATTTAAAAATTTTTTTATCCTACGCTATTTCAGATCTAATGTATGTTAGATCTAATTTTATTATCTGATATTTAAAATCTAAAATTAAATCTAAAAGTATGAGAAGTATAGACATACCTCAAGGGTAATCTGATTACCCTGTAGATGATCTCTGCACAGTCCGAGGTTCTGATGTAGCCACGCAAGTGCCTGGCCTCTACCAATATCCACTCAGGCAGGACCTAGAACATCTTCTCCTCACGAATCTATGCTTCAAAAATTAGATCTCTATCTGATTTGGAAGTACTTCAGAACTATTTCTAAAGTTGGAGCAGTAGCCTGTCGAAGATGTCCTACAGCCTTCTATTCCAGGCGTCACCACGCCTTTTTCTTGCACCAGATGAAGGTCCAACCTTGGACATGAAGAGGAAAGATAGGAGAGCAGGGAGGATATGGAGAAGAAGGGAGGGGGTGGCAGCTTTGATGGTTTTTCATAAAATCTTAAAATCCTAGGCGCGGGCAGGGTTTTTATAGTCCCTATATGCTACACAGTGCCACATCATTCGACCAATCAAAAAATTCTAATTAATTTTAAAAAAATTTTGATTGGTGGAGTGATATCATCTGATCACATCAAATAAAAACCCCCACCCTCTCTCCTATGTTGGCACCAACTTTGGATAAGCACAAGCAAGGGTTGGCACCAAAGAGTCCATGTTAATTAGGACTCTTCATCCTTATCCATTTGGGGCGCCCACTTTAATCCAATTGGGTTCACGCCATAATCTGATTATGGAACTCAATTCAATGTGATTTTAGTATGTGGACACTCCAGAAAAATCCTTCAATGAGCTCTCTTCAGTTTAAGACCCATATGTCAACATATGACAGATGTCCTAAAATAAAATTGGCAGGTGACAGGAATTAGCAGGTGCTTGTCTTAAATTCATCTCATAAATTAAGACAAATCTTTTCTAAGCTAGACAAGCTTCATTTAGACTAAGAGAAATCTTCTCAAGATTCTCTGGATAAGTCAAATCATATTTGGCTCAGTAGAGACAGAAAAGATTATACGAGGAGAAAGTTAGGCTCAATCATGTGCTAGCACGATTTCTTTGAACCTAATTGGATCTTATCCAAATCAATTAGTTAGCCCAATTGATGACATCCAGACCCTAACCCTTGTTTGTATGACCCAGTTAGGTTCAATTCTATATAGTAATGAGATATGTCATGATCTCATCATCGACATTATCGAAACTCCTTTCAATGGACCAGAACTCTTCTGATTCAGACAATTAGAATGATCGATCATCAATATCATTCCAATTGCTTCCAAAATCCACCAGTGACACCTAGCAGTATGTGGTGGCAACCCATCAGAACTGAAGATGAACCTCTCGGTGTAGCTACCTGTGTGATTGAGTTCCTCTATCATGAGTCCCGACTGAATTAGGGTTAAGGTGAACTCATCAAATCCAACATCAATCATATGAATTAATCGATCGATCCGAGTCCGATATGAAACTCCAATGGAAAACTCTTTTCCATTATTTCACTCTGTCATGGCCATAGGCTTAAGGACTCGATCTTTCGATCATCATAGGACTACTCCTCTCATCTACCGAGGTTGATAGATCCCATCTTGGTGCGACCTAGTTCCTACAATGAATATGCTACAGCCAACATACACCTCAAGGTTCCGAATAGCTAGGAGATCGAGTTATGGTGTAGTCAAACTATAACACACTCAAGGTGAACTATCGATGCACCTCAGGTCAAATAACTAGACACACAACTGCAGCATCGAGCTAGTCATCGATGAGAAAGTAGACTTCCTTATGACTGCTCAAGGTGGTCATGCTCAGTACTCTCGTTCTCAATGAATACCTGTACTCTCGCTTCGATGTCTCCACATCATAGACTCAAGACACATCTATCCTAAGGAAGCGATCATACACCAACCTTCCGGATCGATCACCATCCTCGTGATGATCCTATGGTCAGGAGCTGTTTATGAGTTAGTTATGTAAATTCATATCTTAAATTTTCAACTCTTGAAAATATGAATTGACATTCCTACTAACTCAAAGGATGTATTACAGACACAATGTACACAATGTGATAGAAGAATAATTCATTTATTGATTTATAGTCAAAATTATAAATTTGCCCTTAGATTTATACAGGATGTGTCAGTCAATCTGGCATCTAGGGCATACATCTAACAAACTCCCACTTGACCTAATGCCAATTGGCTACATATCTAAGTCCCATCTTCTCAAGGTGGGCTTCGATCTTTTGCTGGCCTAATGGCTTTCTCAATGGGTCTGCCACATTGTCTGTGGAGTCGACTCTCTTAACCTCGACATAACCTTTTTCGAGGTAATCACGGATCAGATGGAATCGCCACTCGATGTGCTTGGACTTCTGGTGAGATCTTGGCTCCTTAGCTAGGGCTATGGCACCGTTATTGTTGCAGTAAAGAGGGATGGCATTCGATGACATCACTCCAAGTTCCACAGTAAACTTCTAATACCAGAATGCCTCCTTTACAGCTTCCGATGCAGCAATGTACTCTGCCTCCATGGTGGAATCAGCAATCACCGTCTGCTTGGAACTCTTCGAGCTGACTGCACCACCATTGCAAATGAACAGACTTTCAGATCTTGACTTTCGATCATCTATATCAGATATAAAATCTGAGTCTATATATCCCTGAATCTGGAGTTCTCCATTCCCAAAGACTAGAAACATATCCTTAGTTTTTCTCAAGTACATAAAGATACATTTCATAGAAGTCCAGTACTCTTCACTGGGATTCAACTGATATCTGCTTGTGACACTCACAGCATAGGCTATTTTAGGTCGTGTACATAGCATGGCATATATGAGGCTCCCTATTGCCGAAGCATAAGGGATCTTGCTCATGCGTTCAATCTCCTCAGGTGTGCTAGGGCACATCTTCTTGGAGAGATGAATGCCATGTCTAAAAGGTACTAAATCTCTTTTGGCATTTTCCATGCTAAATCTTTTTAGCACCTCCTTTATGTACATCTTTTGTGAAAGTCCCAGCATCCTATTTGGTCTATCTCTATAGACCTTAATACCCAGTATAAAGGATGCCTCTCCTAGATCTATCATAGAGAACTCTTTAGATAACCATACTTTGACTGAGGTCAACATGAGAATGTCATTCCCAATTAGGAGGATGTCATCTACGTACAATATGAGGAGGACAACTGCACTCCCACTGACCTTTTTGAACACACATGTTTCCTCCTCGTTCTTGATAAAACCAAATATTTTGATCACATCATTGAAATGAGTATTCTAACTCCGAGATACTTGCTTAAGTCCATAAATAGATCTTTGCAGCTTGCAGATCCTGTGATCATCATCACTGGATGTGAAATCAAGCAATTGTTCCATATAGATATCTTTCTCAAAATATCCATTTAAGAATGCCGTTTTCATGTCCATCTATCATATTTTGTAATCGAAATAGGCTGCAACAGCAAGCAATATGCGGATGGATTTTAGCATGGCAACGGGCGAGAAGGTATCCTGATAGTCAATGCCTTCACGCTGACTATAATCTTTCGCTACGAGCCTAGCCTTAAATGTCTCCATATTTTTATCTGCACCTATCTTTCTCTTGAAGATCCATTTACACCCAATAAGTACAATACCTTCAGGTGGATCAACCAAGATCCAGACTATATTTGAGTGCATTGAATCAATTTCTGATCTCATTGCCTCTAACCATTTCTTGGAGTCGATATCTGATATTGCCTCATCATAGGTCTTGGGATCATCACCATGAACCATATTTCTCGTGAGGAATATTTCCTCTACATCCTCTTGTATGGTACTTAAGTACCTTTCAGGAGGATGAAAAACTCTGGTTGATCTACGAGGTAGAAGAGGTTGTATTAGGACTGGTTTTGATTGATTTGATTTCTCAAGTTCTTTAGTTCATTGCTCTTGGGAGACATTCTCCTTAAGCTTAATTATTCTTCCGAAGCCACCATCTTGAATAAATTATTTTTCAAGAAAAATAGTATTTCGACTCACAATCACATTGTGGTCTTCCAAAATATAAAAATAGTATCCTAATGATACTTTAGGATATCCTATGAATCGAGCTCTAAAAGATTTGAACTCTAACTTATCCGCCTGCTGTCTCTTGACATGAGCCGAACAACCCCAAATTCTGAGATGATTCAGATTTGGCTTCTTACCATGCCATATCTCATACGGTGTGATAGGAACAGTTTTAGAGAGAATCCTATTCAATACATAAATTACTGTCATGAGACAATATCCCCAAAGAAATTTAAGGAGGTCCATGAAGCTCATCATAGAATGGACTATATCTAATAGGGTCCGATTTCTCCATTCTGAAATCTCATTGAGTTGAGGCATTCTAGGTGGAGTCCATTGAGAGACTATACCATTATCCTTAAGATAATCTAAGAACTCCCGACTAAGGTATTCACCTCTTTTATCTGATCGAGAATCTTAATGGGCTTTCCTATTTATTTTTCTACCTCATGTTTGAATTCTTTGAACCTTTCAAAAGCTTCAGACTTGTGTTTTATTAGAAATACATACCCGTACCTAGACATATCATTGGTAAAGATAATGAAGTAGATGTAGTTGCCTCTAGCCGACACATCAAATGGGCCGCACACATCTGTATGTACTAGGGCAAGTAGGTCTGTGGCCCTTTTCCCATGTCCCACAAAAGGAAGCTTGGTCATTTTGCCTTGAAGGCATGATTCACAAACTGAATATGACTCAGAAGTCAACAGACTCAATAGCCCGAATTTCTTCAATTTGTTAACCCTGTCTTCCGCTATATGATCTAGCCTTAGGTGCCACAGATACCTATCATTTAGACTATCTCTAGGCCTTTTAATTCCTATGGCATTCACATTTTGCTCGATATTAAATACAGATATATCAACATGTAACTGATAGAGACCGTTAATGACAAAATCATTGGCAACTTTATTATTTTCATAAAAATATTACAATGGTCCTTATGAAAGCTAATCACATAGCCTTCTTGTACTAAATATGAAACAGAATCAAATTCCTGCTTGCTGCAGGCACATAATAACAGTCTCTTAAAACTAAATCTAATCATAACGGTAATCGCAGAGGGTAGATTCCCACGGTCACGACAGCAACTCTTGCTCCATTCCCAATGCATAGGATCATCTCCCCATCCCTCAGCCTCCTGTTCTCCTCAAGACCCTGCATAGAAGTACACAAATGAGCACTAGAACCAGAGTCAAGCACCCAACTGGATGCAGAAGAAATCGTAAGGTTAGATTCTATAACGAGCATACCTCCAGAAGGACCATCCTTCTTATTCTTTAGGATGGCCAGGTACTGAGGACAGTTTCGCTTCCTCCTTTTTCCATCGACCTTCTGCTTCTTCACAGACTTCTTTTTCTTTTCAAAAGACTTTCTCTTGGAAGAAGTCCGCTCCATAGTAAGAACTGAACCTTTTGAACCCTTCATGGAAAGCTCAGCCATAACCAGCATGTTCATTAACTCGGCCAAGGTACACTGCATCTTATGCATATGGAAGTTCATGATGAACTGACCATATGCATCGGACAAGGACTGAAGGATCACATCAATCTAAAAATCTTTGTCTAAGATGATACCGAGCTTCTCAAGCTCCTCAAGATCCTTGATCATTGTCAAACAATGATCTTGAACTGACTGCCCATCACACATTTTAGCCTTAAAAAGTCTTTGACAGACTTGATACTTGGTTGCACGACTTTGTTCACCAAACAACTCTTGTAGGTGAGCCAACATTTGGTGGATAGTCAAAATATTCTAATGTTGGCACTGCAAGTCATCAGACATTGCACCCAACATGTAGTACCTTGCTTTGTTATCATCATCCGTCCACTTTTTCAGAGACGCTCTCTGTTCAGCAGTCGAACGTGCTAGCATGGCAGGTGGGTCCTGATCCAAGATATGAGTCAATTTTTCAGAACCCAGAATAATGCTATAGTTCCTCAACCAGTCCTTGAAATTGGGTCCAGTCAATCTGTGGGTGTTTAGTATTTTGGTCAAGGGGTTTGAGGCAGACATGTTTCCTGTAGAGAGTCAACAGTTTCTAGTTAGATTTTGTAATCAGACTTAACTAATTTATTTAGGATTTTATTTTTAAATAAATTAGGCTCCCATTATTTTCTCAAATCCCTACACTCCCTTGATAGAGATGTGAAAATCTCCGTGATCAGTGATTTCTAGTGGGTGGTGCGGTCTCACCGATTGGCTCATCACCTCACCTAACAGTTATTGGTGATGGGTCAACCAATGAGTGGACAACTCTTGTCTGATGATTCTCTAATCATGGTGCACCCAAAATTTGGTCTCTAATTTATGAAGCTCACCGGATCCAAAATATTGCTCCAATCTTTAGTTAAGCCAAACCCACCATTTGCACGAACTAGATTCCTGATTGGGTCCCTCACCGTATCCAGAATATTGAGCCCAATCCATCCTCTAATTCGTAGCATCCAATGCCTAATGGACATGGTTTCATCTTTTCGATGCATCTGAGCCACTGTAACCAGCCGAGAACAATCAACCCCGGGAAGGGCCCGCACATCCACAATGGTGGAAGACCTAAACTTAATATTTTTTTAGGGAGATTTTATTTATGTCTCATTAAACTTGACTTGACATAGTCATAACAATTATGACTAACCTTGTGGCATGGGTGTTGGGAATAGTATCCCAAAGTCAATCGTCAGCCTGTTGATGGTTGTGCTAATTCTTGTATTAGTATATGAATTATAAATAAATAAAAGTTATTTTGATATTTTTCATCATAAATTATTTCATCTTCTAATGAACTCCTATGTTGTGGTGAAGTCCTTAGGACTATTTAGACTCGACAAAGAAGGATTTGTCGTTTAGTCCTTAAACCTGTTCGCAACCAAATGATATGTTGTTACCAAAGATAACAATATTTATCAAGTATAGGGCATTGTGTGCCATATGAGTTGGTTGTCCTCTTAACCAAGGAGTGTGGAGATACTGGTATGGCATACAGATGAGATGTAAGGGTACATCTGCACTGAACGTGACCGACTCCGGAGCTATTTCTGCTATCAAGATTTGCTCCGATGGGATATGGGTATAACTGTCCCTCCGATCTGAGACCGCCACGGTGACTTGCAAGCAACTCACTGCACTTAGGCACTGGACTACCTGAATTTCTAATTCAGTGATGGAAGGATGCTGGGTGTAGTCAAGTACTTGACATATCGATGCGTGTGTCAAGATGGGATTGACCACTCCAGTTCAGGAGCTGTGTACAGTCATGTTTCAATTTAGCAAAATCTTGGCCAGGGTAGTCCTAGTGAGGAGTCACAGGACTGTTTGAATTGAGCACGATTCAGATGATCTAATCAGGGTTAACAATTTAACCCTGAGTCATCCTATACATAGGGGTCAAAAGGTATGAATTATATAGTAACCATATTCACGTAGGTTCTGAATGTTGTGATTGCGACTATTCGATCTATCCGAATGTCGGGTACTATTACTAGATGGTTACTTCGATTAGTACAGGAATTGGTTCCTGTGCTACCAGCTTAAGTTCGAACCTGTAGGGTCACACACATTAGAGGTTCCTATCTGATCTGATGGTTGATGAAGAGTCCTAATGCTCGTGGACTATGAGTCCTACATCTATGGGACTCTATGATCAAGAATCAGGTTTTTCTGATCATGAGTCTCACACATTTTGGGTACCGGGGTCAAGAGTCCCACTGGTTTGGGACTCTTCGATCAAGGTTTCATATCGATGGACTTTGATACCCGATTGCCCATCGAATTTGGACTCAATATTTATGAGAGATTTAATTAATGATTTGATCACTAATTAACTCAATTTAATTGAGTAATTATTTTTGGATCAAGTCTAATTGAATTGGATTCAATTGGGTTTGACCCGATTAGGTTAAGTGTTGACCTAATCGTCGAAGTGGTTTGGTCCCTGATTTGATCAGGGGTTGGGCTTAGTCAATTCTTGATTTGATTAAGATTTTATTGAGCCTAATAAGCTTAATTATATTGGATTTAAATTAGTCTAATTGGACCTAACTTATTTTAATTAAGTTGGTTCAATTAGGATGATTTAAAATTAGAAACCACCTTGACCTCAACTCCCTGCGCCACCTCACTTCTTCTGCACCCATTTGAATTCACGAGAAATAACTTCTCATGAATTTTCTCACACACAAAAGCCTTCCCATGCCCACTCTTGTACACCAATTATTTGGATAAACTTGATTTGTTAGCCATTCAAATTCAAAGGGTGTTTGAATTTAAATGGATAACTTATCCCTTGCGCCTTCTTGCCTTATCCATCTTGTGCGCCACTTATCATACACGAGAAAGAGTTTCTTGTGAAATCTCTCCATGCATAAGAGAAGCCATACCTCCTCTCTTCTCATGTGTAAAGTGGATAGGAATGAGTTGGTTGGCATTTGAATTCAAATTCGATTTGAATTCAAATGAGCAACTACTTATCTTTATCCTCTCACGCAGTAAAAACACTGCAAAGATGCGGTCTTTCATCATTTTAAAAAGAAGATAAGAGAGGGCATGCACACAGAGATCATAAAAAAAAAAGGGTGGCGTGAGAGAGGTTTCTTGCATGAGAAAAGAAAGGAAAAGAAAAGAAAAGGAGAGAAAAGAAAGAAACAAGTGGGTGCTAGTTTCTTCGGAGTGTACCCTAAGATTTTGGCTTAGGGTTCAGGAAGTGAGAACGTGAGCTACGACTATCGTGAGCCCACTAAACTTTATAGAGAGTATCATCAACCTCTCTACCATCTTTGCTGATGATCCAGAGCATCCGAGGAGTTGGCAGACATCAATCGAAGGAGTTCGATCAACATCGGCCATCAAAAAGGTGTAGTTACGAACTAGCATTCGTGAGGAGTCGATCAGACTGAGAGCTTCGTGTGGATGATCTGCAGAGACTAGATACACTATGTGGCTGCATTATGATGATCAGATCTTCTTGACGGTGATCAGATTGCGATGATCGACTACCTGTATAAAGGTAATTTATTCTGAACACATAATAGTAAATTATTTACTGTAAAAGTTTGAATTTCAAATTTAAATACATGCATGCTATATATCATATTTAGATCCTAGTGTAGGGTAAATACATATTAATTAATTAGATTAATTAATAATTTTCACTATAAAATAGTAATTTTGAAAAAATTTTAAAATTATCGTTTTACCCCTGCACTGAAATTTCACTTCAAATGGTATTAGAGCGGGTTCTAAAATATGATATATAGATTTGCATGCGTAGTTTAAGTTGCAATCTAAAAGTTTAAATTTAAAATTTGAAATTCAAAATTCAAAATTTAAATTTTAAAATTTATTCAAAATTCAAAATTCAGAAATTTGAAATTCAAAATTTAAAATTTGAATTTTGAAATTTGAAATTCGAAATTCAAAATTCAAAAATTTGAAATTTAAAATTTAAAATTTAAAATTTGAAATTTAAAATTTGAAATTTTGTTGAAATTTCAAATTTAAAATTTAAAATTTAAAATTTAAAATTTGAAATTTGAAATTTGTTTGAAATTTGAAATTCAAAATTTAAAATTTAAAATTTAAATTTTGAAATTGGTATATTTAGATATACTTGATCCAAGTAGCAAGTAGTCTAATTGGGTTGGTTGCCATGGTCGTCCGGTCATAGGAGAAAAGTAGGGTTTAAAGGCACTCTCCTCCCATTCGATGGGGTTCTCCTATGGCGGTAGGAGTGCCACTGTAATTATATCCCATGCAGATGAAGCAGCAAAAGAAATTAATTGTAAAGGTTCAATTGTGAGATTTATCATGAATGTGTTAGATTAGATCTAAAAGAATATTCATGACTTATTTTGATTGAGTTATTTTCTGTTATTAGCAATAGGATTGCTGTTTATGAAATGTCCTGATCTGTTTGTGAAATGAGTCAACACGTTTGATGAACAGAAAATAAAATCTTTCAAATTTAAAAATTATTTTTGAAATACCAAACCCTGATCTATCAGCCCAAATACTTAATTAAAAGAATTAGGTGTTGTCTAGTTGGTCTAGAATTATGAATTAAGACCTATGACAATTGCAAAAACTTGTGGGTCAATGGGTTAGATTAATTAGGTCCATAATTGGGTTAGACCTAAGGTTAGATTAAAGAAATAGACTAAATTAGAGTAATTGATCAAATCTAATCAAAAGTTGAATTAGATTAGGTCAAGGACACTCTAGACTCAACTCCAATAGTTGTAGTTGAATGGGTCCTTGTCTTTAACTAGACCAAGATGGACTTAATTCATGGCTATGTGGTGGAACCATATTTACTAAGTCGATCAAATTAAAACTAATGAACCGATTGGTGTCTAAGGTAAGTTCGGCAGTTTGACCAGTGGTTCTTAAGTGGGAGCTACTCGCATTGATTCGATCTCTGATGAGTTAATGGCATATCCCCACCACTGATCTCACTTACCTGACCAACCTGGTGAGTTAGATTTTGATTAGATCACTTGATGATTAGGGCTCACCCATGTCATTAGGTAAATCAGTGTGATTGATTTAGGTGTTTCTAATGCCGGCTTTAATTAAATCCTTTTTAATCTGACTTGGTGAAGTCAGTGGAAGGATTGAAATTGGTTGGTTAATTTCTTCTCATCTATCCTTTAATAGATCTTCAAAAATTATTAGGTCCCTAAAATGATTAAGTTATAGTGATAACTAAGTCATAGCCTCCCATTGAGTGATAATGAGTCCATTAGTTTAATAATCACTGGAGGCCCAAAAGCCTGGTACTTATTGACTAATGGAATTATCATTCATAGTATGATAATTTGGTTGAGTCTTTCTGATGGTGGTTAGGTTGGCCGGCCAAAGTTGGGCCAGATCATTTATTGGTCCGATTCATCAAATCAAGTCATGTTAATGGTTGGACCTAACCAGATCTTTTCAGTGGAGGCCAAAGCCTACTGATTAGGTTCTGGGGCAAAATAAATTACTAGAAGTTGTTTAGAGAAACAACTGGTTATGAACCTACCCATAGATGCACATGGATTGACCAACCAAAGTTGGGCTCGTGTGTAGTCTGTGTGGATTTTAGTACCCACTAAGAAATTAAAGTAATTCCACGAATTGGAGGTTGAGGCTATCAGTTCGTAAAAATACTGGGAGAAACTTTAGACTAAAGTCCAAGTCTTTAGTATTAATAATTTATATACTAATAGAGGTCTGATTTTTTTTTATGCAGCTATGGCCACTACCCTGTCGCTCTGATCATTATTAGATAATGACAAGCTCATGGGACCTAATTTTGATAGCTGGTATCGAAAATTAAAAATTATCCTTGAGCATGAGCGGATCCTTTATGTAGTAGCGGATCCGGCACCTGAGGAGCCAGCCCCGAATGCTAGAGGGACCATCCGAGACACTTACCAGATGTGGCTCAATGATCGTACCACCATTCGATGCATAATGCTGGTGGTAATGAATGATGAGTTCAGCCACAGGAGATGCTTCAAATGTCGAATGACTCCTTTGGCATGCCTGATGATGTTGAAAGGCACAAAACTAGTTGTGCCATTTTCAATACTCGGATGAGGGATGGGGCCTCAGTCACCGATCATGTATTGTACATGATCGAAATGATTGAGCACCTAAGTAAACTGGGCTTTTCCTTGCACGAGCAGCTCGGTAAGGATGCGATCCTTAATTTTTTGCCCAAGTCCTTCCTCCCATTCCTTACTCATTTTCGGATGACAAAGCCTGCAGTGAACTACCACGGCTTGTTGGGGTTGCTACAGAACTTTGAGAAGGACCGCCAGCTCCATAAGGAGTCGGTGAATGTTGTGGGAGGATCTTTTTCTGATCGTTGATCCTTTAAGAAAGGGAAGAAGAACAAGAAAAAGAAGAACAAGGTGCAGCCACATGCTGGAATGTCTGCACAGGGTCAGACCAAGAAGTGCATGCTCGACCAGTGCTAGGTGGAGTGCTTCTTTTGCAAGAAGCAGGGGCACTGGAAGAGGAACTGTCCTCTATACATAGCCTCTCTGGACCCGAACAGGCCAAAGAAGAAGCAAGGCAATTATATGATAACACCTTGCAACTTTTTCATTTGTGATACTGCTGCCTGGGTATTGGATACCGGAAGCCCTTATCATATCTATAATTCGATGCAGGGTCTACAGGTTAGTAGGAGATTTGATGAAGATGAGAGGTTCCTGAATGTTGGAGATGGAAGCAAAGTTCCAGTTCTAGCTTTAGGAATCATGAACCTTGTAATCAATTCTCGTAATATAATTTTGAGTGAATGTCACTATTGTCCAAGTTTTTTATTAAATATAATTTCTGTAGGCCTTTTGGCCATGTACGGTTATGAATTTTTAATAAAAGAAAATATTTATAATATCATTTTGAATGGTGTTATAATGTTTGTTGGATAACTAAATAATAAAATTTACTTACTATCACAGCCTGTTAATGTGGTTCAAACCTTCGGTAAATGTCCTAGAATAGATAATGTGTCAGAAGTCTACCTTTGGCATTGTAGGCTAGGTCATATCAATAAGAACCGGGTAAATAGGTTGGCTCAAGAAGGAATTCTTGAAATTGGTGATTGTGAATCACTTCCAACCTGTGAGTCCTGCCTTGGGAAGATGATCAAGTCACCTTTTGCTAGAAAAGGTGAGTGAGCCAGTAAACTCTTGGGTCTGGTACATTCTGATGTATGTGGACCCATGAGCTCAAGTACAAGAGGTGGATATTTTTACTTCATAACCTTCACAGACGACCTATCGAGGTATGGGTATGTCTACTTAATGAAGTATAAGTCGGAGTCATTTGAAATGTTCAAACTATTCTGAAATGAGGTAGAAAAACAAACTGGGAAGTATATTAAAACTCTTCGATCTGATCGAGGAGGTGAATACCTTTCCAATGAATTTCTGATATATCTTGGAGAGAATGGGATTCTCTCTTAGTGGACTCCTCTTGGAACACCACAGCATAATGGTGTGTCTGAAAGGAGGAATCGGACCTTGTTGGACATGGTTCGATCCATGATGGGGTTTGCTGGTCTGTCAATTTCTCTCTGGAGATATACGCTCGAATCGACTTATTACCTTCTAAATAGGATTTCGAGTAAGTCTGTAACCAAAATGTCATATGAGATATGGATAGGACGTAAGCCAGTACTCTCGCACCTTAGGATTTGGGGGTGTCCAGCTTATGTTAAACGTTTAATTACGGATAAGCTTGGACCTAGGTCTGACAAGTGTTATTTCATAGGGTACCCAAAAGAGACCAAAAGATATTATTTCTACCTAGCTGATGAGCAAAAGGTGTTTGTCAGCCTTGAGACAATCTTTTTAGAAAAGGAGTTCCTTGGTGAAGGGACTGTTGCCTCTAAGATCGAACTTGAGGAAGTTCAGCAGGTGGAAAAACTGACACAAGTAGCTGAACCTGAACCAGATTTGGTTAGATCAAATTCGGAGCCCATTGTTCCTACACCCTTAAGGCGATCTAGTAGAGTACCACGTCAACTGGACAAATACTATGGTTTCTTGGTCCGAGATGGCGATCCTGTCGAACTTGATGAAAACGATGAGGATTCGATCACCTACATGGATGCAATGCAGAGACCTGACTTTGAGAAATGGCTAGAGGCCATGAAATCCAAAATGGAGTCCATGAAGGTCAACGATGTGTGGACATTGGTTGACCCACCCGAAGGAGTAAAACCCATAGGGTGTAAGTGGGTCTTCAAGAGGAAGAGAGGCACAGACGAAAATGTGGAAACCTATAAAGCCCGTCTGGTTGCCAAGGGATATCGTCAACATTATGGTATAGACTATGACGAGACATTTTCTCCTGTGGCAATGCTCAAATCCATTCAGATTATGCTTACGATAGCTGTCCATCTGGACTATGAAATCTGGTAGATGGATGTGAAGACAGCTTTCCTAAATGGAGAGCTGGATGAAGAGGTGTATATGATACAACCTGAAAGATTTACATCCATAGATGAGTCTAAGGTGTGCAAGCTACAGAGGTCCATTTATGGACTTAAGCGGGCATCTCAAAGTTGGAACATATGTTTTGATAGAACAATGAAGACCTATGGCTTCGTTAAGAACGAAGAAGAGCCCTGCATTTATAAGTGGGCTAATGGTCCAGTAGTAGTATTTCTTGTATTGTATGTAGATGACATTCTCTTAATCGGAAATGATGTCCCTGTATTACAGGGAATAAAGATTTGGCTGTCATCACAGTTCTCCATGAAGGATTTGAGAGAAGCTTCCTACATCCTAGGGATGAGATCTATAGGGATAGATCTAAAAGGTTACTTAGCTTATCCCAGTCCATGTACATTGATACTATGCCGAAGAAGTTCAGCATGGAGAATTTCAAGAAAGGCTATCTACCGATAGGCCATGGAATTTCTCTCTTGAAGAGGGATTGTCCGACAACACCTCAAGAGAGAGAGCGTATGGATAGAATTCCATATGCTTCGGCAGTGGGATCTATCATGTATGCCATGATATGTACATGATCAGATGTGGCATACTCACTAGGGGTAGTGAGTAGATACCAATCTGATCCAGGGGAGAATCACTGGAAGGTTGTTAAAACCATCTTGAAGTATTTAAGAAATACTAAGGACCAGTGGCTTGTT
>NC_026000.2:105519749-105802316 GCF_000442705.2 Elaeis guineensis | reverse complement strand
ATATTTGGCTCAGTAGAGGACAGAAAAGATTAACGAGGAGAAAGTTAGGCTCATCATGTGCTAGCACGATTTCTTTGAACCTAATTGGATCTTATCCAAATCAATTAGTTAGCCCAATTGATGACATCCAGACCCTAACCCTTGTTTGTATGACCCAGTTAGGTTCATTCTATATAGTAATGAGATATGTCATGATCTCATCATCGACATTATCGAAACTCCTTTCAATGACCAGAACTCTTCTGATTCAGACAATTAGAATGATCGATCATCAATATCATTCCAATTGCTTCCAAATCCACCAGTGACACCTAGCAATGTGGTGGAACCCATCAGAACTGAAGATGAACCTCTCGGTGTAGCTACCTGTGTGATTGAGTTCCTCTATCATGAGTCCCGACTGAATTAGGGTTAAGGTGAACTCATCCAAAATCCAACATCAATCATATGAATTAATCGATCGATCCGAGTCCGATATGAAACTCCAATGGAAAACTCTTTTCCATTATTTCACTCTGTCATGGCCATAGGCTTAAGGACTCGATCTTTCGATCATCATAGGACTACTCCTCTCATCTACCGAGGTTGATAGATCCCATCTTGGTGCGACCTAGTTCTACAATGAATATGCTACAGCCAACATACACCTCAAGGTTCCGAATAGCTAGGAGATCGAGTTATGGTGTAGTCAAACTATAACACACTCAAGGTGAACTATCGATGCACCTCAGGTCAAATAACTAGACACACAACTGCAGCATCGAGCTAGTCATCGATGAGAAGTAGACTTCCTTATGACTGCTCAAGGTGGTCATGCTCAGTACTCTCTTCTCAATGAATACCTGTACTCTCGCTTCGATGTCTCCACATCATAGACTCAAGACACATCTATCCTAAGGAAGCGATCATACACCAACCTTCCGGATCGATCACCATCCTCGTGATGATCCTATGGTCAGGAGCTGTTTATGAGTTAGTTATGTAAATTCATATCTTAAATTTTCAACTCTTGAAAATATGAATTGACATTCCTACTAACTCAAAGGATGTATTACAGACACAATGTACACAATGTGATAGAAGAATAATTCATTTATTGATTTATAGTCAAAATTATAAATTTGCCCTTAGATTTATACAGGATGTGTCAGTCAATCTGGCATCTAGGCATACATCTAACAAACTCCCACTTGACCTAATGCCAATTGGCTACATATCTAAGTCCCATCTTCTCAAGGTGGGCTTCGATCTTTTGCTGGCCTAATGGCTTTCTCAATGGGTCTGCCACATTGTCTGTGGAGTCGACTCTCTAACCTCGACATAACCTTTTTCGAGGTAATCACGGATCAGATGGAATCGCCACTCGATGTGCTTGGACTTCTGGTGAGATCTTGGCTCCTTAGCTAGGGCTATGGCACCGTTATTGTTGCAGTAAAGAGGGATGGCATTCGATGACATCACTCCAAGTTCCACAGTAAACTTCTAATACCAGAATGCCTCCTTTACAGCTTCCGATGCAGCAATGTACTCTGCCTCCATGGTGGAATCAGCAATCACCGTCTGCTTGGAACTCTTCGAGCTGACTGCACCACCATTGCAAATGAACAGACTTTCAGATCTTGACTTTCGATCATCTATATCAGATATAAAATCTGAGTCTATATATCCCTGAATCTGGAGTTCTCCATTCCCAAAGACTAGAAACATATCCTTAGTTTTTCTCAAGTACATAAAGATACATTTCATAGAAGTCCAGTACTCTTCACTGGGATTCAACTGATATCTGCTTGTGACACTCACAGCATAGGCTATTTTAGGTCGTGTACATAGCATGGCATATATGAGGCTCCCTATTGCCGAAGCATAAGGGATCTTGCTCATGCGTTCAATCTCCTCAGGTGTGCTAGGGCACATCTTCTTGGAGAGATGAATGCCATGTCTAAAAGGTACTAAATCTCTTTTGGCATTTTCCATGCTAAATCTTTTTAGCACCTCCTTTATGTACATCTTTTGTGAAAGTCCCAGCATCCTATTTGGTCTATCTCTATAGACCTTAATACCCAGTATAAAGGATGCCTCTCCTAGATCTATCATAGAGAACTCTTTAGATAACCATACTTTGACTGAGGTCAACATGAGAATGTCATTCCCAATTAGGAGGATGTCATCTACGTACAATATGAGGAGGACAACTGCACTCCCACTGACCTTTTTGAACACACATGTTTCCTCCTCGTTCTTGATAAAACCAAATATTTTGATCACATCATTGAAATGAGTATTCTAACTCCGAGATACTTGCTTAAGTCCATAAATAGATCTTTGCAGCTTGCAGATCCTGTGATCATCATCACTGGATGTGAAATCAAGCAATTGTTCCATATAGATATCTTTCTCAAAATATCCATTTAAGAATGCCGTTTTCATGTCCATCTATCATATTTTGTAATCGAAATAGGCTGCAACAGCAAGCAATATGCGGATGGATTTTAGCATGGCAACGGGCGAGAAGGTATCCTGATAGTCAATGCCTTCACGCTGACTATAATCTTTCGCTACGAGCCTAGCCTTAAATGTCTCCATATTTTTATCTGCACCTATCTTTCTCTTGAAGATCCATTTACACCCAATAAGTACAATACCTTCAGGTGGATCAACCAAGATCCAGACTATATTTGAGTGCATTGAATCAATTTCTGATCTCATTGCCTCTAACCATTTCTTGGAGTCGATATCTGATATTGCCTCATCATAGGTCTTGGGATCATCACCATGAACCATATTTCTCGTGAGGAATATTTCCTCTACATCCTCTTGTATGGTACTTAAGTACCTTTCAGGAGGATGAAAAACTCTGGTTGATCTACGAGGTAGAAGAGGTTGTATTAGGACTGGTTTTGATTGATTTGATTTCTCAAGTTCTTTAGTTCATTGCTCTTGGGAGACATTCTCCTTAAGCTTAATTATTCTTCCGAAGCCACCATCTTGAATAAATTATTTTTCAAGAAAAATAGTATTTCGACTCACAATCACATTGTGGTCTTCCAAAATATAAAAATAGTATCCTAATGATACTTTAGGATATCCTATGAATCGAGCTCTAAAAGATTTGAACTCTAACTTATCCGCCTGCTGTCTCTTGACATGAGCCGAACAACCCCAAATTCTGAGATGATTCAGATTTGGCTTCTTACCATGCCATATCTCATACGGTGTGATAGGAACAGTTTTAGAGAGAATCCTATTCAATACATAAATTACTGTCATGAGACAATATCCCCAAAGAAATTTAAGGAGGTCCATGAAGCTCATCATAGAATGGACTATATCTAATAGGGTCCGATTTCTCCATTCTGAAATCTCATTGAGTTGAGGCATTCTAGGTGGAGTCCATTGAGAGACTATACCATTATCCTTAAGATAATCTAAGAACTCCCGACTAAGGTATTCACCTCTTTTATCTGATCGAGAATCTTAATGGGCTTTCCTATTTATTTTTCTACCTCATGTTTGAATTCTTTGAACCTTTCAAAAGCTTCAGACTTGTGTTTTATTAGAAATACATACCCGTACCTAGACATATCATTGGTAAAGATAATGAAGTAGATGTAGTTGCCTCTAGCCGACACATCAAATGGGCCGCACACATCTGTATGTACTAGGGCAAGTAGGTCTGTGGCCCTTTTCCCATGTCCCACAAAAGGAAGCTTGGTCATTTTGCCTTGAAGGCATGATTCACAAACTGAATATGACTCAGAAGTCAACAGACTCAATAGCCCGAATTTCTTCAATTTGTTAACCCTGTCTTCCGCTATATGATCTAGCCTTAGGTGCCACAGATACCTATCATTTAGACTATCTCTAGGCCTTTTAATTCCTATGGCATTCACATTTTGCTCGATATTAAATACAGATATATCAACATGTAACTGATAGAGACCGTTAATGACAAAATCATTGGCAACTTTATTATTTTCATAAAAATATTACAATGGTCCTTATGAAAGCTAATCACATAGCCTTCTTGTACTAAATATGAAACAGAATCAAATTCCTGCTTGCTGCAGGCACATAATAACAGTCTCTTAAAACTAAATCTAATCATAACGGTAATCGCAGAGGGTAGATTCCCACGGTCACGACAGCAACTCTTGCTCCATTCCCAATGCATAGGATCATCTCCCCATCCCTCAGCCTCCTGTTCTCCTCAAGACCCTGCATAGAAGTACACAAATGAGCACTAGAACCAGAGTCAAGCACCCAACTGGATGCAGAAGAAATCGTAAGGTTAGATTCTATAACGAGCATACCTCCAGAAGGACCATCCTTCTTATTCTTTAGGATGGCCAGGTACTGAGGACAGTTTCGCTTCCTCCTTTTTCCATCGACCTTCTGCTTCTTCACAGACTTCTTTTTCTTTTCAAAAGACTTTCTCTTGGAAGAAGTCCGCTCCATAGTAAGAACTGAACCTTTTGAACCCTTCATGGAAGCTCAGCCATAACCAGCATGTTCATTAACTCGGCCAAGGTACACTGCATCTTATGCATATGGAAGTTCATGATGAACTGACCATATGCATCGGACAAGGACTGAAGGATCACATCAATCTAAAAATCTTTGTCTAAGATGATACCGAGCTTCTCAAGCTCCTCAAGATCCTTGATCATTGTCAAACAATGATCTTGAACTGACTGCCCATCACACATTTTAGCCTTAAAAAGTCTTTGACAGACTTGATACTTGGTTGCACGACTTTGTTCACCAAACAACTCTTGTAGGTGAGCCAACATTTGGTGGATAGTCAAAATATTCTAATGTTGGCACTGCAAGTCATCAGACATTGCACCCAACATGTAGTACCTTGCTTTGTTATCATCATCCGTCCACTTTTTCAGAGACGCTCTCTGTTCAGCAGTCGAACGTGCTAGCATGGCAGGTGGGTCCTGATCCAAGATATGAGTCAATTTTTCAGAACCCAGAATAATGCTATAGTTCCTCAACCAGTCCTTGAAATTGGGTCCAGTCAATCTGTGGGTGTTTAGTATTTTGGTCAAGGGGTTTGAGGCAGACATGTTTCCTGTAGAGAGTCAACAGTTTCTAGTTAGATTTTGTAATCAGACTTAACTAATTTATTTAGGATTTTATTTTTAAATAAATTAGGCTCCCATTATTTTCTCAAATCCCTACACTCCCTTGATAGAGATGTGAAAATCTCCGTGATCAGTGATTTCTAGTGGGTGGTGCGGTCTCACCGATTGGCTCATCACCTCACCTAACAGTTATTGGTGATGGGTCAACCAATGAGTGGACAACTCTTGTCTGATGATTCTCTAATCATGGTGCACCCAAAATTTGGTCTCTAATTTATGAAGCTCACCGGATCCAAAATATTGCTCCAATCTTTAGTTAAGCCAAACCCACCATTTGCACGAACTAGATTCCTGATTGGGTCCCTCACCGTATCCAGAATATTGAGCCCAATCCATCCTCTAATTCATAGCATCCAATGCCTAATGGACATGGTTTCATCTTTTCGATGCATCTGAGCCACTGTAACCAGCCGAGAACAATCAACCCCGGGAAGGGCCCGCACATCCACAATGGTGGAAGACCTAAACTTAATATTTTTTTAGGGAGATTTTATTTATGTCTCATTAAACTTGACTTGACATAGTCATAACAATTATGACTAACCTTGTGGCATGGGTGTTGGGAATAGTATCCCAAAGTCAATCGTCAGCCTGTTGATGGTTGTGCTAATTCTTGTATTAGTATATGAATTATAAATAAATAAAAGTTATTTTGATATTTTTCATCATAAATTATTTCATCTTCTAATGAACTCCTATGTTGTGGTGAAGTCCTTAGGACTATTTAGACTCGACAAAGAAGGATTTGTCGTTTAGTCCTTAAACCTGTTCGCAACCAAATGATATGTTGTTACCAAAGATAACAATATTTATCAAGTATAGGGCATTGTGTGCCATATGAGTTGGTTGTCCTCTTAACCAAGGAGTGTGGAGATACTGGTATGGCATACAGATGAGATGTAAGGGTACATCTGCACTGAACGTGACCGACTCCGGAGCTATTTCTGCTATCAAGATTTGCTCCGATGGGATATGGGTATAACTGTCCCTCCGATCTGAGACCGCCACGGTGACTTGCAAGCAACTCACTGCACTTAGGCACTGGACTACCTGAATTTCTAATTCAGTGATGGAAGGATGCTGGGTGTAGTCAAGTACTTGACATATCGATGCGTGTGTCAAGATGGGATTGACCACTCCAGTTCAGGAGCTGTGTACAGTCATGTTTCAATTTAGCAAAATCTTGGCCAGGGTAGTCCTAGTGAGGAGTCACAGGACTGTTTGAATTGAGCACGATTCAGATGATCTAATCAGGGTTAACAATTTAACCCTGAGTCATCCTATACATAGGGGTCAAAAGGTATGAATTATATAGTAACCATATTCACGTAGGTTCTGAATGTTGTGATTGCGACTATTCGATCTATCCGAATGTCGGGTACTATTACTAGATGGTTACTTCGATTAGTACAGGAATTGGTTCCTGTGCTACCAGCTTAAGTTCGAACCTGTAGGGTCACACACATTAGAGGTTCCTATCTGATCTGATGGTTGATGAAGAGTCCTAATGCTCGTGGACTATGAGTCCTACATCTATGGGACTCTATGATCAAGAATCAGGTTTTTCTGATCATGAGTCTCACACATTTTGGGTACCGGGGTCAAGAGTCCCACTGGTTTGGGACTCTTCGATCAAGGTTTCATATCGATGGACTTTGATACCCGATTGCCCATCGAATTTGGACTCAATATTTATGAGAGATTTAATTAATGATTTGATCACTAATTAACTCAATTTGATTGAGTAATTATTTTTGGATCAAGTCTAATTGAATTGGATTCAATTGGGTTTGACCCGATTAGGTTAAGTGTTGACCTAATCGTCGAAGTGGTTTGGTCCCTGATTTGATCAGGGGTTGGGCTTAGTCAATTCTTGATTTGATTAAGATTTTATTGAGCCTAATAAGCTTAATTATATTGGATTTAAATTAGTCTAATTGGACCTAACTTATTTTAATTAAGTTGGTTCAATTAGGATGATTTAAAATTAGAAACCACCTTGACCTCAACTCCCTGCGCCACCTCACTTCTTCTGCACCCATTTGAATTCACGAGAAATAACTTCTCATGAATTTTCTCACACACAAAAGCCTTCCCATGCCCACTCTTGTACACCAATTATTTGGATAAACTTGATTTGTTAGCCATTCAAATTCAAAGGGTGTTTGAATTTAAATGGATAACTTATCCCTTGCGCCTTCTTGCCTTATCCATCTTGTGCGCCACTTATCATACACGAGAAAGAGTTTCTTGTGAAATCTCTCCATGCATAAGAGAAGCCATACCTCCTCTCTTCTCATGTGTAAAGTGGATAGGAATGAGTTGGTTGGCATTTGAATTCAAATTCGATTTGAATTCAAATGAGCAACTACTTATCTTTATCCTCTCACGCAGTAAAAACACTGCAAAGATGCGGTCTTTCATCATTTTAAAAAGAAGATAAGAGAGGGCATGCACACAGAGATCATAAAAAAAAAAGGGTGGCGTGAGAGAGGTTTCTTGCATGAGAAAAGAAAGGAAAAGAAAAGAAAAGGAGAGAAAAGAAAGAAACAAGTGGGTGCTAGTTTCTTCGGAGTGTACCCTAAGATTTTGGCTTAGGGTTCAGGAAGTGAGAACGTGAGCTACGACTATCGTGAGCCCACTAAACTTATAGAGAGTATCATCAACCTCTCTACCATCTTTGCTGATGATCCAGAGCATCCGAGGAGTTGGCAGACATCAATCGAAGGAGTTCGATCAACATCGGCCATCAAAAAGGTGTAGTTACGAACTAGCATTCGTGAGGAGTCGATCAGACTGAGAGCTTCGTGTGGATGATCTGCAGAGACTAGATACACTATGTGGCTGCATTATGATGATCAGATCTTCTTGACGGTGATCAGATTGCGATGATCGACTACCTGTATAAAGGTAATTATTCTGAACACATAATAGTAAATTATTTACTATAAAAGTTTGAATTTCAAATTTAAATACATGCATGCTATATATCATATTTAGATCCTAGTGTAGGGTAAATACATATTAATTAATTAGATTAATTAATAATTTTCACTATAAAATAGTAATTTTGAAAAAATTTTAAAATTATCGTTTTACCCCTGCACTGAAATTTCACTTCAAATGGTATTAGAGCGGGTTCTAAAATATGATATATAGATTTGCATGCGTAGTTTAAGTTGCAATCTAAAAGTTTAAATTTAAAATTTGAAATTCAAAATTCAAAATTTAAATTTTAAAATTTATTCAAAATTCAAAATTCAGAAATTTGAAATTCAAAATTTAAAATTTGAATTTTGAAATTTGAAATTCGAAATTCAAAATTCAAAAATTTGAAATTTAAAATTTAAAATTTAAAATTTGAAATTTAAAATTTGAAATTTTGTTGAAATTTCAAATTTAAAATTTAAAATTTAAAATTTAAAATTTGAAATTTGAAATTTGTTTGAAATTTGAAATTCAAAATTTAAAATTTAAAATTTAAATTTTGAAATTGGTATATTTAGATATACTTGATCCAAGTAGCAAGTAGTCTAATTGGGTTGGTTGCCATGGTCGTCCGGTCATAGGAGAAAAGTAGGGTTTAAAGGCACTCTCCTCCCATTCGATGGGGTTCTCCTATGGCGGTAGGAGTGCCACTGTAATTATATCCCATGCAGATGAAGCAGCAAAAGAAATTAATTGTAAAGGTTCAATTGTGAGATTTATCATGAATGTGTTAGATTAGATCTAAAAGAATATTCATGACTTATTTTGATTGAGTTATTTTCTGTTATTAGCAATAGGATTGCTGTTTATGAAATGTCCTGATCTGTTTGTGAAATGAGTCAACACGTTTGATGAACAGAAAATAAAATCTTTCAAATTTAAAAATTATTTTTGAAATACCAAACCCTGATCTATCAGCCCAAATACTTAATTAAAAGAATTAGGTGTTGTCTAGTTGGTCTAGAATTATGAATTAAGACCTATGACAATTGCAAAAACTTGTGGGTCAATGGGTTAGATTAATTAGGTCCATAATTGGGTTAGACCTAAGGTTAGATTAAAGAAATAGACTAAATTAGAGTAATTGATCAAATCTAATCAAAAGTTGAATTAGATTAGGTCAAGGACACTCTAGACTCAACTCCAATAGTTGTAGTTGAATGGGTCCTTGTCTTTAACTAGACCAAGATGGACTTAATTCATGGCTATGTGGTGGAACCATATTTACTAAGTCGATCAAATTAAAACTAATGAACCGATTGGTGTCTAAGGTAAGTTCGGCAGTTTGACCAGTGGTTCTTAAGTGGGAGCTACTCGCATTGATTCGATCTCTGATGAGTTAATGGCATATCCCCACCACTGATCTCACTTACCTGACCAACCTGGTGAGTTAGATTTTGATTAGATCACTTGATGATTAGGGCTCACCCATGTCATTAGGTAAATCAGTGTGATTGATTTAGGTGTTTCTAATGCCGGCTTTAATTAAATCCTTTTTAATCTGACTTGGTGAAGTCAGTGGAAGGATTGAAATTGGTTGGTTAATTTCTTCTCATCTATCCTTTAATAGATCTTCAAAAATTATTAGGTCCCTAAAATGATTAAGTTATAGTGATAACTAAGTCATAGCCTCCCATTGAGTGATAATGAGTCCATTAGTTTAATAATCACTGGAGGCCCAAAAGCCTGGTACTTATTGACTAATGGAATTATCATTCATAGTATGATAATTTGGTTGAGTCTTTCTGATGGTGGTTAGGTTGGCCGGCCAAAGTTGGGCCAGATCATTTATTGGTCCGATTCATCAAATCAAGTCATGTTAATGGTTGGACCTAACCAGATCTTTTCAGTGGAGGCCAAAGCCTACTGATTAGGTTCTGGGGCAAAATAAATTACTAGAAGTTGTTTAGAGAAACAACTGGTTATGAACCTACCCATAGATGCACATGGATTGACCAACCAAAGTTGGGCTCGTGTGTAGTCTGTGTGGATTTTAGTACCCACTAAGAAATTAAAGTAATTCCACGAATTGGAGGTTGAGGCTATCAGTTCGTAAAAATACTGGGAGAAACTTTAGACTAAAGTCCAAGTCTTTAGTATTAATAATTTATATACTAATAGAGGTCTGATTTTTTTTTATGCAGCTATGGCCACTACCCTGTCGCTCTGATCATTATTAGATAATGACAAGCTCATGGGACCTAATTTTGATAGCTGGTATCGAAAATTAAAAATTATCCTTGAGCATGAGCGGATCCTTTATGTAGTAGCGGATCCGGCACCTGAGGAGCCAGCCCCGAATGCTAGAGGGACCATCCGAGACACTTACCAGATGTGGCTCAATGATCGTACCACCATTCGATGCATAATGCTGGTGGTAATGAATGATGAGTTCAGCCACAGGAGATGCTTCAAATGTCGAATGACTCCTTTGGCATGCCTGATGATGTTGAAAGGCACAAAACTAGTTGTGCCATTTTCAATACTCGGATGAGGGATGGGGCCTCAGTCACCGATCATGTATTGTACATGATCGAAATGATTGAGCACCTAAGTAAACTGGGCTTTTCCTTGCACGAGCAGCTCGGTAAGGATGCGATCCTTAATTTTTTGCCCAAGTCCTTCCTCCCATTCCTTACTCATTTTCGGATGACAAAGCCTGCAGTGAACTACCACGGCTTGTTGGGGTTGCTACAGAACTTTGAGAAGGACCGCCAGCTCCATAAGGAGTCGGTGAATGTTGTGGGAGGATCTTTTTCTGATCGTTGATCCTTTAAGAAAGGGAAGAAGAACAAGAAAAAGAAGAACAAGGTGCAGCCACATGCTGGAATGTCTGCACAGGGTCAGACCAAGAAGTGCATGCTCGACCAGTGCTAGGTGGAGTGCTTCTTTTGCAAGAAGCAGGGGCACTGGAAGAGGAACTGTCCTCTATACATAGCCTCTCTGGACCCGAACAGGCCAAAGAAGAAGCAAGGCAATTATATGATAACACCTTGCAACTTTTTCATTTGTGATACTGCTGCCTGGGTATTGGATACCGGAAGCCCTTATCATATCTATAATTCGATGCAGGGTCTACAGGTTAGTAGGAGATTTGATGAAGATGAGAGGTTCCTGAATGTTGGAGATGGAAGCAAAGTTCCAGTTCTAGCTTTAGGAATCATGAACCTTGTAATCAATTCTCGTAATATAATTTTGAGTGAATGTCACTATTGTCCAAGTTTTTTATTAAATATAATTTCTGTAGGCCTTTTGGCCATGTACGGTTATGAATTTTTAATAAAAGAAAATATTTATAATATCATTTTGAATGGTGTTATAATGTTTGTTGGATAACTAAATAATAAAATTTACTTACTATCACAGCCTGTTAATGTGGTTCAAACCTTCGGTAAATGTCCTAGAATAGATAATGTGTCAGAAGTCTACCTTTGGCATTGTAGGCTAGGTCATATCAATAAGAACCGGGTAAATAGGTTGGCTCAAGAAGGAATTCTTGAAATTGGTGATTGTGAATCACTTCCAACCTGTGAGTCCTGCCTTGGGAAGATGATCAAGTCACCTTTTGCTAGAAAAGGTGAGTGAGCCAGTAAACTCTTGGGTCTGGTACATTCTGATGTATGTGGACCCATGAGCTCAAGTACAAGAGGTGGATATTTTTACTTCATAACCTTCACAGACGACCTATCGAGGTATGGGTATGTCTACTTAATGAAGTATAAGTCGGAGTCATTTGAAATGTTCAAACTATTCTGAAATGAGGTAGAAAAACAAACTGGGAAGTATATTAAAACTCTTCGATCTGATCGAGGAGGTGAATACCTTTCCAATGAATTTCTGATATATCTTGGAGAGAATGGGATTCTCTCTTAGTGGACTCCTCTTGGAACACCACAGCATAATGGTGTGTCTGAAAGGAGGAATCGGACCTTGTTGGACATGGTTCGATCCATGATGGGGTTTGCTGGTCTGTCAATTTCTCTCTGGAGATATACGCTCGAATCGACTTATTACCTTCTAAATAGGATTTCGAGTAAGTCTGTAACCAAAATGTCATATGAGATATGGATAGGACGTAAGCCAGTACTCTCGCACCTTAGGATTTGGGGGTGTCCAGCTTATGTTAAACGTTTAATTACGGATAAGCTTGGACCTAGGTCTGACAAGTGTTATTTCATAGGGTACCCAAAAGAGACCAAAAGATATTATTTCTACCTAGCTGATGAGCAAAAGGTGTTTGTCAGCCTTGAGACAATCTTTTTAGAAAAGGAGTTCCTTGGTGAAGGGACTGTTGCCTCTAAGATCGAACTTGAGGAAGTTCAGCAGGTGGAAAAACTGACACAAGTAGCTGAACCTGAACCAGATTTGGTTAGATCAAATTCGGAGCCCATTGTTCCTACACCCTTAAGGCGATCTAGTAGAGTACCACGTCAACTGGACAAATACTATGGTTTCTTGGTCCGAGATGGCGATCCTGTCGAACTTGATGAAAACGATGAGGATTCGATCACCTACATGGATGCAATGCAGAGACCTGACTTTGAGAAATGGCTAGAGGCCATGAAATCCAAAATGGAGTCCATGAAGGTCAACGATGTGTGGACATTGGTTGACCCACCCGAAGGAGTAAAACCCATAGGGTGTAAGTGGGTCTTCAAGAGGAAGAGAGGCACAGACGAAAATGTGGAAACCTATAAAGCCCGTCTGGTTGCCAAGGGATATCGTCAACATTATGGTATAGACTATGACGAGACATTTTCTCCTGTGGCAATGCTCAAATCCATTCAGATTATGCTTACGATAGCTGTCCATCTGGACTATGAAATCTGGTAGATGGATGTGAAGACAGCTTTCCTAAATGGAGAGCTGGATGAAGAGGTGTATATGATACAACCTGAAAGATTTACATCCATAGATGAGTCTAAGGTGTGCAAGCTACAGAGGTCCATTTATGGACTTAAGCGGGCATCTCAAAGTTGGAACATATGTTTTGATAGAACAATGAAGACCTATGGCTTCGTTAAGAACGAAGAAGAGCCCTGCATTTATAAGTGGGCTAATGGTCCAGTAGTAGTATTTCTTGTATTGTATGTAGATGACATTCTCTTAATCGGAAATGATGTCCCTGTATTACAGGGAATAAAGATTTGGCTGTCATCACAGTTCTCCATGAAGGATTTGAGAGAAGCTTCCTACATCCTAGGGATGAAGATCTATAGGGATAGATCTAAAAGGTTACTTAGCTTATCCCAGTCCATGTACATTGATACTATGCCGAAGAAGTTCAGCATGGAGAATTTCAAGAAAGGCTATCTACCGATAGGCCATGGAATTTCTCTCTTGAAGAGGGATTGTCCGACAACACCTCAAGAGAGAGAGCGTATGGATAGAATTCCATATGCTTCGGCAGTGGGATCTATCATGTATGCCATGATATGTACATGATCAGATGTGGCATACTCACTAGGGGTAGTGAGTAGATACCAATCTGATCCAGGGGAGAATCACTGGAAGGTTGTTAAAACCATCTTGAAGTATTTAAGAAATACTAAGGACCAGTGGCTTGTTTATGGTGAATCGGACTTGAGACTTATATGGTTTATAGATTCTAGTTTTCAGTCTGATCATGATGACAGCAAGAGTGTGTCAAAATTTATTTTTACCCATAATGGTGGGGCTATCTGCTGGAAAAGTTTCAAGCAGCACACAGTGACTGATTTAGTTTGCGAGGCAGAATATGTCGCTACATCAGATGCTGCTAAAGAAGCGGTGTGGCTAAGAAAATTCATCACCGAGCTCGGAGTAGCACCCTCCCTTGTTGGTTCAGTTCTGCTCTACTGTGATAGCTCTGGAGCCATTGCTCAGGCGAAGGAACCGAAGGCACACCAGCAGACGAAGCATATTCTGCGTCGCTACTATCTCATCTGAGAAATCATGGATCGAGGTGACGTCGACCTTCAGAAGATCGATGAAAAGGAGAACCTGGCCGACCCATTCACTAAAGCCATTATGGTGAAGGAGTTCGACGACTTCAAGTCGAAGATGGGTATTAGATACTGCACCGATTGGCTTTAGGCCAAGTGGGAGATTGTTGGGAATAGTGTCCCAAAGCCAATCATCAACCTGTTGATGGTTGTGCTAATTCTTATATTAGTATATGAATTATAAATAAATAAAAATTATTTTAGTATTTTTCATCATAAATTGTTTCATCTTCTAATGAACTCCTATGTTGTGGTGAAGTCCTTAAGACTATTTAGACTCGACAAAGGAGGATTTGTCATTTAGTCCTTAAATCTGTTCGCGACCAAATGATACATTGTTACCAAGGACGACAATGTTTATCAAGCATAGGTCATTGTGTGCCATATAGGTTGGTTGTCCTCTTAACCAATGAGTATGGAGACACTGGTATGGCATACAGGTGAGATGTAAAGGTACATCTGTACTGAACATGACCGACGCCGGAGCTATTTCTGCTGTCAAAATTTGCTCCGATGGGATATGGGTATAACTGTCCCTTCGATCTGAGACCGCCACGGTGACTTGCAAGCAACTCACTGCACTTAGGCACTGCACTACCTGAATTTCTAATTCAGTGATGGAAGGATATTGGGTGTAGTCAAGTACTTGACTTGTCGATGCGTGTGTCAAGATGGGATTGACCACTCCAGTTCAGGAGCTGTGTACAGTTGTATTTTAATTTAGCAAAACCTTGGCCAGGATAGTCTTAGTGAGGAGTCACAGGACTGTTTGAATTAAGCATGATTCGGATGATCTAATCAGGGTTGACAGTTTAACCCCGAGTCGTCCTATACACAGGAGTCAAAAGGGATGAATTATACAGTAACCATATTCACGTAGGTTCTGAATGTTGCGATTGCGACTATTCGATCTATTCGAATGTCGGGTACTATTGCTAGATGGTTACTTCGATTAGTACAGGAATTGGTTCCTGTGCTACCAGCTTAAGTTCGAACCTGTGGGGTCACACACATTAGAGATTCCTATCTGATCTGATGGCTGATGAAGAGTCCTAATGCTCGTGGACTATGAGTCCTACATCTATGGGACTCTATGATCGAGAATCAGGTTTTTCTGATCATGAGTCTCACACATTTTGGGTACCGGGGTCAAGAGTCCCACTGGTTTGGGACTCTTCGATCAAGGTTTCATATCGATGGACTTTGATACCCGATTGCCCATCGAATTTGGACTCAATATTTATGAGAGATTTAATTAATAATTTGATCACTAATTAACTCAATTTGATTGAGTAATTATTTTTGGATCAAGTCCAATTGAATTGGATTCAATTGGGTTTGACCCGATTAGGTTAAGTGTTGACCTAATCGTCGAAGTGGTTTGGTCCCTGATTTGATCTGGGGTTGGGCTTAGTCAATTCCTGATTTGATTAGGATTTTATTGAGCCTAATAAACTTAATTATATTAGATTTAAATTAGTCTAATTGGACCTAACTTATTTTAATTAAGTTGGTTCAATTAGGATGATTTAAAATTAGAAACCATCTTGACCTTAACTCTCTGTGCCACCTCACTTCTTCTGCGCCCATTTGAATTCACGAGAAATAACTTCTCATGAATTTTCTCACATGCAAAGGCCTTCCCATGCCCACTCTTGTGCACCAATTATTTGGATAAACTTGATTTGTTAGCCATTCAAATTCAAAGGGTGTTTGAATTTAAATGGATAACTTATCCCTTGTGCCTTCTTGCCTTATCCATCTTGTGCGCCACTTATCATACACGAGAAAGAGTTTCTCGTGAAATCTCTCCATGCACAAGAGAAGCCATGCCTCCTCTCTTCTCATGCATAGAGTGGATTGGAATGAGTTGGTTGGTATTTGAATTCAAATTCGATTTGAATTCAAATGAGCAACCATTTATCTTTATCCTCTCACGCGGTAAAAATGCTGCAAAGAAGCGGTCTTGCATCTTTTTAAAAAGGAGATAAGAGAGGGCGTGCACACAGAGATCAAAAAAAAAAAAAAAGGGTGGCATGAGAGAGGTTTTTTGTGTGAGAAAAGAAAAGAAAAGAAAAGAAAAGGGGAGAAAAGAAAGAAACAAGTGGGCGCTAGTTTCTTCGGAGTGTATCCTAGGGTTTTGGCTTAGGGTTCAGGAAGTGAGAATGTGAGCTACATGTTGGAGCATGATCCTGGCTCTTCCCACGGATCTTGGGTGCAGCGGAACCAGCAACGAACAAATCTGGAGACTTCTGGACTCGATCGAAAGCCCTTGACGAAATCAACCTGGTTGCTATCTTCTTCATCAGCCTTTCGTTCCAGATGAAGAACGCCTCTAAGATCACCTATAAAAAATCCAAGATCTGGTACCCAACTAGATCAGGCCTGGATCTAGGTCTTTCAATTTATAGATCTTGAATCAGGATATTCTAGATAGGGAAGAAGATAGATAGAACCAAACCTTGCAGATCTGTCCTGCTGCAGCCTTTCCTGTGGATCTGTTGATGGAGATCTCACCCGCGCCTCAAACGACCTCAGATCAACTCCAGATCTGAGATAAACTTGTACCAACCTCGTAGCAAGATATTTCATATCTTGGACCTGATGTTTGGGTGGCTACAAGAGAGGGAGAGGCAATATGGTTGGCGGCACAAAGGGGGAGGGGCTCAAAACCCTAGCGCCTCCCCTGCTTTTCCTGCCTTCTATGGACCTGACGGCAAGAAACCCTAGGGTTTCTTGCTCCTGGGGCATGGAGAATAGCTGAAGAGAGAGAGAGAGACTTGGGAGAAAGAATTTTCGTATTCCTTGGCTTAATCAAACCTATACAGTGCATGTATATATAAACACAGGGTCAAGTGACCCAAACCCAAAACTCCCTTGACCAACTCTATGGGAGATTAGGTTAACCAAAGCCCATGTACACCCATGACTCGACCTAATCTCACCTATCCTAGGCCCAGACCTAGCCCATAAAGAGTTGGTCCCTTGAGGCCCACATAACCTAGACCTCAAGAACCCGAAAGGCCCACAGCCTTTCAACCTAGAGCCCAACTAGCCCTAGAGCCTCCATGAAGCCCTCATGAATGATGGACCTTGGCCTTAGCCTTTGTCCTCTGGGCCTTGGGCACACCACCTGGATCACAACAATCTCCACCTTGGTGTCCCAAGGCCTCAACCAGCTCCACTCTGTCCATCAGCCGAATCAGCTCAACACATCTCTGAAAGTTGTCCCATGGAAGTACCTTCGTAAGTGCATCAACAGGGTTCTCCTTGGTGTGTACCTTTACCAGCTCTACCTTGCCATCCTCCACAAGCTCCCTGATCCGATGATACCGAATGTCGATGTGCTTTATCCTTGCATTATAGACTGAGTTCTGTGCTAGTAGAAGTGCACTCTGGCTGTCACAGTGCACTCTAATGGCCTCCAGGGTAAGGCCCATCTCCGTCAACAAACGCTTCAGCCAATTTGCCTCCTTAGCTGCTTCTGTCAGCTCGATGTATTCCACCTCTGTAGTAGATAGGGCCGTGATAGGCTACAGACTCGATCTTCAAGAAATAGGATCTCCATACAGGCTAAAGATGAAGCCTGTCGTAGACCTTCGGGTATCCACATCTCCACCGAAGTCTGCATCTACATAACCACCAATCAGCCCCTAAGCCTCCCTGGACATGTCAGAGTATCCCATTGCACCTCCTCGCTATTTGTAGTAGATGCCAACTCCAACTGAACCCGCCAGATATCTGAATATCCACTTCAGAGCTCTCCAGTGCTCCCTGCCAGGCAGTGCCATGAACCTGCTAACCTGACTCACTGCATGAGCGATGTCTGGCCTACAACAGACCATCACATACATCAAGCTTCCAACTCCTGAAGCATAAGGGACCATCTCCATCTCCTGAGCCTCCACCTCAGTCTGTGGTGCCATGATCTTCGAGAGTCTGAAGTGACCGACAAGTGGCAGCTCCGTCGGCTTTGCTCCCTTCATCCCGAACCTCTCTAAGACCTTCTGTATGTAGCCCCCTGAGATAGATGCAGCACCCTCTAGGCTCGATCTCTGAAAATCTCCATGCCTAGGATCTTCCTTGCAGGGCCCAAATCTTTCATCTCAAACTCTCGAGATAAGGATGCCTTCAGATCCTGCACAACCTTCCTACTCTTGCATGCTATAAGCATGTCATCCACATACAAGAGTAGGAACACCCTAGAACCATCCTCAAGAGACTGAACATAAACACAGGGATCAAACTCGCACCTAGAAAGTCCAATGCTGCGCACATAGGAGTCGAACCGCTTGTACCATTGCCTCGACGACTGCTTCAGCCCGTACAGTGACTTCTGCAACAAACAAACCTTTCCCTCTGATCCTGGATCCCTAAAATTGGGTGGCTGCTCCATGTAAATCCTCTCCTCCAAATGCCCATGGAGGAATGCCGTCTTAACATCTATCTGCTCCAGCTCTAAATCCTGAGCTGCTACAATGCTCAGCAACACTCTGATAGAAGTATGTCTGACGACGGGAGAGAAGACCTCGCTGAAGTTGATGCCTTCCTTCTGGGAGTATCCCTTGGCCACTAACCTCACCTTGAATCTGATACCTCCCTGCTCTGAAGGCCCTTCCTTGCGACTGTAGACCCATTTGCAGCCAATGGGCCTCTTCTCCTATGGCAACTGCACCAATCGCCATGTCTGATTCTGGTGGAGAGACTGCATCTCCTCGGACATTGCCTGGACCCACCGCTCTCTGTCCTGGCTCTCAATAGCCTCATGATATATATATGGGTCTCCATTCACTGTCACCAGGGCATATGACAGCGTCTCCTCGAAGCCATATCGGTCTGATTGCCTGATGGTCCTCTTGGGCTTGTGTAGGGCAACATCGATATCAGTCCTCGGTCCAGCTCGCTCCTGTTGGACCTCTTCGCCTCGATCATCTGTCTGAGTCCTCTCCACCTATGGAGATACCTTAGGTAGGTGCTCCACCTGAATGTCATGTCCTCCAGTAGTACCTGCAAGAGGCAAAATCAAAGAGGTAAGATGTCCAGCAGCGCCCTGCTGAACCTCCTTCTGCTCCTGCTGCTCCTCCATGCCTGCTCGCCTCCGTAGGACTGACTCCTCATCAAAAGTCACATCCCGACTAATGATGACCTTCTTTTTCAAGGGATCCCACAGCTTGTATCCCTTAACTCCTTGTGGATAGCCAAAAAATATCGTCTTGCGTGATCTGACGTCTAGCTTGCTCCGCTCACCAGCTCCAATGTGCACATAGGCCATACACCCAAATACCCGTAGATGGCCCAGCCCAACTGTCCTCCAAGACCACACCTCCTCTGGAAGCCTGCCATCCAACCTGGTGTGAGGTGACCGATTGACCAAGTAACCCACTGCATCTACTGTGTCAACCCAGAATGCCTTTGGAAGCCCTGCCTGCAGCCTCATGCATCGTGCCTTTTTCAGAAGTGTTCTGTTCATCCTCTCGGCCACCCCATTCTGCTGTGGAGTCCTCTTAATTGAGAAGTGTCTCCTGATCCAACACTCCTCACAGTAGTCCTGAAACTCTCTACTGGTGTACTCTCCATCATTGTCTGACCTCAGACACTTCACGCTCATCCCCTGCTTTTTCTCCACCTCAGCTCTCCAGATTTTGAACTTGGTGAAGACCTCAGACTTCTCTCTCATGAAGTAAATCCAGAGTTTTCTTGAGAAATCATCAATCAGGGTCATGAAGTATCTGGCCCTATTCCTAGCTGAAACTGGGGCTGGTCCCCACACATCCGTGTGTACTAACTCCAGAGGGGCTGCACTACGAGTTGCACTGATGTTGAACTGAACTCTCCTCTGCTTTCCCATCTAGCAAGGCTCACAGATCTCCCCTGTAGCACCATCCTACAAATCAGAGATGAGTCCTCTCCTGCTCAACTCCCTCAGCCCCTTGTCACCTATGTGGCCTAGGCGGTAGTGCCACATCCTGTAAGCCCCCTGCTGGTCCTGTGCTGCAACTGCTGCATCAGACTCTCCGATCACCACAGATCCCTCCATGTGATAGAGATTATTGTCCAACCTCCTGCCTCTCATCACCACCATAGCTCCATTGGAGATGTTTAATACTCCACTTCTAGCCCTACTGCTGAAGCTGTATCCACTGCGCTCCAAGTAGCCTAGTGACACCAGATTCTTTTCCAGCTCTGGGATGTGCTTTACATTTGTCAATGTCCTCACAATCCCATCAAACATCCTCTCCCTGACTGCCCCTATCCCAGCCACCTTGCAAGGATGATTGTCACGTAGAGTCACCGATCCCTCATCTGTCTTGGTGTATGTCGCAAACCAAGACCTGTGTGGTGTGTAGTGATGTGAGCATGCAGAGTCTAGTGTCCACTCCTCTGTGTAATGCTTGTGACCATCTGATACCACAAGTAGATCATCCTCCACCTGCTGCCCAGCAACTACACTCACTGATTCTGAGCCACTTCTTTCTCCCTTCTTGCTCTTCCATAGTGGACATTCCCGCTTGAAGTGCCCGAACTTGTTGCACTTGAAGCATTTCATCTCTTTCTTTCTCTTCCTGGACTTGGACAGCCCCCTGGACTTGCTTCTGTCTCTGCCTCTACCTGTCCTCTCCCCTACTGCCAAACCCTCCTGGGGAGATCGATCTCTGGTCAACTTTTCTCTTTGCTCATTAGACCTCAGCACCGAGACCATGTCCTCATATTCTAGAGTCTCCTTGCCGTAGAGTAGTGTAGTCACCAAAGAGTCATATGATCCTGGCAGCGAACACAAAAGCAATAGGGACTTGTCCTCCTCATCCAGCTTTACCCTGATATTTATCAACTCCGTGCACAACTGGTCGAACCTCTGAATGTGGCCAATCACATCAGATCCCTCCTGCATCCGAAGACTGTACAACCTCTTCTTCAGCATTAGCTTGTTGCACATATTCTTCTCCATATACATGGTGTGCAACTTTGACCAAAGGCCCTTCGGGGTCTTTTCTTCCAGCACTAAATACAATGCCGCATCCATCAAATATCTTCTGATCACCGAGCATGCTTTCTTCTCCAACAATGCCCACTGTCTATCTGTCATTCCCTCAGGCTTCTCATCCAGAGCCTGATCCGGATCTGCTTGCACCAGAAGATCCTCCACCCAGATTTTCCATATGAAAAAATTTCACTTGCCATCAAACTTCTCAAAATCGACCTTCATATTGCTGTCCATGACTGGATCCAAGCCAAGCAAGCAATATAAAATCAAGAAGTGTAGAATATACCTTGATGGTACCTTGCTGAAAATTTTCAGCACTTGAGATTTTTAACTTCTCATGCTTGGAACCGCTTCCTCACCATCGTGGCTCTGATACCAACTATTGGAGCATGATCCCGACTCCTCCCATGGACCTTGGGTGCAGCAGAACCAGCAACGAATAAATTTGAAGACTTCTAGACTCGATCGAAGGCCCTTGACGAAATCAGCCTGGTTGCTGTCTTCTTCGTCAGCCTTTCGTTCCAGATGAAGAATGCCTCTAAGATCACCTCTAAAAAATCCAAGATCTGGTACCCAACCAGATCAGGCCTGGCCGAGGTCTTCTAATTTGTAGATCTTGAATCAGGGTGTTCTAGATAGGAAAGAAGGTAGATAGAATCAGACCTTGCAGATCTGTCCTGCTGCAGCCTTTCCTGTAGATTTGTTGATGGAGATCTCACCCGCGCCTCAAACGACCTCAGATCAACTCCAGATCTGAGAGAAACTTGTACCAACCTCGTAGTAAGAGATTTCAAGTCCTGGACTTGATGTTTGGATGGCTTCAAGAGAGGGAGAGGCAATATGGTTGGCGGCACAAAGGGGGAGGGGCTCAAAACCCTAGCGCCTCCCTTGCTTTTCCTGCCTTCTATGGACCTGGCGGCAAGAAACCCTAGGGTTTCTTGCTCCTGGGGCTTGGAGAATAGCTGAAGAGAGAGGGAGAAGAGAGAGAGAGACTTGGGAGAAAGGGTTTTCGTATTCTTTGACTTAATCAAACCTATACAGTGCATGTATATATAAACACAGGGTCAAGTGATCCAAACCCAAAACTCCCTTGACCAACTCTATGGGAGATTAGGTTAATCCAAGCCCATGTACACCAATGACTCGATCTAATCTCACCTATCCAGGGCCCAGACCTGGCCCATAAAGAGTTGGTCCCTTAAGGCCCACATAACCTAGACCTCAAGAACCCGAAAGGCCCACAGCCTTTCAATCTAGGGCCCAACTAGCCCTAGAGCCTCCATGAAGCCCTCATGAATGATGGACCTTGGCCTTAGCCTTGATCTCCTGGGCCTTGGGCACACCACCTGGATCATAAAACTACGAGTATCGTGAGCCCACCAAACTTCAGGGAGAGCATCATCAACCTCTCTACCATCTTTGCTGACGATTTGGAGTGTCCGAGGAGTTGGCAGACATCGATCGAAGGGGTTCGATCAACATCGGCCATCAAAAAGGTGCAGTTACGAACTAGCATTCGTGAGGAGCCGATTAAACCAGAAGCTTCATGTGGACGATCCGTAGAGACTAGACACACTGTGTGGCAGCGTTGCGATGATCAGATCCTCCCGACGGTGATCAGATTGCGATGATCGACTACCTGCACAAAGATAATGTGTTATGAACACATAACAATAAATTATTTACTGTAGAAGTTTGAATTTCAAATTTAAATGTATGCATGCTATATATCATATTTAGATCCTAGTGTAGGGTAAACACATGTTAATTAATTAGATTAATTAATAATTTTTACAGTAAAATAATGATTTTGAAAAAGTTTTAAAATTATCGTTTTACCCCTGTACTCAAATTTTACTTCAATGGGTTAGCTCGAATTGTTAGCCACCTCTAATTAGAATTGGGTCGACACATATGGCCAGGTAAGTGAGACCGATGGAAGGGATATACCATTAACTCGATAAGAACGCATTCGAGTCGAGTAGCTCTCAATTAAAAATCAGTCGATCGAATCTGCCCAACTTACCTTAGACACTAAATTATCGAACCAAAACTAATTGGGTTAGCCTACAATCCAGGCTCTAACCACTGAGCCAAATTAGGTCTTAACTTGATCGAGTCACATCTAAATGTGATTCGACCTTGACCCAGACTTAATCCTATTAGGCTGGTCAATTATTAGCTTTCATGATCCCACCTAACCAACTCTTGATTCGGTTTGATTAACCGCTAGACCTAATTGAGCTACCCAAGCCTGAACCCAATTTTATGAAAATGTCTTAGATCTAAAATTTTCAATTTTAGACCAAATTGATTTCATAAACTTAATTTATTAATTAAGTTTGGGCTCATAAACAAAGCATGTAAAATAAATCTTAGGGTTTCAGAATCTAGGGTTTTGCAGAAAAGTAAGTTTTGATATCTGATTAAGGATGAACGCACAGCACCCCTACACATCATAAGAACACCCCATTGAATGAGAAGAGAGGGTCTAACTTAGATCTAAAATAAATAAATATAAAAAATTAGATCTAAATTAGATCTGAAATAGAGCCAAAAGCCTAGCTCTGATATCAGTTGAAGGAAAAACTGCCTTTTTCTTTGTAGGATCTTTCAGATTTCATCAAATCTGGGGCAAAATAATTTAAAATTTTTGATTCTATGCTATTTTAGATCTAATATATGTTAGATCTGATTTTATTATCTGATATTTAAAATCTAAAATTAAATCTAAAAGTATGAGAAGTATAGACATACCTCAAGGGTAATCTGATTACCCTGTAGATGATCTCTGCACAACCCAAGGTTCTGATGTAGCCATGCAAGCGCTTGGCCTCTACCAGTATCTACTTGGGTAGGACCTAGAATGTCTTCTCCTCACAAACCTATGCTCCAAAAATTAGATCTCTATCTAATTTGAAAGTGCTTCAGAACTCCTTCTGAAGTTGGAGCAGCAGCCTGTCGAAGATGTCCTACAGCCTTCTGTTCCAGGCGTCACCATGCCTTTTCCTTGCACTAGATGAAGGTCCAACTCCTTGGACATGAAGAGGGGAGATAGGAGAGCAGGAAGGATGTGCAGAAGAAGGGAGGGGGTGGCAGCTTTGATGGTATTTTATAAAAACTTAAAACCCTAGGTGCAGGCAGGGTTTTTATAGACCCTGTATGCTGCGCAGTGCCACATCATTCGACCAATCAAAAAATTCTAATTAATTTTAAAAAAATTCTAATTGGTGGAGTGATATCATCTGATCACATTAGATAAGAACCCCCACCCTCTCTCTTATGTTGGCACCAACTTTGGATAAGCACAAGCAAGGGTCGGCGCCAAAGAGTCCATGTTAATCAGGACTCTTCATCCTTATCCATTTGGGGCACCCACTTCAATCTTGTTGCGTATAAAGTGCCTCCCGACCGAAGTCTGTAGAGGGCTGATCCTTCGGGGCTCCTCCGGCTCCCGACCTTGTACATGACGCCCCTCTAAACTCCCTCGGCCGTCCGGACTTCTTCGACGATGGGCCTCAGTGTTCACCCATCGGGCCGCCCCAAGGGCCATCTCAGCCTCGCTGTTAGCCATCCTTCTACAGCAATCGACTACCCCCAAACTTCTTTCGGGCTTCATCAGCATCCGAGCTTCCCTGACAGTGAGATTTCTATAGTAACTGGGCTCCTTCCACGTTTCTACGACGGTCGACCGCCTTCAGGATTCCAGCCGAGCTCCTGCGATGGCCAAACTTCTACCGCGAGCGGCCTGCTTCGAACTTCCACTACGAGTGGTCTGCCTCGAACTCCTACTGCGAGCAGTCTACTCCAAACCCTTACAGTGGATGGCCTACCTCGGATCTCTACCGTAAGCAAATCCTATCCGAGCCTCTGCTGTAAACATATTCCTCCCCAACTTCATTATAGGTAGACTTCAGCCGAGCTTCTTCGTAGTCGGGTCTCGCGACAACCGATATTCGACCGAGCTTCTACAATTGGATAGGACCCATTGGCCAGGTCGCTACTCCGAGCTCCCACGACAACTAACCTTCGACCGAGCATCTACAATAAGCGGTCTCCTTTCAGCCTTCTACAAGAACCAGACTTCGACCGAACCTCCATAGCGGTTGGATATTGGATGAGCTTCTACGATGATCGGGCTCCATCAGCTAGATTCCTACAACGATCGATCGCCTCCGATGTCTGCCGAACCTCCCCAACGCCATCTGAAGTCCATCACCGGTCGACCCTCCACCAAAACCTTCATAAAACTGAACTTCCCCAATGGATCATCTTCAGGTGAGTTTTTGCATCGGGCGAAGCCCAGACGGACTTCTCCAACAACTGGATTCCTACCGGGCTTCGCCAACAGAAAGTTTCTATCCGAGCTTCTGCGGCAGGTAACTCCCACCCGTAGTATCAGCACCTAAGCCACCCTACAATAGTAGACTCGTCAGCAGCTTCAGGGACATCCAAGCTTCTCCCAGATCAACAATAGAGAGCCATTCCGCTCCATCAGATGTCCCAGCTGACGGATCAGAGCTCTCTAACAAGTCACGGTAAGAGCCGCCCTCCTGCTCCACTCCCTGCAATAGATTTCATGCGGCTCCACCACTCTCAGACGAGTCACGACAAGAGCCGCCCTCCTACTCCACTCCCTGCAACGAATTTCATGCAGCTCCACCACTCTCTGGCAAGTTCCGACAACGGACACCACTCCACTCTCTGCAACGAGCTCCACGTGGCCCTGAACGACCCCTGACGCCACTACTCTCCGTAACAAACTCCATGCGGCTCTGAGCGGTCCACTACCAGATGGTTACAGATGTCGCTGTCAGTCAGTTACACCCTCCATCTATAAATAAGGAACCCCCAGACACGTTCTTCTCTAAGCTGGTAACTCTATCTCGAAACTCTGCCAAAACTTTTGCTCGAGCACTCCATTTCTGTTGAAGCAGAGTATTGACTTGAACGTCGGAGGGTCTTGCCGGAGCACCCCCAACTCCGGTTTAGACTTTCTTTGCAGGTCCCGACGGCGGCCGCGGTCATCCCAGCTCCAGCTTCTCCAACTTCGATGGAATTCTGCACCAATAGAATGGCGCTAGAGGAAGGGCGCTGTGTCTTTGCAGTACCCTTGTTCTTAAAGGAGTGCTCAACAGGATCGATTCCAGTCATCTTCTCCGACATTCTCTTCTCCTTCTTCTACTAGATCCTCACCTGATGCCTCTCCGCAGAGCATCCACCAGGCGATCCACGGCCTCTGCGGCCAGATCTCAGGCTCCGACCTCACCTCCAGTTATCCAGGCTCCTCCTCCTCCTCCTCCGGCAGCGACGATCGGAGCGGAGTAATTCGACCTACTGGTTCAGCAGGTCAGGGGCCTCACTGAAGCGGTGCAGGCCATGCAACAGCAACAACAGCTGCAGGCATCGGTGCGGTTGGAGAGAACATTTTTGAAATTCCAAAATCCAATGGTAGGGTAGGCCACTTGGGCCAGTCGCCCTGTCTTTCCTGGAAAGATGAATCCGAG
Source organism: Elaeis guineensis (assembly GCF_000442705.2). Lineage (NCBI taxonomy): Eukaryota > Viridiplantae > Streptophyta > Magnoliopsida > Arecales > Arecaceae > Elaeis > Elaeis guineensis. The sequence continues at coordinate 105,775,705 of NC_026000.2, read as the reverse complement.
GGTGGAGAGCCCTCAGTCCGATCATGATTTTACTCCCGAAGGATCTCTACCTCCATTCCGCTCGAAGATCCTCGAGACCCGCAGTCGCGAGGACTTCATGGATCAAAGGCTCTAGGAGATGAATCGATGGATTGAAGAACTCCGCCATGCTCCCCCTGCTTATGGTGAGGACATCTGTACTGACCCTCCTTTTTCTCAAATGATCATGCAGGAACCGATCCCGACAAACATCAAGCTTCCCCAATTCGAAAGCTATGACGGGACCTTGGACCCGATCGACCACCTGAAAGCCTTTCGGACAATGATGCTGCTCTATGGCACGCCAGACGCCATTCTGTGTCGAGATTTTCCATCCACCCTGAAGGGAGCAGCAAGAAACTGGTACTCAGCATTGAAGTCGGGTACCATCTTTTTTTTTGATCAGATAAGCCACCAGTTCGTGACTCATTTTGTTAGCAGCCGACATCTCCGGAGAGGTTCGGAGTCCCTCATCAACATCAAGCAAAGGGAGGGAGAATCCATCCGGGCTTATGTCAACCGTTTCAACGTCGCTGTGTTGGAGGTCTGAAACTTGGATCAATCGATCGCGATGGCCGCTCTGAAGGGCTACCTCCAGAAGAACGACCTCCTGTTCTCCTTGGAAAAGAAGTACCCCAGGGATTTTGCCGATTTGCTGGCTCGGGCCGAAGGATATGCCTGAGCGGAAGAAGCTTTCAAGATGAAGGACGAAGAGACCGCGAGAGAGCGGCAGGCAGGAGACTCGAGCAAGCCCACAGTCAGAAAAAGGCTGAGTGAAGCTCGGTCATGCTCTCGAACTCCTCTCAGGCATGGGCATGCCTGGACTCCTCCTCGAGCTCATAAACAGAGAAGCCCAGACCGTCGAGTTCGATGAGGCTCTCCTCTCGGGAGATTCCGCAGCTACGCCCCTCTCAACGCATCGAAAACTCAAATGCTGATGGAGGTCAGGAGCAGCTCCCAAGGCTGGAGAGGATGCGCTCGCACCCCAAAAAATGCAACCCGAACAAATTTTGCCTCTATCATCATGACCACGGCCACGATATGGAGGAATGTATTCAGCTCCGAGACAAGATCGAGGAGCTGATCAGACGAGGTCAACTCGACAAATTCATTCGACGCCGATCTGAAGGAAGAGAAGATCGGCCTAGGGCCCTGCCGTAGCCGGAACCGCCAAGGAGGGAGGAGCAGCCAGAAGATCGGCCTCCAATTGGGATTATCAACTCCGTCTCGGGGGGACCCCGATGAGGAGCAGACCTTCCGCGGTTATAGAGTTTGAAAAATCTACGAATGTATTATCAATAACTTTGCCCTGAATGAAAATTTCTTCATATTTGTGCATTCTTTCTTTTGGTATGAGCTTATAACGATGGGAGATAACTCCCCCATACAAACGAAACTAAGTGTGTTAGGAACAGGAGGAGAACCTCATCCTAACACGAGCAAAGTCGAAGGCCCGATTTTTTAAAGATCGGATGGGGGGAGAGGTCCTTACTACGGCCCTTATGTGCCCCCACAGCCTTGTTAGGAACAGGAGAAGAACCTCATCCTAACATGAGCAAAGTCGAAGGCCCGATTTTCTAAAGATCGGATGGGGGGAGAGGCCCTTACAACGGCCCTTATGTGCCCCCACAGCTTTGTTAGGAATAGGAGGAGAACCTCGTCCTTACACGAGCAAAGTCGAAGGCCTGATTTCTTAAAGATCGGATGGGAGGAGAGGCCCTCACAATGGCCCTTATGTGCCCCCACAGCCTTGTTAGGAACAAGAGGAGAACCTCATCCTAACATGAGCAAAGTCGAAGGCCCGATTTTCTAAAAATCGGATGAGGGGAGAGGTCCTTACAACGGCCCTTATGTGCCCCCACAGTCTTGTTAGGAATAGGAGGAGAACCTCATCCTAACACGAGCAAAGTCGAAGGCCTGATTTTTTAAAGACCGGATTGGGAGAGAGGCCCTTACAACGATCCTTATGTGCCCCCACAGCCTTGTTAGAAATAGGAGGAGAACCTCATCCTAACACGAGCAAAGTCGAAGGCCCAGTTTCGTAAAGACCGGATGGGGAGAGAGGCCCTCACCACGGCCCTTATGTGCCCCCACAGCCTTATCAGGAACAAGGGGAGAACCTCATCCTGACATGAGCTGAAATCGACTGTCGAGAATGAGGGGAGGACCTCATCCCGATGCAAACAAAGACTCGATCGATCGACGAGGAGGAAAGCTTCCTCAATGGGTCCTCCACACACTCACGGCCCCGTCAAGAGTGAAGGAAAGACCCTCACTCAAATACAGAAGAGAAGGAGAGATGAAAAGAAAAGGCGACGAACTACACTGGTGATAGGCAAAAAATGAACCACATCAAAGGCACAAGGGACCTCATCCCGATGAGAGAGAAAACCCTTGCCAAAAATCTCTAGTCCCTAAGGACAAATCGATATGGTGGCAACCAGGAACCTTCAAACTACATCGACGATGAACGAGATGGTAGACAGAAGAAGTTCGATGAATGACGAATCAACACAAGAATCAGCAAGAGATTACAAACTACGTCGACGTCAAACAAGATGGAAGACAAATGGAGTTTGGTAAACAACCATTCAATACCAGAATGGGGGAGGTAATAAATGATTTCATTCACATTTCATTGGTGAAGTATGCATTACAAAGCCTTAAAGGCCCCAAAAAAAAAATGAAGAAGAAAAAGAAAGGAGAAGAGGCTCTAAGGAAGCCCAGTTTTTTCTGACTTCGAGCTCTCGGCTCTGGCCCTTGCTATAGATTGCCTTAAATCTTTGACTTCCTCTTCTAGTTCCCTCTTTTTCAGCAGCATATCCTGGAACATCCGGTGGAACCGCCGACGCTCATCCTCTGATTCTCGAAGCCTCCTCCTTAGGACCTCAAACTCTGCCTCGGCATCTTTGACCGCCTGCTGCTCGTGGACTAGCTAAATCTTCAGCCACTGCAGTTCGGCCCTCCCCGCCCAAGGGCCGCAGACAATTTCGCCATAGTCTCCCTCAAGGAGTAGAGCTCATCGAAGCCTCACGTAGAGGCAGGCTGGACTCTCCCGGACAACTGCCTCCAAAGGTGGGCTACTTCGTCGGTCACCATCTGGAGCTTCCTTCGGTAGTCTTCTACCTGCCCACTCCAGCCGACTCGATAGGCGTTATAGTTCGCCTCAGCATCCTGCAGCTACTTCTGAAGGTTGGAGAACTTCTTCGACCAGTCTCGATCGCAGTCGGCTTGGACTGTGAGCCAGGATGAGCTCCCTTCCAGCTGATCGATATTCTCCCGTGCAGCCGCCAGCTCGACCTCGAGAGAGCTGATCTTGAAAGCCTGAGCCCAAGCTCGGTCGCTGGCATGCTTCCGGAGTTTCTCAAGCTCCGTCACGAAGTTGGCCTTCTTTCGGGTAAATTCCATGAGCCTCTTTTTGTGGATGTCCTGAAGGCAAATAGCCTCCGCAATAACTTTCAAGTGGCTCTTCCTCAGTCGGTGGAGTTCGTCTTCCAACTTCTTAGATTTCCCTGTCAACCGATGAACTTCCCTTTGGAGGTCTCGTATCATCGACTTCATGGGAATACCCTCCAGTAGGGGAAGAGCTTCGACAGGACACTATCATTGAAAGACAAGAGCGCCACGACTCAAATCAATGCAAGAAGACCAAAAGAAGGAAAAGAATACGAAAAGGGGGGAGGGACCCTCCGTAAAGACAAATCCAGCTTCATTGATCAAATAAGTTTCAAGTACAAGAGAACAAAAGAAATATATATATCACCACAAAGGAGAAATACAAAGCTAGAGGTTTCGGACCTCTGGGGTAGAAGTAGAGGGGGTCGGCATCCTCAGAAGATCGTCAGCAGCGGCCACGACAGTCAATGAGGTCCTGACTAGAAGAGGATCGGCGGCAACTTCGGACGGTCCGACCTCATCGTCGGACGCCTCATTCAGGAAGCCAAGATCCAATTTGAGAAACCTCCCAGCTACCTTCTCTTGGCAGAGTTCGAAACCCTTGATGAAGGCATCCTGACCGAACTGGACCTTTAGATCCTCCATTTTGGAGGAGGCTTTGAATTCCTCCACCACTCGGGCCCCTGCCTCCGAAGTCAGGGACGGAATCCGTGCTTTCAGCTCGAAAACCTTTGCCTTTAGCTTGAAAACCTACACCCTCAGTCCAAAGATTTCGGCCTCAGCCTTTCCTCTCTCCTCCTACAAGGCATTCCTCAGATCGTATGAGGTTTGTCCCCCCTTTTCCAGCACCTCCTGGAGACTGAGGACCTCGATGATCTTCTCCTTGAGGTGAGTGGCCCCAGCTAGGCGGCCCTCCTCTGCCCGAGCTGCCTCCCTCTTGGCGATCTTCACTGCCTCGACGTTGGTGACCAGCTGGTGCCCGATCTGCATAAAAGGTCGGGGAGTCAATACAGAGGCTGAAGATTAAGTCGAATAAAGAGGCAAGAAGGAGGAAAAATGGTGAGTTAACCTACTTCGAGGAAGGATCCCAGGGAGTCCCAGACCCACAACTCGGGATCGGCGAGGACGATCCTTTCAACGACCTTGGGCAGAATGCACCCTTCGACCAGCCTCTTTATTAAGTCCCTGTTGTTGAAGGGATTGTCCCCCAGGTCCTCCTCGGAGCCGCTGGCCCCCTCAACGGTGATCTTGCGACTACGGCTCCTCTGGGCCAGGGTCTTCTTCCTTTTTCGCCCTTTGACCCCAGGTATCCTCTCGGGACGAACCTCAGGAGCGAAATCCTCGGTTGGGGGGCTCCTTGAAAGGGCTCGGGGGACTGTGGGTTCTGTTGGGAATAGTGTCCCAAAGCCAATCGTCAGCCTGTTGACGGTTGTGCTCCTTTTGTATTAGTACATGAATTATAAATAAATAAAAGTTATTTTGATATTTTTTTTATCACAAATGTTTCATCTTCTAATGAACTCCTGTGTTGTGGTGAAGTCCTTAGGACTATTTAGACTCGACAAAGGAGGATTTGTCGTTTAGTCCTTAAACATGTTCGCGACCAAATGATACGTTGTTACCAAGGACGACAATATTTATCGAGCATAGGTCGTTGTGTGCCATATGGGTTGGTTGTCCTCATAACCAAAGAGTGTGGAGACACTGGTATGGCATACAGGTGAGATGTAATGGTACATCTGCACTGAACGTGACCAACTCCGGAGCTATTTCTGCTGTCAAGATTTGCTCCGATGGGATATGGGTATAAATGTCCCTCCGACCTGAGAACGCCACGGTGACTTGCAAGCAACTCACTGCACTTAGGCACTGGACTACCTGAATTTCTAATTCAGTGACGGAAGGTTGCTGGGTGTAGTCAAGTACTTGACTTGTCGGTGCGTGTGTCAAGATGGGATTGACCACTCCAGTTTAGGAGCTGTGTACAGTCGTGTTTCAATTTAGCAAAACCTTGGCCAGGGTAGTCCTAGTGAGGAGTCACAGGACTAATTGAGTTGAGCACGATTCGGATGATATGATCAGGGTTGACAGTTTAACTCTGAGTCATCCTAAACACAGGGGTCAAAAGGGATGAATTATACGGTAACCATATTCACGTGGTTCTGAATGTTGCGATTGCGATTATTCGACCTATCCGGTCGTCGGGTACCATTGCTAGATGGTCACTTCGATTAGTACAGAAATTGGTTCCTGTGCTACCGGCTTAGGTTCGAACCTGCGGGGTCACACACATTAGAGGTTCCTTTCTGATCTGATGACTGATTATGAGTCTTATCTATCTGGAACTCTATGATTGAGAATTAGGATTCTCTAATCATGAGTTCCACACATTTTGGGTACCGGGGTCAAAATTTTGAATTTTGAATTTTGAATTTGAAATTTGAACTCTTTGATCAGGGTTTCATATCGATGGTCTCTGATGCCTGATTGCCTATCGGATTTGGACTCAATATTTATGAGAAGTTTAATTAGTAATTTAATCACTAATTAACTCAATTTGACTGAGTAATTATTTTTGGATCAAGTCCAATTGAATTGGATTCAGTTTGGATTGACCCGATTAGGTTAAATGTTGACCTAATCGCTAAGATGGTTTAGTCCCTGATTTGATCAGGAGTTAGGTTTAGTTAATTCCTGATTTGATTAGGATTTTATTAAGCCTAATTAAGCCTAATTATGTTGGGTTTAATTTGGTCTAATTGTGCTCAACCTATTTTAAACTAGGTTGGCTCAATTTGAATCAAACCACCTTGTTTTAAATTTCCTGCGTCACCCAACTTCCTTGCACCCATTTGAATTCACGAGAAGAAACTTCTCGTGAAATTTTTCTCATGTAAAACCCTTTCCCACGTCCTCATTTGTGCATCATATGGATGGATAAATTAATTAGTTAGCCATTCAAATTCAAAGCATGTTTGAATTTGAATGGATAACTTATCACTTGCCCTTTCATCCTTATCCATTTTGTGCGCCACATTACTTACACGAGAAAAGGTTTCTCGTGAAACTTTTCCACGCACAAAGAGCCACACCCCTTCTCTTCTCACGCCCAAAAGGATAGGGATAAGTTGGTTTTCGTTTGAATTCAAATTTGATTTGAATTCAAATGTGTAACCTCTTGTCTTTATCCTCTCACGCGGATAAGACACGTTCGACGTTGTTTTAAAAAGAGGAGAAAGGTGGGACGTGCGTAGAAAAATTAGGAGAGAAACTTTGGGGCATGAGGAAGGCTTCTGTGCAAGGTGAAGGTCCAAAACCTTTCGAGAGAAAAAGAAAGAAAAGAGAGAAAATTGGGCGCAGGGTTTTTGGTGTGTACCCTAGGGTTTCTACCTAGGGTTCGGGAAGTGAGATTGGTGTGCCACGAGTGTCGTGAGTCCACCAAATTTTAGAGAGAGATCCATCAGCCTCTCAAGTAACTGTGTAGATGATCCAGAGCATCCGAGAAGTTGGCACACATCGATCGAAGGAGTTCGATCAACATCTGCCATCAAAAGGGTGAAATCACGAACTAGCATTCGTGAGGAGCTGATCAGACGGGAGCTTTGTGTGGATGATCCGCAGAGGCCAGACAGTTGGGTGGCTGTGACGTGATGATCAGAACCCTCTGACGGTGATCAGATTGCGGTGATCGACTACCCGCAAAAGGTGATGTGTTCTGAACACAGTACTGTAAAACGTTTACTGATTCAAATTTGAATTTCAAATTTAAATGCATGCTGTTGTATCATATTTAGATCCTAGTGTAGGGTTAATTAGTATTAATTAATGAAATTAATTAATAATTCTATTGTAAAATAGTAATTTTGAAAAAGTTTTAAAATTACCATTTTGCCCCTGCACTAAATTTTTGCTTAAATTGGTATCAGAGCAGGTTCTAGAATATGATATACATATGCATGCGTAGATTAAGGTGTAATCTATAAGTTTAAATTTGAAATTCAAAATTTAAAATTTGAAATTCAAAAAGATTTGAAATTTGAAATTTGAAATTTGTTAGAAGTTTCAAATTTGAAATTCAAAATTTGAAATTTGAAATTTGGTTGAAATTTCAAATTTGAAATTTGAAATTCGAAATTTGAAATTTGAAATTCAAAATTCAAAATTTGAAATTTGAAATTTGGTTGAAATCTCAAATTTGAAATTTGAAATTTGAAATTCGAAATTTGAAATTTGAAATTCAAAATTTAAAATTTAAAATTCAAAGATTGAAAATTTGAAATTTGAAATTTGGTTGAAATCTCAAATTTGAAATTTAAAATTTGAAATTTGAAATTTAAAATTTGATATTTGAAATTTGAAATTTGAAATTCAAAAATTTAAATTTTGAAATTTGTATATTTAGATATACATGATCCAAGTAGCAAGTAATCTAATTGGGTTGGTTGCCATGGCCGTCCGGTCATAGGAGAAAAATAGGGTTTAAAGGCTCTCTCTTCCCATTCGATGGGGTCTCCTATGGCGGTAGGGGTGCCGATGCAATTATATCCCATGCCGATGAAGCAGCGAAAGGACTTAATTAAGAAATTTATCATGAATGTGTTAGATTAGATCTAAAAAAAATTTATGATTTATTTTGAGTTATTTTCTGTTATGAAATGAGCAATAGAATTGCTGTTTATGAAATGTGCTGACCCGTTTGTGAAATGAGTTAACACATTTGGTGAACAAAAATAAAATCTTTCAAATTTAAAAATTATTTTCGAAATGCCAAACCCTGACCCATCAGCCCAAGTACTTAATTAAAAGAATTAAGTGTTGTCTAGTAGGTCTAGAATTGTGAATTAAGACCTAAGACAATTGCATAAACTTTTGGGTCAATGGGTTAGATGAATTAGGTCCATAATTGGGTTAGACCTAAGGTTAGTTTAAAAAAATGGACTAATTGGAGTAATTGGTCAAATCTAATCAAAAGTTGAATAGATTAGGTCAAGGATACTCTAGACTCAACTTCAATAGTTGTAGTTGAATGGGTCCATGTCTTTAACTAGACCAAGATGGACTTAATTCATGGCTACGCGATGGAGCTCTATTTACTAAGTTGATCAAAATTAAAACTAATGAACCGGTTGGTGTCTAAGGTAAGTTCGGCAGTTTTGACCAGTGGTTCTTAAGCGGGAGCTACTCGCATTGATTCGATCATTGACGAGTTAATGGCAAATCCCCACCACTGATCTCACTTACCTGGCCAATCTGGTAAGTTAGATTTTGATTAGATCACTTGGTGATTAGAGCTCACCCATGTCATTAGGTAAATCAGTATGACTGATTTAGGTGCTCCTAATGCCAGCTTTAATTAAATCCTTTTTAATCTGACTTAGTGAAGTCAGTGGGAGGATTGAAATTGGCTGGATGATTTCTTCTCTACTATTCTTTAATAAAATCCTCAAAATTATTAGGTCCCTAAAATGATTAAGTTATAATGATAACTAAGTCATAGCCTCCCATTAAGTGAATGATAATGAGTCCATTAGTTCAATGATCATTGGAGGCCCAAAGGCCTGGTGCTCATTGGCTAATGGAATTATTATTCATAATATGATAATTTGATTGAGTCTTTCTGATGGTGGTTAGGTTGGCCGGCCAAAGTCGGGCATGATCATTTATTGGTCCGATTCACTAAATTAAGTCATGTTAATGGTTGGACCTAACCAGATCTTTTTAGTGGAGGCCAAAGCCTACTTATTAGGTTCTGGGGCAAAATAAATTACTAGAAGTTGTTTAGAGAAACAACTGGTTAAGAACCTACCCATAGATGCACATGGGTTGACCAACCAAAGTTGGGCTCGTGTGTAGTCTGTGTGGATTCTAGTACCCATTAAGGAATTAAAGTAATTTCTCGAATTGGAGGATGAGGCTACCAGTTCGTAAAAATATTGGGAAAAACTTTAGACTAAAGTCCAAGTCTTTAGTATTAATTTATGTACTAATAGAGGTCTCGTTTTCCTTTAAGCAGCTATGGCCACTACCCTGTCGCTCCGGTCATTATTAGATAATGACAAGCTCATGGGACCCAATTTCGATAGCTGGTATCGAAAATTAAAAATTGTCCTTGAGCATGAACGGATCCTTTATGTAGTAACGGATCCAGCACCTGAGGAGCCAGCTCCGAACGCTAGTAAAGCGATCCGAGATACTTACTTGAAGTGGCTCAATGACCGCACCACCGTTCGATGTATTATGCTGGCAGCAATGAATGACGAGTTCAGCCGAAGGTTTGAGAACGCCCAGCCACAGGAGATGCTTCAAATGTTGAACGACTCCTTTGGCACGCCTGACGATGTTGAAAGGCACAAAACTAGTTGTGCTATTTTTAATGCTCGGATGAGGGATGGGGCCTCAGTCACTGATCATGTACTGTATATGATTGAGATGATTGAGCGCCTAAGCAAATTGGGCTTTCCTCTGCACGAGCAGCTCGGTAAGGATGCGATCCTTAATTCCTTGCCCAAGTCCTTCCTCCCATTCCTTACTCATTTTCGAATGACAAAGCCTGCAGTAAACTACCACGGATTGTTGGAGTTGCTGCAGAACTTTGAGAAGGATCACCAACTCCATAAGGAGTCGGTGAATGTAGTGGGAGGGTCTTCTTCTCGTCGTCAACCCTTTGGGAAGGGGAAGAAGAACAAGAAGAAGAAAAATAAGAAGGTGCAATCTCATGCTGGGACAGTAGCACGGGGTCAGACCAAGAAGCGCAAGCATGACCAGAGCCAGGCGGAGTGCTTCTTTTGCAAGAAGCACGGGCATTGGAAGAGGAACTGTCCTCAATACATTGCCTCCCTGGACCCGAACAGGCCAAAGAAGAAGCAAGGTAATTATATGATAACTCCTTGCAACTTTTCAATTTGTGATACTACTGCCTGGGTATTGGATACCGGAAGCCCTTATCATATTTGTAATTCGATGTAGGGTCTGCAGGTCAGTAGAAGATTTGATAAAGGCGAGAGGTTCCTGAATGTTGGAGATGGAAGCAAAGTTCCAGTTCTAGCTTTAGGAATCATGAGTCTTGTAATCAATTCTCGTAATGTAATTCTGAGTGAATGTCACTATTATCCAAGTTTTTTATTAAATATTATTTCTGTAGGCCTTTTGGCCATGTACGGTTATGATTTTTTAATAAAAAAAAATATTTGCAATATCATTTTGAATGGTGTTACAATATTTGTTGGACAATTAAATAATGAAATTTACTTACTATCACAGCCTGTTAATGTGGTTCAAAAATTCGGTAAACGCTCTAGAATAGATAATGTGTCAGAAGTCTACCTTTGGCACTGTAGGCTAGGTCATATCAATAAGAACAGGATAAACAGGTTGGCTCAAGAAGGAATTCTTGAAGTTAGTGATTGTGAATCACTTCCAACCTGTGAGTCCTGTCTTCTTGGAAAGATGACCAAGTCACCTTTTACTGGAAAAGGTGAGCGAGCCAGTGAACTCTTAGGTCTGGTACATTCTGATGTATGTGGACCCATGAGCTCAAGTGCAAGAGGTGGATTTTTCTACTTCATAACCTTCACAGACGACCTATCTAGGTATGGGTATGTCTATTTAATGAAGCATAAGTCGGAATCATTTGAAATGTTCAAACTATTCCGAAATGAGGTAGAAAAACAAACTGGGAAGTGTATTAAAACTCTTCGATCTGATCGAGGAGGTGAATACCTTTCCAATGAGTTTCTGACGTATCTAGGGGAGAATGGGATTCTCTCTCAGTGGACTCCTCCTGGAACACCACAGCATAATGGTGTGTCTGAAAGGAGGAATCGGACCCTGTTAGACATGGTTCGATCCATGATGGGGTTTGTTGGTCTGCCGATCTCCCTCTGGGGATATGCGCTCGAATCGGCTTGTTACCTTCTAAATAGAGTTCCGAGTAAGTCTGTAGCCAAAACGCCATATGAGATATGGATAGGACGTAAGCCAGTACTCTCGCACCTTAGGGTTTGGGGGTGTCCGGCTTATGTTAAACGTTTAATTACAGACAAGCTTGGACCTAGGTCTGACAAGTGTAATTTTATAGGGTACCCAAAAGAGACCAAAGGGTATTATTTCTACCTTGCTGATGAGCAAAAAGTGTTTGTCAGCCTTAAGGCAATCTTTTTAGAAAAGGAGTTCCTTAGTGAAGGAACTGTTGCCTCTAAAGTCGAACTTGATGAAGTTCAACAGGTGGAAAAATCGACACATGTTACTGAACCTGAACCGGATTTGATTAGATCAGATCCGGAGCCCATTGATTGTGCACCCTTAAGGCGGTCTGGTAGAGTACCACATCAACCGGACAGATATTATGGTTTCTTGGTCCGGGATGGTGATCCTATCGAACTTGATGAAAACGATGAGGATCCGATCACCTACATGGATGCAATGCAGAGACCTGACTCTGAGAAATGGCTAGAGGCCATGAAATCCGAAATGGAGTCCATGAAGGTCAACGATGTGTGGACATTGGTTGACCCACTCGAAGGAGTAAAACCCATAGGGTGTAAGTGGGTCTTCAAAAGGAAGAGGGGCGCACACGTAAAGGTGGAGACCTATAAAGCCCGTCTGGTTGCCAAGGGATATCGTCAACGTTATGGTATAGACTATGACGAGACGTTTTCTCCTGTGGCAATGCTCAAATCCATTCGGATTATGCTTGCGATAGCTGCCCATCTGGACTATGAAATCTGGCAGATGGATGTGAAGACAGCTTTCCTAAACGGAGAGCTGGAGAAGAGGTGTATATGATACAACCTGAAGGGTTCACATCCACAGATGAGTCTAAGGTGTGCAAGCTACAGAGGTCCATTTATGGACTTAAGCAGGCATCTCGGAGTTGGAACATACGTTTTGATAGGACGATCAAAACGTATGGCTTCGTTAAGAACGGAGAAGAACCCTGCATTTATAAGTGGGCTAATGGTCCAGCAGTAGTATTTCTTGTATTGTATGTGGATGACATTCTCTTAATCGGGAATGATGTCCCTGCATTACAGGGAATAAAGATTTGGCTATCGTCACAGTTCTCCATGAAGGATCTGGGAGAAGCTTCCTACATCCTAGGGATGAGGATCTATAGGGATAGATCCAAAAAGTTGCTTGGCTTATCCCAGTCCACGTACATTGATACTATGCTGAAAAGGTTCAGCATGGAAAATTCCAAGAAAGGCTATCTACCGATAGGCCATGAAATTTCTCTCTCGAAGAGGGATTGTCCGACAACACCTCAAGAGAGAGAGCGTATGGGTAGGATTCTATATGCTTCGGCAGTGGGATCTATCATGTACGCCATGACATGTACACGACCAGATGTGGCATACTCACTAGGGGTAGTGAGTAGATACCAATCTGATCCAGGAGAGAATCACTGGAAGGTTGTTAAAACCATCCTGAAGTATTTGAGAAATACTAAGGACCAGTGGCTTATATATGGTGAATCGGACTTGAGACTTATAGGGTTTACAGACTCTAGTTTCCAGTCTGATCGAGATGATAGCAAGAGTGTGTCAGAATTTATTTTTACCCTTAATGGTGGGGCTGTCTGCTGGAAGAGTTCCAAGCAGCACACTGTGGCTGATTCAGTATGCGAGGCGGAGTATATTGCTGCATCAGATGCTGCCAAAGAAGCGGTGTGGCTGAGGAAATTCATCACCGAGCTCGGAGTAGCACCCTCCCTTGTTGGTCCAGTTCTGCTCTACTGCGACAGCTCTGGAGCCATTGCTCAGGCGAAGGAACCAAAGGCACACCAGCGGAAGAAGCATATTCTGCACCGCTACCATCTCATCCGGGAGATCGTGGATCGAGGTGACGTCGACCTTCAGAAGATCGACGGGAAGGAGAACCTGGCCGACCCATTCACTAAAGCCATTGCGGTGAAGGAGTTCAACGACTACAAGTCAAAGATGGGTATTAGATACTGCACCGATAGGCTTTAGGCCAAGTAGGAGATTGTTGGGAATAGTGTCCCAAAGCCAATCGTCAGCCTGTTGATGGTTGTGCTCCTTTTGTATTAGTACATGAATTATAAATAAATAAAAGTTATTTTGGTATTTTTTTCATCACAAATGTTTCATCTTCTAATGAACTCCTGTGTTGTGGTGAAGTCCTTAGGACTATTTAGACTCGATAAAGGAGGATTTGTCGTTTAGTCCTTAAACATGTTCGCGACCAAATGATATGTTGTTACCAAGGACGACAATATTTATCGAGCATAGGTCGTTGTGTGCCATATGGGTTGGTTGTCCTCATAACCAAAGAGTGTGGAGACACTGGTATGGCATACAGGTGAGATGTAATGGTACATCTGCACTGAACGTGACCAACTCCGGAGCTATTTCTGCTGTCAAGATTTGCTCCGATGGGATATGGGTATAAATGTCCCTCCGACCTGAGACCGCCACGGTGACTTGCAAGCAACTCACTGCACTTAGGCACTGGACTACCTAAATTTCTAATTCAGTGACGGAAGGTTGCTGGGTGTAGTCAAGTACTTGACTTGTCGGTGCATGTGTCAAGATGGGATTGACCACTCCAGTTTAGGAGCTGTGTACAGTCGTGTTTCAATTTAGCAAAACCTTGGCCAGGGTAGTCCTAGTGAGGAGTCACAGGACTAATTGAGTTGAGCACGATTCGGATGATATGATCAGGGTTGACAGTTTAACTCTGAGTCATCCTAAACACAGCGGTCAAAAGGGATGAATTATATGGTAACCATATTCACGTAGGTTCTGAATGTTGCGATTACGATTATTCGACCTATCCGGTCGTCGGGTACCATTGCTAGATGGTCACTTCGATTAGTACAGAAATTGGTTCCTATGCTACCGACTTAGGTTCGAACCTGCGGGGTCACACACATTAGAGGTTTCTTTCTGATCTGATGGCTGATTATGAGTCTTATCTATCTGGAACTCTATGATTGAGAATTAGGATTCTCTAATCATGAGTTCCACACATTTTGGGTACCGGGGTCAAAATTTTGAATTTCGAATTTTGAATTTGAAATTTGAACTCTTTGATCAGGGTTTCATATCGATGGTCTCTGATGCCTGATTGCCTATCGGATTTGGACTCAACATTTATGAGAGGTTTAATTAGTAATTTAATCACTAATTAACTCAATTTGATTGAGTAATTATTTTTGGATCAAGTCCAATTGAATTGGATTCAGTTTGGATTGACCCGATTAGGTTAAATGTTGACCTAATCGCTAAGGTGGTTTAGTCCCTGATTTGATCAGGGGTTAGGTTTAGTTAATTCCTGATTTGATTAGGATTTTATTAAGCCTAATTAAGCTTAATTATGTTGGGTTTAATTTGGTCTAATTGTGCTCAACCTATTTTAAACTAGGTTGGCTCAATTTGAATCAAACCACCTTGTTTTAAATTCCCTGCGTCACCCAACTTCCTTGCACCCATTTGAATTCACGAGAAGAAACTTCTCATGAAATTTTTCTCACATAAAACCCTTTCCCACATCCTCATTTGTGCGCCATATGGATGGATAAATTAATTAGTTAGCCATTCAAATTCAAAGCATGTTTGAATTTGAATGGATAACTTATCACTTGCCCTTTCATCCTTATCCATTTTGTGCGCCACATTACTTACACGAGAAAAGGTTTCTCGTGAAACTTTTCCACTCACAAAGAGCCACGCCCCTTCTCTTCTCACGCCCAAAAGGATATGGATAAGTTGGTTTTCGTTTGAATTCAAATTTGATTTGAATTCAAATGTGTAACCTCTTGTCTTTATCCTCTCACGCGGATAAGACACGTTCGATGTTGTTTTAAAAAGAGGAGAAAGGTGGGACATGCGTAGAAAAATTAGGAGAGAAACTTTGGGGTGTGAGAAAGGCTTCTGCGCAAGGTGAAGGTCCAAAACCTTCCGAGAGAAAAAGAAAGAAAAGAGAGAAAATTAGGCACAGGGTTTTTGGTGTGTACCCTAGGGTTTCTACCTAGGGTTCGGGAAGTGAGATTGGTGTGCCACGAGTGTCGTGAGTCCACCAAATTTCAGAGAGAGATCCATCAGCCTCTCAAGTAACTGTGCAGATGATCCGGAGCATCCGAGAAGTCGGCACACATCGATCGAAGGAGTTCGATCAACATCTGCCATCAAAAGGGTGAAATCACGAACTAGCATTCGTGAGGAGCTGATCAGATGGAGCTTCGTGTGGATGATCTGCAGAGGCCAGACAGTTGGGTGGCTGCGACGTGATGATCAGAACCCTCCGACGGTGATCAGATTGTGGTGATCGACTACCCACAAAAGGTGATGTGTTCTGAACACAGTACTGTAAAACGTTTACTGATTCAAATTTGAATTTCAAATTTAAATGCATGCTGTTGTATCATATTTAGATTCTAGTGTAGGGTTAATTAGTATTAATTAATGAGATTAATTAATAATTTCGCTGTAAAATAGTAATTTTGAAAAAGTTTTAAAATTACCATTTTGCCCCTGCACTAAATTTTTGCTTCAGGTTCGGCATCAGAAGGGACTTCGACGGCGATGGCCACCGGGGCAGGCACGGCCAAGCTTGTCCATTCTGTCCTAGCTCTCTTCACCGACCCCGAAGTCGAGGCATCTTTCCTATTATGGGTCTTGAGACCCTGAGCTAGCCTCTGAGCCACGCTTGCATCCATATCTGTGATAAAAGGAAATCAACATGGCTCAGAGGTAAAAAAAAAAATGAATGAATGAAATGATGAATCGATACCGGCAGGATTAAGGGGCTCAGACCGATGTTGAACAAAAGTTGCTCCCTCAGAAGTTCGGGGAGGAGGGGGGCTCGATAGGCCTCGAGCTTTTTTGAGGCCTCGAGGTCGTCCCTTTTCAGGTTGGAGGCCCGACGGGTGGAATCCCTCAGAGAACCCCAAGGGGGTAACCATAGCTCTAAGGTTGGGCATCGGACGTAGAAAAACCTCTCCTTCTAGTTATAGATGGAAGAGGGGTGCTTCAGCAACCCCTTTCTACCGAACTGGAGGGAGAAGTACCATCAATCCCTTGTCGAGGGATGGCGTTTGAAGGTGTAGAGCTCCTAAACAAAGAAATAGTCGGCCGAACTTCGACTAAACTACAAAGGGAAAGAAACCCTATCAAAAACCTAAAGGAGTTCGGTACAACGGAAGCTAGGAAAATATTCAGAAAATGAAAAAGAGAGCAACAACAAAGGGCGACAGCGGGAGCCGAAGTTCGGCACGGAAGGCCTCCTGATACAGACAGAAGTGACTGGGAGGAGGGGCGCTAGCCCGATCAGATGGCCCGGGAAGCTCCAGTTCGTACTTTGGAGGAACTCCATACTGAATCCTTATCAGTGAGAGTTCATCCGGAGTCAAGGAGCTAGGGATGGTGTCTGGCGCAAAGGCCGGACAAGGTTTGATCCTAGCTATGGGTTCGTCTATGGTACCAGTACTAAGGAAACTGGGGCTGACGAACTCCTAGAACTACTAGAAGAGGAGTTATCGGAAGATATTTTGGATCGAACAAAAGCTACAAAATCCTAAAAAAATTAGAAAAATAGCAAACAGGCCCTTAAGGAAGCTAAACGAATAGGGCACACAAAAAAAAAACATAGAAAAGTAGCGAGAAGTTTCAAGACTAACCTAGGTTGGCCTGGGGAGTGCAGAAAGGTGGTAGGGACGATGGTAGACCCGGAGGATGCCTAAGGTCGAGAAGGATGCTAGAAGAGGCTGGAACTCTCGGGGAAGAAGAAGGGACCGAAGGACTCTCTCAGGTAGGGTGAAACCCCTATGGAGGAAGACATGTTTAAATAGGCAACAGGACCTAGAGCGGTTATGATCGCGGATCTCCTCTAACCGGCATATACCTGCCGCGTGTCCCACTCACTTTGACAGGCTGATGAAAATGGCTGGCAGCTGACAAAATAATTATTGCACCGTATCTAGAGCCACACCCCAGTGAAAATCCCAAAAAGAAAGAACCTTTTTTGAAAAGGCTCCAGTACCAACGTACCGAGCGTCGAAATATCTGGCGACCACTGAGTGTGGAATTTGAGGAGGGCAACTTCGACCATGAGAAATTCTCTGTACTTCCTTCATTCGGAACCCGAGCTCGAAAGTAGGGAGACTGGTGTTGGGTATAAAGTGCCCCCTGGCCGAAGTCTGCAGAGGGCTGATCCTTCGGGGCTCCTCTGGCTCCCGACCTTGTACGTGACGCCCCTCTGAACTCCCTCGACCGTCTGAACTTCTTCGACGATGGGCCTCAGTGTTCACCCATCGGGCCACCCCAAGGACCCTCTGAGCCTCGCTGTTAGCCGTCCTTCTACAGCAATCGACTACCCCCGAAATTCTTTCGAGCTTCGTCAGCGTCTGAGCTTCCCTGAAAGTGAGATTTCTACAGTAACCAGGCTCCTTCCACGTTTCTACGGTGGTCGACCGCCTTCAAGATTCCAACCGAGCTCCTGCGATGGCTGAACTTCTACTGCGAGCGGCCTGCTCTGAACTTCCACTATGAGTGGTCTGCCCCGAACTCCTACTGTGAGCAGTCTACTCCGAACCCTTACAACGGACGACCTACCTCGGATTCCTACCGTAAGCAAATCCCATCCGAGCCTCTGCTGTAAACATATTCCTCCCGAAATTCCATTACAGGTATACTTCAACCGAGCTTCTTCGTAGTCGGGTCCCGTGACAACCGATCTTCGATCGAGCTTCTACAATTGGACAGGACCCATCGGCCAGGTCACTACTCTGAGCTCCCACGATAACTGACCTTCAACCGAGCTTCTACAATAAGCGATCTCCTTTCAGCCTTCTACAAGAACCAGACTTCGACCGAACCTCCATAGCGGTTGGATATTGGATGAGCTTCTATGATGATCAGGCTCCATCAGCTGGATTCCTACAACGATCGATCGCCTCCGATGTCTGCCGAACCTCCCCAACGCCATCCGAAGTCCATCACCGGCCGACCCTCCATCAGATCCTTCATAAAACCGAACTTCCCCAACGGATCATCTTCAGGCAAGTTTCCGCATCGGGCAAATCCTAGACAGACTTCTCCAACAATTGGATTCCTACCAGGCTTCGCCAATGAAAAGTTTCTATCCGAGCTTCTGCGGCAGGTGACTCCCACCCATAGTATCAGTGCCTAAGCCACCCTACAACAGTAGACTCGTCAGTAGCTTCGGGGACATCCGACCTTCTCCCAGATCAACAATAAAGAGCCATTCCACTCCATCAGATATCCCAGCCGAGCTCCAGCCGACGGATCAGAGCTCTCTGACAAGTCACAACAAGAGCCACCCTCCTGCTCCACTCCCTACAACGAATTTCATGCGGCTCCACCACTCTCTGATGAGTCACGACAAGAGCCACCCTCCTGCTCCACTCCCTGCAACGGATTTCATGCAGCTCCACCACTCTCTGGCAAGTCCCAACAATGGACACCACTCCACTCTCCGCAACAAGTTCCACGTGGCCCTGAACAACCCCTAACGCCACTACTCTCCATAACAAACTCCACGCGGCTCTGAGCGATCCACTACCAGACGGTTACAGACGTAGTTGTCAGTCAATTACACCCTCCGTCTATAAATAAGGAACCCCCAGACACGTTATTCTCTAAGCTGGTAACTCTATCTCGAAACTCCGCCAAAACTTTCGCTCGAGCACTCCATTTCTGTTGAAGCAGAGTACTGACTTGAGCATCGAAGGGTCTTGCCAGAGCACCCCCAACTTCGATTTAGACTTTCTTTGCAGGTCCCGACGGTGGCCGTGGTCATCTCAGCTCCAGCTTCTTCGACTTCGGCGGAATTCTGCACCAACAATTCCAATTGGGCTCATGCCATAATCTGATTATGGCACCCAATTCCATGTGGTTTTGACATATGGACACTTCATAAAAATCCTCCAATGAGCTCTCTTCAGTTTAAGACCCATATATCAACATTTGACAGATGTCCTAAAATAAAATTGGCAGGTGACTGGAATTAGCAGGTGCTTGTCTTAAATTTATCTCATAAATTAAGACCAACCTTTTTTGAGCTAGACAAGCTTTATTTAGATTGAGAGAAACCTTCTCAAGGTTCTCTAGGCGAGTTAAATTATATTTGGCTCAGTAGAAATAGAAAAGATTACACGAGGAGAAAGTTAGGCTCAATCGTATGCTAGCATGATTTCCTTGAACCTAATTGGATCTTATCCAAATCAATTGGGTTAGCCCAATTGATGACATCTAGACCCTAACCCTTATTTGTCTGACCTAGTTAGGTTTAATTTTGTATCGTAATGAGACATGTCATGATCTCATCATCAACATCATCGAAACTCCTTTCGATGGACCAGAACTCTTCTGATTCAGACAATTAGAATGATCGATCATCAATATCATTCTAATTGCTCCCAAAATCCATCAGTGACACCTAGCACTATATGGTGGCAACCCATCAGAACTAAAGATGAATCTCTCAGTGCAGCTACCTGTGTGATTGAGTTCCTCTATCATGAGTTCCGATTGAATTAGGGTTAAGGTGAACTCATCAAACCCAACATCAGTCATATAAATTAATCGATCGATCTGAGTCTGATGTGAAACTCCATTGAAAAACTTTTTTTTATTATTTCACTCTGCCATGGCCATGGGCTTAAGGACTCGATCTTTCGATCATCATAGGACTACTCCTCTCATCTACCGAGGTTGATAGATCCCATCTTGGTGCGACCTAGTTTCTACAATGAATATGCTACAGCCAACATACACCTCAGGGTTCTGAATGGCTAGGAGACTGAGTTATGATGTAGTCAAACTATAACACACTCAAGGTGAACTGTCGATGCACCTCAGGTCAAAGAACTAGACACATAACTGTAGCATCGAGCTAGTCATCGACGAGAAGGTAGACTTCGTTATGACTGCTCGAGGTGGTCACGCTCAGTACTCTCATTCTTAACGAATATCTATACTCTCGCTCCGGTGTCTCCACACCGTAGACTTAAAACACATCTACCCTAAGAAAATGATCGTACACCAACCTTTCAGATCGATCACCATCCTCGTGATGATCCTATGGTCAGGAGCTGTTTATGAGTTAGTTATGTAAATTGATGCCTTAAATTTTTAACTCTTGAAAATATAAATTGATATTCCTACTAACTCAAAGGATGTATCACAGACACAATGTACACAATGTGATAGAAAAATAACCTATTTATTGATTTATAGTCAAAATTATAAATTTATCCTTAAATTTGTACAGGAATGTATCAGCCAATCTAGTATCTAGGGCACACATCTAACAGTAATGGGATTCGACATCCGGATAAGTCAAAAGTTTGTAAAGCGATATTCTAAAATCTACTTGTTGGAAATTGTGTTCCAAAGCCAATCATCAGCCTTTTGATGATTGTGCTCACAATTGTAAATTATATATATTTTTTTACTAATAAAAGTTATTTGATTTTTTCATTATATTTTTCCATCTTATTTAAATTTCTGTGTTGTGATGAAGTCCTTAGGACTATAATTAATCGTAAAGGAAGATTTATCATTTAGTTTTTAAGATATGTTCACAATCAAATGATATGCTGTTAATAGAATGATAGCTATATCAAGTATAGGTCATTGTGTGCTATATAGTTTGGTTATCTTCTTAATTAAAGAGTGTGAAAATACTGGTATGGTATGCAGGTGGAATGTAAGAGTACATTCACACTAAATGTGACCATTTGTCGAGTACTCTACTGTCAAGAGTAGCTCGTAAAGGATATGGATATAAGTATTCTTTCGATCTAAGATCACCATGGTGACTTATAAGCAACTCACTGTACTTTGATATTAGATCATCTGAATTTTTAATTCAATGACAGAAGGCTACTGGGTGCGATCAAGTACTTATCAAGTCGGTGCATGAGTCAAGATAGATTGATCCCTCTAAATAAGTAGGAGATATGCATCAGTATATTTTAATTTTGTAAAATCTTGGTCAGGATAATCTATGTGATGAATTTGAAAGGTTGAAATACAATTTGGTCGACTATATTAAGGTTGACAATCAAACCCTAGGTCATCTTGAGCATTTGAATCAAAGAGATGAATTGTACGATAACCATATGCCAATAGATTCTAGAACGTTGCTTTACAATCTGATCTATCCGGACATTAGGTCCTATTGCTAGATGGTCACATCGATTAGTATAGAAATTTATTTCTATGCTACCAGCTTAGGTTCGAACCTATGGGGTCATATATATTAGAAGATTCGATCTGATCTGATTTCTAAAGAGTCCAATTGGATTGTGACTTTGGTGAAGAGTCCCACTAGATCGGGACTCTGGTGGAGAGTCCCACTAGACTGAGACTCTACTATTAATAAAGAATTTATTAGCAATTAGATTACTAATTAACTTAATTTGATTGAGTAAAGAGCTTTGGATCAAGTCTAATTGAATTGGATTCAGTTTGGCTTAGATTGGGTTTGATTTGATCAAGCCTAATTGCAAGAGAAATTTATTCCTAATTTGATCAAGATTTGAGCTCAGTTAATTTCTAATTGGGCTAGAAATTTGTTGAGATGATTAGATTTCTAATTAAACTAGGTTCATTTTGTTGAAAATTATGTCTTAAAGCCAATCATCAGCCTATTGGTGGTTGTACTTATCATTGTAATTGTATATGAATTATTGAATTAATAAATATTATTTGGTTTTTTTATCACTGTGTACATCTCATTTTGAACTTCTGTTGTGTGATGAAGTTCTTAGGACTATTTGATTCGATATAGGAGGATATATCATTAAGTCTTTAAATGAGTTCATGATCAAATGATATGCTGTTACTAGGACAATAGACATATCAAGTGTAGGTCATTATGTGCCATATAGATTAATTGTCCTCTTAACCAAAGAGCATGGAGATGCTGGTATGGCATGCAGGTAATTGCAAGAGAAATTTGTTCCTAATTTGATCAAGATTTGAGCTCAGTTAATTTCTAATTGGGCTAGAAATTTGTTGAGATGATTAGATTTCTAATTAAACTAGGTTCATTTTGTTGAAAATTATGTCTTAAAGCCAATCATCAGCCTATTAGCGGTTGTACTTATCATTATAATTATATATGAATTATTGAATTAATAAATATTATTTAGTTTTTTTATCACTGTGTACATCTCATTTTGAACTTCTGTTATGTGATGAAGTCCTTAGGACTATTTGATTCGATATAGGAGGATATATCATTAAGTCTTTAAATGAGTTCATGATCAAATGATATGCTGTTACTAGGACAATAGACATATCAAGTGTAGGTCATTATGTGCCATATAGGTTAATTGTCCTCTTAACCAAAGAGCATGGAGATGCTGGTATGGCATGTAGGTGAAATATAGGAGTATATTTTACTGAACGTGATCAACTCCAGAGCACTCTGCTTTCAAGAGTCACTCTGAAGGGATATAGGTATAAGAGTCCCTCCAACCTGAGATCACCACAGTGACTTGCAAGCAACTCACTATGCTTTGGTGCTGAACTATCAAAATTTTTAATTCAGTGATGAAAGATTTTTAGACATAGTTAAGACTTGTGAAGTCAGTGTGTGAGTCAAGATGGAATTGACCCCTCCGAATAAGTAGGAGTTAATGTATCAGTGTATTTTAATTCAAATTTCATGACTTTCAGCCATCTGTCTGAGTCTCTACTCATGACAGCTTCTGAATAAGTCAGTGGATCATCATCCTGAATGAAGTTGATCATATTGTCATCAAATCTTAGAGGTGCATGATGCATCTATCTGACCTACGGAGAGGAGGTGTGTATTGTGAATGTACCTTATCTTTAGGTACTTCTGATTGAGGATCTTCTTGTGGTCTAACCACTGATATTTCTAGATCGATTTGTAGATCATGAACTTCAATAAGTTTAATATTTCTCCCACTACCTCCTCCTTGGATGAGTTCATTTTTCAAGAAAGTGGTGTGCCTACTAACAAACACCTTTTGTTCAGTAGGTGGTAGAAGTAGTATCCATTAGTTTCTTTAGGATACCCTACAAACCTACACTTATTTTATCTAGCACTAAGCTTATGTCCTAAAATATTTCTGACATAAGCAGGACAGCCCCAAGTCTTAAGATGTTTAAGATTAGGCTTCTTTCCCTTCCATATCTCATATGGTGTGCTTGCAACAGACCTTGAAGGCACACTGTTTAATATGTATGTGACAGTCTCTAGGACATTATCTCTAGAAAGATATTGGAAGATCAATGAAGCACATTATGGACTGCACCATATCCATCAAAGTGTGATTCCTCTTTTCTGCTACACCATTTAACTAGGGTGTATAAGAAGGGATCCATTCAGAGAGAATACCTTTACTTTTAAGATAATCAAAAAATTTATTGGATAAGTATTCTCCTCTTCGATCAGATCAAAGAATCTTGATATCTTTTTCAATTTGTTTCTTGATCATACATTGCTACTCTTTGAACTTATCAAAGATTCAAATTTATGTTTCATAAGATACACATCCGAACCTCAATAAATCTTCCCTAAATGTGATAAAATAGAAGTATCCTCCTTTGGCCTCAGTTGTCATTGGTCCACATACATCTATATATACTAGGGCTAACAACTCATTCATCCTCTCTCCATATCTAGAAAATGGAGTCTTGGTCATCTTATCCATGAGATAAAATTTATAAGTTTCTAATGATTCATAATCATATGGGTCAAAGAATTCTTCTTTGTATAACTTATTAATCCTTGACTCACTAATATGACCAAGAAGATAAAGTCAGAGATATGTGACATTCACATTTTCTCTTTTTTTTTATATTTTTTAATATAAAAAATATTTTCATTGAGTACATGAATTAAAAGATTGTTATCAATATAACTACTGCCATAATATTCATTAGAAAAGAAAATGGAGCATCCATTTTCCATTAGCCTTATTTCATAACCTTGTTTTTACAACAAAGGTGTAGAAATAATGTTTCTAATGATCTTTGGCATGTAATAACAGTCTTTTAATTCTAATATAATAACAGTCTTTGAAGGCAAATCAAGCATACAGGTTACTACAGCCTCTGCGCTAATGGACTCTTCACTTGCACCATAGAGCTCGAGGTCACCTCTTTTCAGAACTTTGATATTCTGTAGTCACTGTAATGAATTATAAATATGTGATCCACAGGTGGTATCTAATACTCAAGTATCAGAGTCTGAGTCACTCAATGAAAAATAGGTTTGTATCAACACACACCTTTTGGTGCTATACTTGCACCCTACTTCAAACTTGCAAGATTATTCTTGCAATAATACTCCCAACATCCAAACTTACCACAAAATAAATAGCTAATATCCATATGGATATTTTTTACTTTCTCATTATTACTGACCATCCCAAGGTTAGGAATATTTAGAACATCAGAGTTTTTCTCTGATACGAACCTTATTTGTAAATTCCTTAACCAATCCATAGAGTTGGATCGATCAACATATTTTTATTTATGGTGTTATACAGTGAAAATAAAAAAATCATAATACAAACTTAAATCTATATAAATAAAGAATAATAGTATAAGCAGACCACTCATGTTTGACATGTATAACTAGATGATAATTTTTAAACTACTTATGTCTCTCACTATTTTATCGGATACCATAGCCTGCTCCTATGGTAAACGAGAAATCCTAATCTGGTTTCTTAATGGGGTTGAGACTCTAATCCCTCAATGAAGCCTTGTGGATATCATAACAAACCTCAATGAGTTCAAAGGTAGGAAAATCTATCCAATTACATCTCATGCAACTCTCAACGTAATCTGCCTCTAAAAATACTCAAAGCCTTGTGGATATCACAACAAACTATAGTATTTTTAGTTAAGTCAGACCCTTCATTTCTATACAGTCATATCTAAAAAATATTGTCCTTGTGAATATCATAACAAAACTGAAGGAAAAAACTATCTTTTTTCTTTGTAGGATCTTTCAGATTTCATCAAATCTGGGGTGGAATAATTTAAAATTTTTATCCTACACTATTTTAGATCAAATATCTGTTAGATCTAATTTTATTATCTGATATTTAAAATATAAAATTAAATCTAAAAGTATGAGAAGTATAGACATACCTCAAGGATAATCTGATTACCCTGTAGATGATCTCAGCACAGTCCGAGATTCTGATGTAGCCATGCAAGTGTCTGGCCTCTATCGGTATCCACTCAGGCTGAACCTGGAACATCTTCTCCTCATGAATCTATGCTTCAAAAATCAGATCTCTATCTGATTTGGAAGTACTTCAGAACTCCTTCTAATGTTGGAGCAGCAGCTTGTCGAAGATGTCCTGCAGCCTTCCTGTTCCAGGCGTCACCATGCCTTTTCCTTGCACCAGATGAATGTCCAACTCCTTGGACGTGAAGAGGGGAGATAGGAGAGTAGGAAGGACACAGAGAAGAAGGGAGGGGGTGGCAGCTATGATGGTTTTTCACAAAAACTTCAAACCCTACGCGCAGACAGGGTTTATATAGACCCTGCTGCGCTGCGCAGTACCACATCATTCGATCAATCAAAAAATTCTATTTAATCCAAAAAAAATTTGATTGGTGGAGTGATATCATTTGATCATATCAGATAAAAACCCTCAATCTCTTGTTAGATGTGTGCCTTAGTTGCTAGATTGGCTGACACATTCCTGTACAAATCTAAGGGCAAATTTATAATTTTAACTATAAATCAATAAATGGGTTATTCTTCTATCACATTGTGTACATTGTGTCTATGATACATCCTTTGAGTTAGTAGGAATGTCAATTCATATTTTCAAGAGTTAAAAATTTAAGGCATGAATTTACATAACTAACTCATAAACAGCTCCTGACCATAGGATCATCACGAGGATGGTGATCGATCTGGAAGGTTGGTGTACGATCGCTTTCTTAGGGTAGATGTGTCTTGAGTCTATGGTGTGGAGACACCAGAGTGAGAGTACAGGTATTCATTGAGAATGAGAGTACTGAGCGTGACCATCTCAAGCAGTCATAAGGAAGTCTACCTTCTCATCGATGACTAGCTCGATGCTGCAATTATGTGTCTGGTTCTTTGACCTGAGGTGCATCGATAGTTCACCTTGAGTGTGTTATAGTTTGACTACACTATAACTCGATCTTCTAGCCATTCAAAATCCTGAGGTGTATGTTGGCTGTAGCATATTCATTGTAGGAACTAGATCGCATCAAGATGGGATCTATCAACCTCGGTAGGTGAGAGGAGTAGTCCTATGGTGATCGAAAGATCGAGTCCTTAAGCCCATGGCCATGGCAGAGTGAAATAATAAAAAAAAATTTCCATTAGGGTTTCACGTCGGACTCGATTCGATCGATTGATTCATATGACTGATGTTGGGTTTGACGAGTTCATCTTAACCCTAATTCAGTCGGAACTCATGATAGAGAAACTCAATCACACAGGTAGCTGCATCGAGAGGTTCATCTTCAGTTCTGATGGGTTGCCACCACATACTGCTAGGTGTCACTGGTGGATTTTGGGAGCAATTAGAATGATATTGATGATCGATCATTCTAATTATCTAAATAAGAAGAGTTCTGGTCCATTGAAAAGAGTTTTGATGATGTCGATGATGAGATCACGACATGTCTCATTACCATACAGAATTGAACCTAACTGGGTCACACAAATAAGGGTTAGGGTTTGGATGTCATCAATTAGGCTAACCCAATTGATTTGGATAAGATCCAATTAGGTTCAAGGAAATCGTGCTAGCACATGATTGAGCCTAACTTTCTCCTCATGTAATCTTTTCTATTTCTACTGAGTCAAATGTGATTTGACTCATCTAGAGAACTTTGAAAAGTTTCTCTCAGTCTAAATGAAGCTTTTTCAGCTCAGAAAAGGCTTGTCTTAATTCATAAGATGAATTTAAATAAGCACCTGCTAATTCCTGTCACCTGCCAATTTTATTTTAGGACATCTATCAAATATTGACATGTGGGTCTTAAACTAAAGAGAGCTTATTGGAGAATTTTTGTGGACTATCCACATGCCAAATCTACATTGAATTAGATGCCATAATCAGATTATGGTGTGAGCCCAATTGGATTAAAGTGGGCACTCCAAATGGATAAGAATGGAAGGTATCTTGATCAACATGGACTCTTGGATGCCATCTCCCTTGTGCTTATCCATTGTTGGTGCCAACTTTTGGAGATAAGGTGAGGTTCTTATCTGATGTGATCAGATGATATCACTCCATCAATCAAAATTTTTTTCAAAATTTATTGGAATTTTCTGATTGATCGAATGATGTGGCACTGCGTAGCATATAGGGTCTATAAAATCCCTGTCTGCTCCTAGGGTTTGAAAGTTTTTGCCCAATACCCAACCAAAATGAGAATCCTCTCCTATTCTCTACATCCTCCCTGCTCTCTCTCTCCCCTCTTCACATCCAAGGAGTTAGACATCCATCTGGCAAAGGTCCAAGGTGTGGTGATGCCTGGAACAGAAGGTTGCAAGATATCTTCGACAGGCTGCTGCTCCAACTTCAGAAGGAGTTCTGAAGCACTTCCAGATCAGATAGAGATCTAATTTTTGGAGCATAGATTTATGAGGAGAAGAAATTCTAGGTCCTACCTAAGTGGATACCAGAAGAGGCCAGGTGCTTGCGTGGCTACATCAGAACTCTGGCTGTGCAGAGATCATCTACAGGGTAATCAAATTACCCTTGAGGTATTACTTGTTTCCTCATCCATTTTAGATTTATTTTAGACTTAATATTAGATATGAAGATTAGATCTAGAGACTTTGATCTAAAATAAATATAGAATAATTTTTTTTTAAATTATTCCATCTCAGATTTGATGAAATCTGGAAGATCCTACAAAGAAAAAAGGCAATTTTTCCTTCAACTAGTATCAGAGCCAGGTTTTTGGCTCTATTTCAGATCTAATTTAGATCTAATTTTTTATTTATTTATCTGATATTTAAAAAATTTTAGATATCACATTAGATGTGATAAGATCTAAAATTAAAATATTTAAAATTAGATCTAAGAAGATCTAACATGCATGAGATGCATGACTAGACTAGGATTAGTTGAATCCATGAACAGTCTTAAGTTTTATATTTTAATGAGATTAAAATAAAAATTAAATCTAATTTATTATTTATTTTTTTGATATTATAAATATTATAATTAGATCAAAAAATAAAAAATAAAATTTTAATTTTTTCATAAAATTGATCTGTTGCATGCCTAGACTAGTTGTAGAATTATTCCAATAACTTGTCTAGAATAGATTTAATTTTGAATAGTTTAATTTAAATTTAATTTTTTAAATATTTTATATGATGTATCAGATCTAAAAGCATATTAATTAGATCAATTTTTAATACATGAGATGTATGCAAAGCATGTATTAGTTAGATCTTAAATTGTATATGAGATATGTAAATTTAGATCTAACTAGTTTTGTAGTTAAATTTATATTTCTGACTAAGGTGTTCCTTATGGCCATCCGATCATAAGAATGAAGTAAAGTTTTAAGACCTTCTCTTCTCATTTAATGGATGTTCATATGATGTGTAGGGGTATCACGTGTTCATCCTTAATCAGAAATCAAAACTTACTTTTCTGCAAAACCCTAGATCCTGAAAGCCTAGGATTTATTTTACATATTTTATTTATAAACTCAAACTTAATTAATGAAATAAGCTTATGAAATTAAGTTGTTGGGAATAGTGTCCCAAAGCCAATCGTCAGCCTGTTGACGGTTGTGATCATTTTTGTATATGTACATGAATTATGAGTTAACAAAAATTATTTTGGTATTTTTCATCATAAAATATTTCATCTTTTAATGAACTCCTATGTTGTGGTGAAGTCCTTAGGACTATTTAGACTCAACAAAGGAGGATTTATCATTTAGTCCTTAAATCTGTTCACGACCAAATGATACATTGTTACCAAAGACGACAATGTTTATCAAGCATAGGTCATTGTGTGCCATATAGGTTGGTTGTCTTCTTAACCAATGAGTGTGGAGACACTGGTATGGCATACAGGTGAGATGTAAGGGTACATCTGCACTGAATGTGACCGACTCCGGAGCTATTTCTGCTGTCAAGATTTGCTCTGATGGAATATGGGTATAAATGTCCCTCCGACTTGAGACCACCATGGTGACTTGCAAGCAACTCACTGCACTTAGGCACTGGACTACCTGAATTTCTAATTCAGTGACAGAAGGCTGCTGGGTGTAGTCAAGTACTTGACTTGTCGGTGCGTGTGTCAAGATGGGATTGACCACTCTAGTTTAGGAGCTGTGTACAGTCATGTTTCAATTTAGTAAAATCTTGGCCAGGGTAGTCCTTGTGAGGAGTCACAGGACTGTTTGAGTTGAGCATGATTCGGATGATCTGATCAGGGTTGACAGTTTAACCCTGAGTCATCCTAAACACAAGGATCAAATGGATGAATTATACAGTAACCATATTCATGTAGGTTCTGAGTGTTGTGATTGCGACTCTTCGATCTATCCGAATGTCGGGTACCATTGCTAAATGATCACTTCAATTAGTACAGGAATTGGTTCCTGTGCTACCGACTTAGGTTTGAACCTACGGGGTCACACACATTAGAGGTTCCTATCTGATCTGATGACTGATGTAGAATCCTACATGTTTGAGACTCAGTGATCGAGAATCAGGATTCTTTGATCATGAGTTTCACACATTATGGGTACCGAGGTCAAGAGTCCCACTAGTTGGGACTTTTCTATCAGGGTTACATATCGATGAATTCTAATGCCCGATTGCCCATCGGATTTGGACTCAATATTTATGAGAGGTTTAATTAGTAATTTTATCGCTAATTAACTCAATTTGATTGAGTAATTATTTTTGGATCAAGTCCAATTGAATTGGATTCAGTTGGATTTGACCCGATTAGGTTAAGAGTTGACCTAATCATTGAGATGGTTTGGTCCCTGATTTGATCAGGGATTGGGCTTAATCAATTTTTGATTTGATTAAAATTTTATTGAGCCTAATTAAGTCTAATTTAGTTGGATTTAAATTAGTCTAATTGGACCTAACTTATTTGGTTCAATTAGGTTGGTTTAAATAATTAAACCACCTTGACCCAATCTCCATGCGCCACCTCACTTCCATTGCACCCATTTGTATTCATGAGAAGGAACTTCTCATAAATTTTTTTCTCATACCAAGCCCTCTCCACGCCCCACTTTAATGTGCCATATGAATGGATAAGGATGATTGGTTGGCCATTCAAATTTAAAATAAAGTTTGAATTTGAATGGGCAATCAATCTTTGCACCTTATCCCTTTTTTTACGCTCCATTTATTACATGAGAAAAGGTTTCTCATGAAATCACTCCATGCACAATTTAAGCCACGCCTCATGCCTTTAGTGGATAAGGGATGAGTTGGTGTCCATTTGAATTCAAAATTTGATTTGAATTCAAATGTGCAATTACTCATCTTTATCCTTTTCTTTTGGATAAGACGTTTGACATGGTTATAAAAGGAGGAGAAGAGTGGGGCATGCAAGAAGAAAATTTTTGGAGAAAAATTTTGGGGTGTGAGAAGAAAGTCCATATCCTTCCAAGAGAAAAAGAAAGAAAAGAAAGAAAAGTGGGTGCAAGGTTTCCAGTGAATTTCTTAGAGTTTTAACCTGGGGTTCGAAAAGTGAAAGTGAGCTACGAGTGTCGTGAGCCCACAAAATCTCAGAGAGATCTTCAACATCCTCTCAAGCACGTCTGTTGATGATCCAGAGCATCCAAAAAATCGACAGACATCGATCGAAGGAGTTCGATCAGCATCGGCCGTCAAAAGGGCTCTACAACGAGCTAGCACTCGTGAGGAGTCGATCAAACCGGGAGCTTCATGTGAATGATTCACAGAGGCCAGACACATTGTGTGGCTGCATCGCAATGATCAGACTCTTCTGACGGTAATCAGATTGCGGCGATCTACTACCCGCACAAAGGTATTATGTTCTGAACACATTACAGTAAAGTGTTTACTGTTTGAATTTGAAATTCAAATTTAAATGAATGCATGCTATATATCATATTTAGATCCAAGTGTAGGGTAAATTTATATTAATTAATTAGATTAATTAATATTTTTTTGCTGTAAAATCATAATTTTGAAAAAAAATTAAAATTACCATTTTACCCCTGCACTGAATTTTTCTAACATAAGTTATGTCTAAAATTAAGAATTTCAGATCTAAGAAATTTTCATAAAATTGGGTTCGGGCTTGGGTAGCTCAATTAGGTCTAGCAGTTGATCAAATCGAATCAAGAGTTGGTTAGGTGGAATCATAAAAGCTAATAATTGACCAGCCTAATAAGATTAAGTCTGGGTCAAGGTCGAATCACATTTGGATGTGACTCGATCAAGTTAAGACCTAATTTGGCTCAGTGGTTAGAGTTTGAATTGTGGGCTAACCCAATTGATTCTGGTTCGATAATTTGGTGTCTAAGGTAAGTTGGGCAGATGTGATCGACTGATTTTTAATTGGGAGCTACTCGACTCGAATGCATTCTTGTCAAGTTAATGGCACATCCCTTCCACCGGTCTCACTTACCTGGCCATATGTGTCAACCCAGTTCTGATTTGAGGTGGCTAACAATTCGAGCTGACCCATGCTACTAGGTTAGTCATAATTGTTATGACTATATCAAGTCAAGTTTAATGAGACCTAAATCAAATCTTCCTAAGAAAATATTAAGTTTAGGTCTTCCACCATTGTGGATGTGCGGGCCCTTCCTGGGGTTGATTGTTCTTGACTGGTTACAGTGGCTCAGTTGCACCGAAAAGATGCAACCATGTCCATTAGGCATTGGATGCTACGGATTAGAGGATGGGTTGGGCTCAATATTTCGGATACGATGAGTGACCCAATTAGGAATCTAGTTCATGCAAATGGTGGGTCTGACTTAAGTAAGGATTGGAGCAATATTCCGGATACAGTGAGCTTCATGAATTAGAGACCAAGTTTTGGATGTACCATGATTAGAGAATCATTGGACAAGAGTTGTCCACTCATCGGTTGATCCATCACCAATAACTGTTAGGTGAGGTGATGAGCCAGTTGGTGAGACCGCACCACCCACTAGAAATCACTGATCATGGAGATTTTTACATCTCTACTAAGGGAGTGTAGGGATCTGAGAAAATAGTAGGAGCCAAATTTGTTTAAAAATGAACCTCCTAAACAAATTGATTAAGTCTGATTACAAAATCTAACTAGAAACTTTTGACTCTCTATAGGAAATATGTCTGTCTCCAACCTCCTGACCAAAATACTAGACACCCATAGATTGACTGGACCCAATTTCAAGGACTGGTTGAGGAACTATAGAATTATTTTGAATTTCAAAAAATTGACTCATGTCTTGGACCAGGACCCACCTACCATGCCAGCATGTCCGATTGCTGAACAGAGAGCATCTTTAAAAAAGTGGATAGATGATGATAACAAAGCAAGGTACTACATGTTGGGTGCAATGTCTGATGGCTTGCAGTGCCAA
The DNA here is from genome assembly GCF_000442705.2 of Elaeis guineensis. Classification (NCBI taxonomy): domain Eukaryota; kingdom Viridiplantae; phylum Streptophyta; class Magnoliopsida; order Arecales; family Arecaceae; genus Elaeis; species Elaeis guineensis. Next base: position 105,742,721 of record NC_026000.2, on the reverse strand, counting down.
CATGAAAATATTTTGACTACCCATCAAATGTTGGCTCACCTACAAGAGTTGTTTGGTGAACAGAGTCACGTGGCTAAGTATCAAGTCTGTCAAAGATTTTTTAAGGCCAAGATGCGTGATGGGCAGTCAATCGAAGATCATTGTTTGACAATGATCAAGGATCTTGAGGAGCTTGAGAAGCTCGGTATCATCTTAGACAAGAATTTTTAGATTGATGTGATCCTTCAGTCCTTGTCCGATGCATATGGTCAGTTCATCATGAACTTCCATATGCATAAGATGCAGTGTACCTTGATCAAGTTAATGAACATGCTGGTTACAGTTGAGTTTTCTATGAAGGGTTCAAAAGGCTCAGTTCTTACTATAGAGAGAACTTCTTCCAAGAGAATGTTTTTTGAAAAAAAAAGAGGTCTGCGAAGAAGCAGAAGGTGGATGGCAAGAAGAAGAAGACAAAATCAAAGAAGAAGGCTGCTGATAAGAGAAAATATTTTCACTGCTAATCAGATGGCCATTGGAAGCGAAACTGTCCTCAGTACCTGACCACCCTAAAGAACAAGAAGGATAGTTCTTCTGGAGGTATGCTCATTTTAAAATCTAACCTTACGGTTTCTTCTGCATCCAGTTGGGTGCTTGACTCTGGTTCTAGTGCTCATTTGTGCACTTCTATGCAGGATCTTGAGGAGAGCAGGAGGCTGAGGGATGGGGAGATGATCCTACTCATCGGAAACAGAGCAAGAGTTGCTGCTGTAGCCGTGGGAACCTACCCTCTGCGATTACCATTAGGATTAGATTTAGTTTTAAGAGACTGTTATTATGTGCCTGCAGCAAGTAGGAATTTGATTTCTGTTTCATGTTTAGCACAACAAGGCTATGTGATTAGCTTTCATAAGGACCATTGTAATATTTTTTATGAAAATAATAAAGTTACAAATGGTTTTGTCATTAACGGTCTCTATCAGTTACATGTTGATGTATCTGTATTTAATATCGAGCAAAATATGAATGCCATAGGAATTAAAAGGCCTAGAGATAGTCTAAATGATAGGTATCTATGGCACCTAAGGCTAGATCATATAGCGGAAAACAGGGTTAACAAATTGAAAAAATCTGAGCTATTGAGTCCGTTGACTTTCGAGTAATATCCAGTTTGTGAATCATGCCTTCAAGGCAAAATGACCAAGCTTCCTTTTATGGGACATGGGGAAAGGGCCACAGACCTACTTGTCCTAGTATATACGGATGTGTGCGGCCCATTTGATATGCCGGCTAGAGGCAACTACGTCTACTTCATTACCTTTATCGATGATAAGTCTAGGTATGGATGTGTTTCTAATGAAATATAAGTTTGAAGCTTTTGAAAGGTTCAAAAAATTCAGACATGAGGTAAAAAAACAAACAGGAAAGCCCATTAAGTTTCTTCAATCAGATCGAAGAGGTGAATACCTTAGTTGGAAGTTCCTAGACTATCTTAAGGACAATGGCATAGTCTCTCAATGGACTCCACCTGGAATGCCTCAACTCCACGAGATTTTAGAATGGAGAAATCGGACCCTGTTAGATATGATCTATTCCATGATGAGCTTCACAAATCTCCATGAATTTCATTGGGGATATTATCTCATGACTGTAATTTATGTATTAAATAGGATTCCCTCTAAAATCGTTCCTACCACACTGTATGAGATATGGCATGGTAAGAAGTCAAGTCTGAATCATCTCAGAATTTGGGGTTGTCCACCTCATGTCAAGAGATAGCGGACAGACAAGTTAGAGTTAAGGTCTTTTAGAGCTAGGTTCATAGGATATCCTAAAGAGTCATTAGGATACTATTTTTATATTTCGAAAGACCATAATATGATTGTGAGTTGAAATGCTATTTTTTTTAAAAAATAGTTTATTCAAGATGGTGGCATTGGAAGAATAATTAAGCTCAAGGAGAATATCTCCTAAGAGCAACGAGCTAAAGAACCTGAGGAATCAAATCAATAAGAACCGGTCCTAACACAACCTCTTCCACCTCGTAGATCGACTAGGATTTTTCATCCTCCTAAAAGGTACTTAGGTACCATACAAGAGGATGTAGAGGAAATGTTCCTCATGGGAAATGGGGTTCATGGTGATGATCCCAAGACCTATGATGAGGCGATATCAGATATCGACTCCGAGAAATGGTTAGAGACAATGAGATCAGAAATTGACTCGATGCACTCAAACCAAGTCTGAACCATGATAGATCCACCTGAAGGTATTGTACCTATTGGGTGTAATGAAGCAAAAATTCAGTGCAGGGGCAAAATGATAATTTTAAAACTTTTTAAAAATTACTATTTTACAATGAAATTATTAATTAATCTCATTAATTAATACTAATTAACCCTACACTAGGATCTAAATATGATACAACAGCATGCATTTAAATTTGAAATTCAAATTTAAAACAGTAAACTTTTTACTGTACTGTGTTCAGAACATATCACCTTTTGCGGGTAGTCGATCACCACAATCTGATCACCGTCAGGGGCTCTGATCATCACGTCGTAGCCACACTAGTGTCTGGCCTCTATGGATCATCCATACGAAGATCCCATCTGATCGGCTCCTCACGAATGCTAGTTCGTGATTTCACCCTTTTGATGGTTGATGTTGATCAAACTCCTTCGATCGATGTGTGCCGACTCCTCGAATGCTCTGGATCGTCTGCACGATTGGTTGAGAGGCTGATGGATCTCTTCCTAAAATTTGGTGGACTCACGACACTCGTGGCACACCAATCTCACTTCCCGAACCCTAGGTAGAAACCCTAGGGTACACACCAAAAACCCTGCGCCCACTTCTCTCTTCTTTTTCTCTCCTCTCGGTAAATTTTGAACACTTCAAAATTTTTCCAGAACCTCCCCACGCCCCTTATCTCTTCTTTTTTTTTTTTTTTTTTTTTTGCCCATGCCCCCTCCCTTTCTCATTTTATAAATCATCGCAAGAGATGTTGAAAGTGTGTGAGTGGATAAGAAGAGGTGGTTGCTCACTTGAATTCAAATCAAATTTGAATTCAAGTGCCAACCAATCTTATCCTCATCCATTTGTGCGAGAAAGAAGAGATGGCGTGGCCCTTTATTTGTGTGTGGACACTTTCACGAGAAACCATTTCTCGTGTGGAATATGGGGCGCACAAAAGAGGATAAGCTGGCGCATGGTTATTTTGTTATCCATTCAAATTCAAAACCCCTTTGAATTTGGATGGGTAACAAACTAAGTTAATCCAAATAACTGGAGCACAGAAATATGGGTATGAGAGAGCTTTGTGTGGGAGAAAATTCACGAGAAAATTTCTTCTCGTGAATTCAAATGGGCGCAAGGAAGTTGGGTGGCGCAGAGAATTTAAAACAAGGTGGTTTGATTCAAATTGAGCCAACCTAATTAAAATAGGTTAAGCACAATTAGATTAGATTAAATCCAACACAATTAGGCTTAATTAGGCTCAATAAAATCCTAATCAAATCAGGAATTAACTAAACCTAACTCCTGATCAAATCAGGGACTAAGCCACCTTAGCGATTAGATCAACAATTAACCTAATCGGGTCAATCCAAACTGAATCCAATTCAATTGGACTTGATCTAAAAATAATTACTCAATCAAATTGAGTTAATTAGTGATCAAATCACTAATTAAATCTCTCATAAATATTGAGTCCAAATTCGATGGGCAATTAGGCATCAGAGACCATCGATATGAAACCCTGATCAAAGAGTTCAAATTTCAAATTCAAAATTTGAAATTCAAAATTTTGACCCTGGTACCCAAAATGTGTGAAACTCATGATCAGAGAATTCTAATTCTCAATCATAGAGTCCCAGACACATAAGACTCATAATCAGCCATCAGATCAGAAAGGAACCTCTAATGTGTGTGACCCCGCAGGTTCGAACCTAAGCCGGTAGCTCAGGAATCAATTCTTGTACTAATCGAAGTGACCATCTAGCAATGGTACCCGACAATCGGATAGGTCGAATAGTCACAATCGCAACATTTAGAACCTACGTGAATATGGTTACCGTATAATTCATCCCTTTTGACCCTTGTGTTTAGGATGATTCAGGGTTAAACTGTCAACCCTGATGAGATCATCCGAATCATGCTCAACTCAATTAGTCCTGTGACTCCTCACTAGGACTACCCTGGCCAAGGTTTTGCTAAATTGAAATACGACTGTACACAGCTCCTAAACTGGAGTGGTCAATCCCATCTTGACACACGCACCGACAAGTCAAGTACTTGACTACACTCAGCAGCCTTCCGTCACTGAATTAGAAATTCAGGTAGTCCAGTGCCTAAGTGCAGTGAGTTGCTTGTAAGTCACCGTGGCGGTCTCAGGTCGGAGGGATATTTATACCCATATCTCATCGGAGCAAATTTTGACAGCAGAAATAGCTCCAGAGTCGGTCACGTTCAGTGCAGATGTACCATTACATCTCACCTGTATGCCATACCAGTGTCTCCACACTCCTTGGTTATGAGGACAACCAACCCATATGGCACACAATGACCTATGCTCGATAAACGTTGTCATCCTTGGTAACAACGTATCATTTGGTCGCAAACAGATTTAAGGACTAAGCGATAAATCCTCCTTTGTCGAGTCTAAATAGTCCTAAGGACTTCACCACAACACAGGAGTTCATTAGAAGATGAAATATTTGTGATGAAAAAATACCAAAATTATTTTTATTTATTTATAATTCATGTACTAATACAAAAAGAGCACAACCATCAACAGGCTGATGATTGGCTTTGGGATACTATTCCCAATAATCTCCCACTTGGCCTAAAGCCAATCGGTGCAGTATCTAATACCCATCTTCGACTTGTAGTCATTGAACTCCTTCACCACAATGGTTTTAGTGAATGGGTCGGCCAGGTTCTTCTTTCCGTCGATCTTCTGAAGGTCGACGTCACCTCGATCCACGATCTCTTGGATGAGATGGTAGCGATGCAGAATATGCTTCATCCGCTGGTGTGCCTTCGGTTCCTTCGCCTGAGCAATAGCTCCAGAGCTGTCAAATAGAGCAAAACTGGACCAACAAGGGAGGGTGCTACTCCGAGCTCGGTGATGAATTTTCTCAGCCACATCGCTTCTTTGGCAGCATCTGATGCAGCAATATACTCTGCCTCGCATACTGAATCAGCCACAGTGTGCTGCTTGGAACTCTTCCAGCAGACAGCCTCACCATTAAGGATAAAAATAAATCCTGACACACTCCTGCTGTCATCACAATCAGACTGGAAACTAGAGTCTGTAAACCCTATAAGTCTCAAGTCTGATTCACCATATACAAGCCATTGGTCCTTAGTATTTCTTAAATACTTCAGGATGGTTTTAACAACCTTCCAGTGATTCTCCCCTGGATCAGATTGGTATCTACTCACTACCCCTAGTGAGTATGCCACATCTGGTCGTGTACATGTCATGCCATACATGATAGATCCCACTGTCGAAGCATATAGAATCCTACCCATACACTCTCTCTCTTGAGGTGTTGTCGGACAATCTCTTTTCGAGAGAGAAATTCCATGGCCTATCAGTAGATAGCCTTTCTTGAAATTCTCCATGCTGAACCTTTTCAGCATAGTATCAATGTACATGGACTGGGATAAGCCAAGCAACCTTTTGGATCTATTCCTATAGATCCTCATCCCTAGGATGTAGGAAGCTTCTCCCAGATCCTTCATGGAGAACTATGACGATAGCCAAATCTTTATTCCTGTAATGCAGGGACATCATTCTCAATTAAGAGAATATCATCCACATACAATACAAGAAATACTACTACTGGACCATTAGCCCACTTATAAATGCAGGGCTCTTCTCCATTCTTAACGAAGCCATACGTTTTGATCGTCCTATCAAAATGTATGTTCCAACTCCGAGATGCCTGCTTAAGTCCATAAATGGACCTTTGTAGCTTGTATACCTTAGACTCATCTGTGGATGTGAACCCTTCAGATTGTATCATATACACCTCTTCGTCCAGCTCTCCATTTAGGAAAGTTGTCTTCACATCCATCTGCCAGATTTCTTAGTCTAGATGGGCAGCTATCACAAGCATAATCCGAATGGATTTGAGCATTGCCACAGGAGAAAATATCTCGTCATAATCTATACCATAACGTTGACGATATCCCTTGGCAACCAGACGGGCTTTATAGGTCTCCACCTTTCCATTTGCGCCCCTCTTCCTCTTGAAGACCCACTTACACCCTATGGGTTTCACTCCTTCGGGTGAGTCAATCAATGTCCACACATCGTTGACCATCATGGACTCCATTTCAAATTTCATGGCCTCTAGCCATTTCTCAGAGTCAGGTCTCTGCATTGCATCCATGTAGGTGATCGGATCCTCATCATTTTCATCAAGTTCGACAGGATCACCATCCCGGATCAAGAAACCATAGTATCTGTCTGGTTGATGTGGTACTCTACCAGACCGCCTTAAAGGTGCATATCAATGGGCTCTAGATCTGATCTAATCAAATCTGGTTCAGGTTCAATAACATGTGTCAGTTTTTTCACCTGTCGAACTTCATCAAGTTCGACCTTAGAGGCAACAGTTCCTTCACTAAGGAACTCCTTTTCTAAAAAGAATACCTTAAGGCTGACAAACACCTTTTGCTCATCCGCAAGGTAGAAATAATACCCTTTGGTCTCTTTGGGGTACCCTAAAAAATTACACTTGTCAGACCTAGGTCCAAGCTTGTCTGTAATTAAACGTTTAACATAAGCCGGACACCCCCAAACTCTAAGGTGCGAGAGTACTGGCTTACGTCCTATCCATATCTCATATGGCGTTTTGGCTACAGACTTACTCGGAACTCTATTTAGAAGGTAACAAGCTGATTCGAGCGCATATCCCCAGAGGGAGATCAGCAGACCAGCAAACCCCATCATAGATCGAACCATGTCCAATAAGGTCCGACTCCTCCTTTCAGACACACCATTATGCTGTGGTGTTCCAGGAAGAGTCCACTGAGAGAGAATCCCATTCTCTCCTAGATATGTCAGAAACTCATTGGAAAGGTATTCACCTCCTCGATCAGATCGAAAAATTTTAATACACTTTTCAATTTATTTTTCTATCTCATTTCAAAATAGTTTGAACATTTCAAACGACTCCGACTTATGCTTCATTAAGTAGACATACCCATACCTCGATAGGTCGTCTGTGAAGGTTATGAAGTAGAAATATCCATCTCTTGCACTTGAGCTCATAGGTCCACATACATCAGAATGTACCAGACCCAAGAGTTCACTGGCTCACTCACCTTTTTCAGTAAAAGGTGACTTGGTCATTTTTCAAGAAGACAAGACTCATAGGTTGGAAGTGATTCACAATCACCAAGTTCAAGAATTTCTTCTTGAGCCAACCTGTTTATCCTGTTCTTATTGATATGACCTAGTCTACAGTGCCAAAGGTAGACTTCTGACATATTATCTATTCTATTGTGTTTACCGAAGTTTTGAACCACATTAATAGGCTGTGATAGTAAGTAAATTCTATTATTTAATTATCCAACAAACATTGTAACACTATTCAAAATGATATTGCAAATATTTTTTTTTATTTAAAAATCATAACCGTACATGGCCAAAAGGCCTACAGAAATAATTTTAATAAAAAGCTTGGACAATAGTGACATTCATTCAGAATTACATTACGAGAATTGATTACAAGACTCATAATTCCTAAAGCTAGAACTGAAACTTTGCTTCCATCTCCAACGTTCAGGAATCTCTCACCTTCATCAAATCTCCTACTGACTTGCAGACCCTACATCGAATTACAAATATGATAAGGGCTTCCGGTATCCAATACCCAGGCAGTAGTATCACAAATGAAAAAGTTGCAAGGAGTTATCATATAATTACCTTGCTTCTTCTTGGCCTGTTCGGGTCCAGGGAGGCTATGTATTGAGGACAGTTCCTCTTCCAATGCCCCTGCTTCTTGCAAAAGAAGTACTCCGCTTGGCTCTGGTCAGGCTTGCACTTCTTGGTCTGACCCTGTGCAATCGTCCCAGCATAAGGCGCACCTTTTTGTTCTTCTTCTTCTTGTTCTTCTTCCCCTTCCCAAAGGGTCGACGACGAGAAGAAGACCCTCCCACTACATTCACTAACTCCTTATAGAGCTGGTGATCCTTCTCAAAGTTCTGCAGCAACCCCAACAACCCGTGATAGTTTACTGCAGGCTTTGTCATTCGAAAATGAGTAAGGAATGGGAGGAAGGACTTGGGCAAAGAATTAAGGATCGCATCCTTACCGAGCTACTCATGCAGAGGAAAACCTAATTTGCTTAGGCACTCAATCATCTCGATCATGTGTAGAAACTAGATCTAGGGTTTCAAGGTTAGATCTTGAAACTTTTTCAAGATCATACAGCGGAAGACTAAAATAAATCAAAATTTATTTTCTAAAACCAGAGAATCCCTAGATCTAAGATCCTATTACATGATTATTACATAGTACTAAATTAGAAATTAAAATATATAAATATAGAATGAACTACATGTTGATCATATCAACATGTTTCTATACCACATCTAATGTATGTATTAAACAATAGATCAGATCTATTACCTTGCAAGTTAGATGCTCTAACCTCGCTGATCCGGGCTTAAAGATGATGTTGCAAGCCACACACGTGTCCGGCCTCTAGGAGTCATCCACACGAGCCCACGAATCTCGATCAGAAGTCCTGCCTCAGGAAATCAGCACAGTATGCTAGTACTGCACTGATCCTTCTTTGATGGTTGATCAAGTGCCTCCTTCTTCTTGATTTGGACTCTTCCAAAGATGAAAAGTGAAAGGAGGAGTTTCAGATCTAAGATGCTCTCAGGAAACTCAAGATGGAGGGAGGAAAGATATGAAAACAAAAAACCTTAGAAGAAGACCCTCTTCTTCTTCACATTTTTCTCTCTAGACACCCTAACTTGCATCTTTTATATCTCCATGACCCAAAGGTCTTTCTCTCTTATTTTTGGATGGCGCAAAGGTCTCTCAAATATCTATCTTTTCCTAAAATTTTACAAAGAAACTAATTTTATATAGAGAGATATGATAGAGTCCTTGTCTAGGTCAAATACCTAGTCAAGGCTTATCCAAACATGGCAAGTTAAGGGGCGCCCAACTCTTGAGCATCTCCTCCACATTTTCGTGCATGGATTACCAGCAAAGGGTGCACAATGTTTACCCTAAAATCTATGAAAATTCCAAAAAAAATTTGGATAAATTCGGTGCAAAATTGAAAGAGTTTTGGATTTCTAAAACTCTATCTCATAGAATTCGAAATCCAAACTTATTCTTTTTTGATTTGATCCAAACCACCTTCCATGTAAGAAAGAAGAGAGGAAACCTTTTGTGAATGTGGGAGAGACCTGGGAGAGGGCTTTTGTTGCATAAAATAAGTAGAGATTAGCGTTGAATAAGAGAGAGGGCGTGGGGAAGGCTTATGTGGCGCAAGGTGGAATCCTAGTCTTACTAGGATTCTATCTTATGACTTATTTTAATTTGGTTTTCCAAACCAAATCAAACCAAAATTAGATCAACCTAATTAAAATAGGTCTTAACCCAATTAAAAACCTAATTTAATCAGATTAAATTATATTTAAATCTGATTTAATTTTTTAATCAAATTAGAAATTAGATTGACCCAAGTCCTAGTTGAACTAGGACTAGTTTTTCCTTGCACTTGGCTTATCCAATAAACCAATTGGACTTGATCCAATCAAGCCCAAAATAAATCTAATTAAATCATATTTAATTAGACTTAATCTCAACCCATTGGCTTAATCAAATTAAGCCAATTAGCAATCGAATTGCTAATCGATCCTCCTGCAATACTTGTACTGGGTTAAATGTCAATCATATTGATCATTTAACCCTAGAATGATTCTTAATCGTTGATCAACCATCCGATCGGATCATGAACTCTAATGTGTGTGACCTCATAGGTCCGAACCTAAGCCGGTAGCACAGGAATAAATTCCTGTACCAATCGAAGTGACCATCTAGCAATGGTACCCGACGATCGGATAGGTCGAATGTGTAGAACAACATCCTTAGAACCCATGTGGATATAGTTTTCATATAATTCATCCCCTTGACCAAAATGATCATAGGACACCCCGGAGTTCAACTGTCAACTCTGATCAGATTGTCCACATTATATTTCAAAATATCAAATCCATCTGATGGATTATCCTGGCCAAGGTTTTGCTAAATTGAAATACAGCGACTCATTCTTCTCCAACTCTTGGAGTGGTCAATCCCATCTCGATCACACTCTGACTTCGCAAGTACTTGACTGTACCCAGAAGCCTTCCGTCTCTGAATTAGAAATTCAGTTAGTCCAGTACCAAAGCACAGTGAGTTGCTTGCAAGTCACTGAGGCGATCTCAAGTCTAAGGGACACTTATACCTATATCCCATCAGAGACATTCTCGACAGCAGAATACTCTGGAGTTGGTCATGTTCAATGATGATGTACCCTTACATCTCACCTGTATGCCATACCAGTGTCTCCATACTCCTTGGTTAAGAGGACAACCAACCCATATGACCTACAGCGACCTATGCTCGATAGAAGCTGTCGTCCTTATTAACAGCTTATCATTTGGTCGTAAACAGTTTTAAGGACTAATCGATAAATCCTCTCTTTATCAAACTTAAATAGTCCTAAGGACTTCATCATAACAACGGAGTTCATTAGAAGATGAAAGCTTATGATGAAGATGCCAAATATATTTTATTTATTAACAAATCAATACAATACTTGGTTGCTCAACCGTCAACAGCTTGACGATTGGCTTTTTAGGACACATTTCCCAACGTCATGTACAGTACATGATCAGTGATTGAGGCCCCATCCCTCATCCGAGCATTGAAAATGGCACAACTAGTTTTGTGCCTTTCAACGTCGTCAGGCGTGCCAAAGGAGTCGTTCAACATTTGAAGCATCTCCTGCGGCTGGGCATTCTCAAACTTGCGGCTGAACTCGTCATTCATTGCTGCCAGCATAATACATCGAACGGTGGTGCAGTCATTGAGCCACTTTTGGTAAGTGTCTCGGATCGCCTTACTAGCATTCGGAGCTGGCTCCTCAGGTACTGGATCCGTTACTACATAAAGGATCCGCTCATACTCAAGGATGATTTTCAATTTTCGATACCAGCTATCGAAATTAGATCCCATGAGCTTGTCATTATCTAATAATGATCGGAGCGACAGGGTAGTGGCCATAGCTGTATAAAGAAAAACCAGACCTCTATTAGTACATAAATTAATACTAAAGACTTGGACTTTAGTCTAAAATTTTTCCCAATATTTTTATGAACTGGTAGCCTCAACCTCCAATTCAAAGAATTATTTTAATTCTTTAATGGGTACTAGAATCTACACAGACTACACACGAGCCCAAGTTTGGTTGGTCAACCCATGTGCATCTATGGGTAGGTTCTTAACCAGTTGTTTCTCTAAACAACTTTTAGTAATTGATTTTGCCCCAGAACCTAATCAGTAGGCTTTGGCCTCCACTGAAAAGATCTGGTTAGGTCCAACCATTAACATGACTTAATTTGGTGAATCAGACCAATAAATGATCAGGCCCGACTTTGGCCGGCCAAGCTAACCACCATCAGAAAGACTCAACCAAAATTATCATATTATGAATGATAATTCCATTAGCCAATGAGCACCTGGCCTTTGAGCCTCCAATGATCATTGAACTAATAGACTCATTATCACTCACTTAATGGGAGGCATTGACTTAGTTATCATTATAACTTAATCATTTTAGGGACCTAATAATTTTTAAGGATTTTATTAAAGGATAGTAGAGAAGAAATCATCCAGCCAATTTCAATCCTCCTACTGACTTCACCAAGTCAGATTAAAAAGGATTTAATTAAAGCTGACATTAGGAGCACCTAAATCAGTCACACTGATTTACCTAATGACATGGGTGAGCTCTAATCACCAAGTGATCTAATCAAAATCTAACTTACCAGATTGGCCAGGTAAGTGAGATCAGTGGTGGGGATTTGCCATTAACTCGTCAATGATCGAATCAATGTGAGTAGCTCCCGCTTAAGAACCACTGGTCAAAACTGTCGAACTTACCTTAGACACCAACCGGTTCATTAGTTTTAATTTTGATCAACTTAGTAAATAGAGCTCCACCGCGTAGCCATGAATTAAGTCCATCTTGGTCTAGTTAAAGACATGGACCCATTCAACTACAACTATTGAAGTTGGGTCTAGAGTATCCTTGACCTAATCTAATTCAATTTTTGATTAGATTTGACCAATTACTCCATTTAGTCTATTTTTTAAGCTAACCTTAGGTCTAACCCAATTATGGACCTAATTCATCTAATGTTGGGAAATGTGTCCCAAAAAGTCAATCGTCAAGCTGTTGACGGTTGAGCAACCAAGTATTGTAATTGATTTGTTAATAAATAAAATATATTTGACATTTTCATCATAAGCTTTCATCTTCTAATGAACTCCGTTGTTATGATGAAGTCCTTAGAACTATTTAAGTTCGATAAAGAGAGGATTTATCGATTAGTCCTTAAAACTGTTCACGACCAAATGATAGGCTGTTAATAAGGACGACAGCTTCTATCAAGCATAGGTCGCTGTAGGCCATATGGGTTGGTTGTCCTCTTAACCAAGGAGTGTGGAGACACTGGTATGGCATACAGGTGAGATGTAAGGGTACATCGTCATTGAACGTGACCAACTCCAGAGCATTCTGCTGTCGAGAATGTCTCTGATGGGATATAGGTATAAGTGTCCCTTAGACTTGAGATCACCTCAGTGACTTGCAAGCAACTCACTGTGCTTTGGTACTGGACTAACTGAATTTCTAATTCAGGGACGGAAGGCTTCTGGGCACAGTCAAGTACTTGCAAAGTCAGAGTGTGATCGAGATGGGATTGACCACTCCAAGAGTTGGAGAAGAATGAGTCGTTGTATTTCAATTTAGCAAAACCTTGGCCAGGGTAATCCATCAGATGGATTTGATATTTTGAAATACAATGTGGACAACCTGATCAGAGTTGACAGTTGAGCTCTGGGGTGTCCTATGATCATTATGGTCAAGGGGATGAATTATATGAAAACTATATCCGCATGGGTTCTAAGGATGTTGTTCTACACATTCGACCTATCCGGTCGTCGGGTATCATTGCTAGATGGTCACTTCGATTGGTATAAAAATTTGTTCCTATACTACCAGCTTAGGTTCGGACCTATGAGGTCACACACATTAGAGTTCATGATCCGATTGGATAGTTGATCAACGATTAAGAATCATTATAGGGTTAAATAATCAATACGATTGACATTTAACCCAGTGCAAGTGTTGCAGGAGGATCGTTTAGCAATTTGATTGCTAATTGGCTTAATTTGATTAAGCCAATGGGCTGAGATTAAGTCTAATTAAATATGATTTAATTAGATTTGATTTGGGCTTGATTGGATCAAGTCCAATTGGTTTATTGGATAAGCCAAGTGCAAGGAAAAACTAGTCCTAGTTCAACTAGGACTTGGATCAATCTAATTTCTAATTTGATTAGAAAATTAAATCAGATTTAAATATAATTTAATCTGATTAAATTAGGTTCTTAATTAGGTTAAGACCTATTTTAATTGGGTTGATCTAATTTTGATTTGATTTGATTTGGGAAACCAAATTAAAACAAGTCATGAGACAGAATCCTAGTAGGACTAGGATTCCACCTTGCGCCACATAAGCCTTCTCCATGCCCTCTCTCTTATTCAACGTCAATCTCCACTTATTTTGTGTGAAAAAAGCCCTTCCCAGATCTCTCCCATGTTCACAAAAGGTCTCCTCTCTTCTTTCTTACATGGAAGGTGATTTGGATCAAATCTAAAAAAATAAGTTTGGATTTCAAATTCTATGAGATAGAGTTTTAGAAATCCAAAACTCTTTCAATTTTGCACCGAATTTATCCAAATTTGTTTTGGAATTTTCGTGGCTTTTAGGGTTTACATTGTGCACCCTTTTCTGTTGATCCATCCACGAAAATATGAAGGAGGTGCTCAAGAGTTGGGCGTCCCTTTACTTGCCATGTTTGGATAAGCCTTGACTAGGTGTTTGACCTAGACAAGGACTCTATCATATCTCTCTATATAAGATTAGTTTCTTCATGAAATTTAAGGAGGAGATAGATATTTGAGAGACCTTTCTACCATCAAAAAATCAGAGAGAAATACCTTTGGGTCGTGGAGATATAAAAGATGCAAGTTTGGGTGTCTAGAGAGAAAAACGTGAAGAAGAAGAGGGTCTTCTTCTAGGGTTTTTATTTTCATATCTTTCCTCCTTCCATCTTGAGTTTCCTGAGAGCGTCTCAGATCTGAAACTCCTCCTTCTACTTTGCATCTTTGGAAGAGTCCAAATCAAGAAGAAGGAGGCACCTGATCAACCATCAAAGAAGGATCAGCGCAGTACTAGCATACTGTGCTGATTTCCTGAAGCAGGACTTCTGATCGAGATTCGTGGGCTCGTGTGGACGACTCCTAGAGGCCGGATGCATGTGCGGCTTGCAACATCATCCTTAAGCCCGGATCAGCGAGGTTAGAGCGTCTAACTTGCAAGGTAATAGATCTGATCTATTATTTAATACATACATTAGATGTAGCTAGTATAGAAACATGTTGATATGATCAACATGTAGTTCATACTATATTTATATATATTTTAATTTTTGATTTAATGCTATATAATAATCATGTAATAGGATTTTAGATCTAGGGATTTTCTGATCTTAGAAAATAAATTTTGATTTATTTTAGTCTTCCGCTGTATGATCTTGAAAAAGTTTCAAGATCTAACCCTGAAACCCTAGATCTGGTTCCTACAATTGGTATCAGAGCCTAGGTTCTTTATTACATGATTATTTATACATGCTTAGATTATTTTTTAAATTAGATCTAATTTATAATCTGATTATTAAATCTGAAATTAAAATTTTAGATCAATCACAAACTGCAAGGTTGTCCTGCTGTAAGGTTTACCCCTTACAGTGCAAAGGTTGTCCTAGTTTGTGTAGATCTATCTTTAATCATAAATTTGTTAGATATGATCTAGATTAAATTTATGATTTATTAGATTTAAAAGATGTTTAAATCTGAAATAAAATTTCTTTGTTAATAATTTTTATGCAAAGAAATTATTTAAAGTTGAAATTGTTTCAATTACATGAACCTGTTTAGATTAGATCTAAAGTAGTTTCATGTTTATTTCACTTGCATCTTGATTATGAATCAAACATGCAATATGATTGGTAGAATCATATTATAAAATTATTTTACAAATATAAAATTATTTTTTGAAAAGCCGAACCCAACCCTCAGCCCAAAACTTAATTAAGAATTAAGAAGTTGTTTGATTAGGTTCTAGGATTGTGAATTGAAGAACCTAAGACACAAATCATAACACATTGGGTTAATGGGTTAGTGGAAATTAGGTCCATTAATTGGGTTAGACCTATGGTTAGATTAAAGATGGACTTAATTAGAGAATTGACTAAATCTAATCAATTGTTGTCTTAGATTAGGTCAAGGATTCTCTAGATCAATTACAATAGTTGTAGTTGGTCAAGTCCATGTCTTTAACGAGAACCAAATGGACTTGATTCTTGGCTAAGCGGTCTAGCACGAACTGTTAGGTTGATCTAATCGAAACTAATTAAACTAGTTGGTGTCTAAGGTAAACCAGACCGGTGGTTTTTAATTGAGAGCCCGCTTACCTGGCCATTCATGATGGTGTCTAAGGCAAGCTTTGGCAGACCCTCCCACTGATCGAACTTACCTGGCCTCTTGGTGAAATTATGTTTTGATCGGATCACTTGACTATTCGAGCTGACCCATGTCAGCTAGGTAAATCAGTGTGACTGATTTAGGTGCTCCTAGACCAGCCCTGGTCTCCCTTAAGCTGACTTGGTGAGCCAGTGGGAGGATCATGATAAGCTGGTTCATCTGACCTCATCCTCTATATTATTTAAATCCTCTAAAATTATTAGGTCCTTAAAATGATAAAGTTATGGAGATAACTGAGTCATAGCCTCCCATTAAGGTGTTTGATAATGAGTCCATGAACTCAATAATCATTGCAGACCCAAAGGCCTGGTGCTTGTTGACTAATGGAATTATCACTCATCATATGACGACTTGGAAGTATCTCTCTAATGGTGGTTAGGTGAGCCAACCAAAGTTGGGCTTAATCATTCGTTGGTTAGATACACCAAGTATGATCATGTTAATGGTTGGACCTAACCGGATCCTTACAGTGGAGGCCAAAGCCTACTGATTAGGTTTCTGGGGCAAAATTAAAATTACTAGAAATTGTTTAGAGAAACAATTGGTTATGAACCTACCCTTAGATGTACATGGGTTGGCCAACCAAAGTTGGGCTTGTGTACAGTCTAAGTGGATTCTAGTACCCACTAAGGAATTAGGGTAATTCCTCGAATTGAAGGTAGAGGCTACCAATTCGAATAAAATAGTGGGAGAAACCTTTTGATTAAAGTCCAAATCTTTAGGTTTAATGAATCAATTACTAATTAGGTTATGGTTCTCCTTTGTGCAAATATGGCCACTTCCCTATCGCTCCGATCATTGTTGGACAATGATAAGTTGGTAGGATCCAACTTCGATAGCTGGTACCGAAAGTTGAAGATAGTCCTGGAGCATGAACGGATCCTATATGTGATAATGGATCCTGCACCTGAGGAGCCAGCTATCAATGCACGTGGAACAGTCAGAGACACTTACCAGAAGTGGCTCAGTGATCGGACCACGGTGTGTGTATCATGCTTGCTGCTATCATGAGCGACGAGTTCAGTCACAGATTCGAGATGGCTCAGCCAAAGGACATGCTTCAAGTGTTGGAGGATACCTTTGGCACACCCGATGACGTAGAGAGGCACAAGACTAGTTGTGCCATCTTCAACGCCAAAATATGGGATGGAGTCTCTGTCACTGATCATGTATTGTACATGATCGAGCTGATGGAACGATTAAGCAAGCTCGGCTTTCCCTTGCATGAGCAGCTTGGGAAAGATGCAATACTGAACTCGCTGTCCAAGTCTTGTCTCCCATTCCTCACTCATTATAGAATGACAAAGCCTAAAGTAAACTACCATGGGTTAATGGGGTTGCTTCAGAACTTTGAGAAGGATCACCAACTCCTCAAGGAGTCGGTGAACTCAGTGAACTCAGTGGGAGGTTCATCTTCTGGTTCTCGACCCTTTGAGAAAGGAAAGAAGAACAAGAAGAAGAAAGTCAAGAAGGTGCAAGTTCAGGCTGGGACATCTGTGCAGAGCCAGACCAAAAAGATCAAGCCTGATAAGAGTCTATTCTACTGGCAAGCACCCTAGATTAGATAGTGTGTCAAATATCTACTTATGGCATTGGAGGCTAGGTCATATAAATAAGAACAGAATAAACAGGTTGACTCAAGAGGAATCCTCAAAGTCAGTGATTGTGAATCACTTCCAACCTGTGAGTCTGTCTTCTTGGTAAAATGACCAAGTCACCTTTTACTGAAAAGGTGAGAGAGCTACTGAGCTCTTGGGCCTAGTACATACTGATGTATGCGGGCCCATGAGCACTAGTGCTAGAGGTGGATATTTCTACTTCATAGCTTTCACGGATGACCTATCCCAATATGGATATGTCTATCTGATGAAACATAAGTCGGATTCATTTGAAATGTTCAAACGATTCCGAAGTGAAGTAGAAAAATAAACTGGGAAGAGTATTAAAACTCTTCGATCTGATCGAGGAGGAGAATATCTTTCTAGTGAGTTTCTCATATATCTAGGAGAGAATGGATTCTCTCCCAATGGACTCCTCCAGGAACACCACAGCATAATGGTGTGTTTGAAAGGAGAATCGGACTTTGTTAGACATGGTCCGATCCATGATGGTTTTTGCTAGCTTGCTGATATCCTTCTGGGATATGCACTCGAATCGGCCTGTTATCTGTTAAATAGGATTTCAAGTAAGTCTGTAATTAAGACTCCATATGAGATATGGACGGGACGTAAGCCAGCACTTTCACACCTTAGGGTCTGGGGGTGCCGGCCTATGTCAAACGATTAGTCACAGACAAACTTGGACCTAGGTCTGACAAATGCTCATTCATAGGGTACCCCAAAGAGACAAAAGGATATTTTTTCTACCATGCTGATGAACAAAAGGTGTTCGTCAGCCTTAAGGCAATCTTTTTAGAAAAGGAGTTCCTTGGTGAAGGAACCGTTGCCTCTAAGGTTGAACTTGATGAAGTTCAACAGGTAGAAGGACCGACACCAATAGCTGAACTTGAGTCGGATATGATTAGATTAGATCCGGAGCCCAATATACCTGCACCATTAAGACGATCCGGTAGAGTACCGCGTCAGCCGGATAGATACTACGGTTTCTTGGTCCGGGACGGTGATCCCATCGAACTTGATGAGAATAATGAGGATCCGATCACCTATATGGATGCTATGCAGAGACCTGATTCTGAGAAATGGCTTGAAGCCATGAAATCCGAAATGGAGTCTATGAAGGTCAACGATGTATGGACATTGGTTGACCCACCTGAAGGGGTTAAACCCATTGGGTGTAAATGGGTCTTCAAAAGGAAGAGGGGCAGACGGAAAGGTGGAGACCTATAAAGCCCGTCTGGTTGCCAAGGGTATCGTCAACGTTATGGTATTGACTATGACGAGACATTTTCTCCTGTGGCAATGCTTAAATCTATTCGGATAATGCTTGCAAAGCTGCCCATCTAGATTATGAGATCTGGCAGATGGATGTAAAGACAGCTTTCTTAATGGAGAGCTGACCGAAGAGGTGTATATGATACAACCTGAGGGTTTACATCCACAGATGAGTCCAAGGTGTGCAAGCTTCAGAGATCCATTTATGGATTGAAGCAAGCTTCTCGGAGTTGGAACATGCGTTTTGATAAGGTGATCAAAACGTATGGCTTCATTAAGAATGGAGAAGAGCCCTGCATCTATAAATGGGCAAATGGTCCAGTTGTGGTATTCCTTATCTTGTACGTGGATGACATTCTCTTAATCGGGAATGACATCCCCCACTACAGGGAATAAAAGTTTGGTTGTCATCACAGTTCTCCATGAAGGACTTGGGTGAAGCATCCTACATCCTAGGGATGAAGATCTATAGGGATAGATCTAAAAGGATGCTTGGGTTATCCCAGTCCATGTACATAGACACTGTGCTGAAGAGGTTCAGCATGGAGAATTCAAGAAGGGCTATCTACCGATAGGCCAAGAATTTCTCTCTCTAAGAAGGATTGTCCGACAACTCCTGAAGAGAGAGAGCGTATGAGTAGAGTCCCATATGCTTAGCCGTGGATCTATCATGTACGCCATGACATGTACAAGACCAGATGTGGCATACTCACTAGGAGTAGTGAGTAGATACCAATCTGATCCTGGAGAAAACCACTGGAAAGTGGTTAAAGCCATCCTTAAGTATTTGAGAAATACTAAGGACCAATGGTTGGTTTATGGCGAGTCAGATCTGAAACTTGTGGGGTTCACAGACTCCAGCTTTCAATCTGACCATGATGATAGCAGGAGTGTGTCGGGTTATATCTTTACTCTGAATGGTGGAGCCATCTGCTGGAAGAGTTCCAAGCAGCATACTGTGGCGGACTCTGTTTGTGAAGCGGAGTACATCGCAGCATCGGATGCCGCGAAGGAAGCTGTGTGGCTGAAGAAATTCATCAATGAGCTGGAGTAGCATCCTCCTTCGATGGTCCAGTCCTGCTCTACTGCGACAGCATGGTACCATAGCTCAGGTGAAGGAACCCAAAGCACATCAGCGGATGAAGCACATCTTGCACCGCTTCCACCTGGTCCGAGAGATCGTGGATCGAGGTGACGTCGACCTTAGAAGATCGACTGAAAGGAGAACCTAGCCGACCCCTTCACTAAAGCCCTGGCAATAAAGGAGTTCGACAACCACAAGTCGAAGATGGGTATTAGATACTGTGCGAGTGGCTTTAGGACAAGTGGGAGTTGTTGGGAAATGTGTCCCAAAAAGCCAATCGTCAAGCTGTTGACGGTTGAGCAACCAAGTATTGTAATTGATTTGTTAATAAATAAAATATATTTGCATTTCATCATAAGCTTTCATCTTCTAATGAACTCCGTTGTTATGATGAAGTCCTTAGGACTATTTAAGTTCGATAAAGAGAGGATTTATCGATTAGTCCTTAAAACTGTTCACGACCAAATGATAGGCTGTTAATAAGGACGACAGCTTCTATCAAGCATAGGTCGCTGTAGGCCATATGGGTTGGTTGTCCTCTTAACCAAGGAGTGTGGAGACACTGGTATGGCATACAGGTGAGATGTAAGGGTACATCGTCATTGAACGTGACCAACTCCAGAGCATTCTGCTGTCGAGAATGTCTCTGATGGGATATAGGTATAAGTGTCCCTTAGACTTGAGATCACCTCAGTGACTTGCAAGCAACTCACTGTGCTTTGGTACTGGACTAACTGAATTTCTAATTCAGGGATGGAAGGCTTCTGGGCACAGTCAAGTACTTGCGAAGTCAGAGTGTGATCGAGATGGGATTGACCACTCCAAGAGTTGGAGAAGAATGAGTCGCTGTATTTCAATTTAGCAAAACCTTGGCCAGGGTAATCCATCAGATGGATTTGATATTTTGAAATACAATGTGGACAACCTGATCAGAGTTGACAGTTGAGCTCTGGGGTGTCCTATGATCATTTGGTCAAGGGGATGAATTATATGAAAACTATATCCGCATGGGTTCTAAGGATGTTGTTCTACACATTCGACCTATCCGGTCGTCGGGTACATTGCTAGATGGTCACTTCGATTGGTATAGAAATTTGTTCCTATGCTACCGGCTTAGGTTCGGACCTATGAGGTCACACACATTAGAGTTCATGATCCGATCGGATGTTGATCAACGATTAAGAATCATTATAGGGTTAAATAATCAATACGATTGACATTTAACCCAGTGCAAGTGTTGCAGGAGGATCGATTAGCAATTTGATTGCTAATTGGCTTAATTTGATTAAGCCAATGGGCTGAGATTAAGTCTAATTAAATATGATTTAATTAGATTTGATTTGGGCTTGATTGGATCAAGTCCAATTGGTTTATTGGATAAGCCAAGTGCAAGGAAAAACTAGTCCTAGTTCAACTAGGACTTGGTCAATCTAATTTCTAATTTGATTAGAAAATTAAATCAGATTTAAATATAATTTAATCTGATTAAATTAGGTTCTTAATTAGGTTAAGACCTATTTTAATTGGGTTGATCTAATTTTGATTTGATTTGGTTTGGGAAACCAAATTAAAACAAGTCATGAGACAGAATCCTAGTAGGACTAGGATTCCACCTTGCGCCACATAAGCCTTCTCCATGACCTCTCTCTTATTCAACGCCAATCTCCACTTATTTTGTGCGACAAAAGCCCTCTCCCAGATCTCTCCCACGTTCACAAAAGGTCTCCTCTCTTCTTTCTTACATGGAAGGTGATTTGGATCAAATCTAAAAGGAATAAGTTTGGATTTCAATTCTATGAGATAGAGTTTTAGAAATCCAAAACTCTTTCAATTTTGCACCGAATTTATCCAAATTTTTTTGGAATTTTCGTGGCTTTTAGGGTTTACATTGTGCACCCTTTTCTATGATCCATCCATGAAAATATGAAGGAGGTGCTCAAGAGTTGGGCGTCCCTTTACTTGCCATGTTTGGATAAGCCTTGACTAGGTGTTTGACCTAGACAAGGACTCTATCATATCTCTCTATATAAGATGAGTTTCTTCATAAAATTTAAGGAGAGATAGATATTTGAGAGACCTTTCTGCCATCCAAAAATCAGAGAGAAATACCTTTGGGTCATGGAGATATAAAAGATGCAAGTTTGGGTGTCTAGAGAGAAAAATGTGAAGAAGAAGAGGGTCTTCTTCTAGGATTTTTATTTTCATATCTTTCCTCCTTCCATCTTGAGTTTCTTGAGAGCATCTCAGATCTGAAACTCCTCCTTCTACTTTGCATCTTTGGAAGAGTCCAAATCAAGAAGAAGGAGGCACCTGATCAACCATCAAAGAAGGATCAGCGCAGTACTAGCATACTGTGCTGATTTCCTGAAGCAGGACTTCTGATCGAGATTCGTGGGCTCGTGTGGACGACTCCTAGAGGCCGGACGCGTGTGCGGCTTGCAACATCATCCTTAAGCCCGGATCAGCGAGGTTAGAGCGTCTAACTTGCAAGGTAATAGATCTGATCTATTATTTAATACATGCATTAGATGTAGCTAGTATAGAAACATGTTGATATGATCAACATGTAGTTCATACTATATTTATATATATTTTAATTTTTGATTTAATGCTATGTAATAATCATGTAATAGGATTTTAGATCTAGGGATTTTTGATCTTAGAAAATAAATTTTGATTTATTTTAGTCTTCCACTGTATGATCTTGAAAAAGTTTCAAGATCTAACCCTGAAACCCTAGATCTGGTTCCTACATCTAACCCATTGACCCACAAGTTTATACAATTATCTTAGGTCTTAATTCACAATTCTAGACCTACTAGACAACACTTAATTCTTTTAATTAAGTACTTGGGCTGATGGGTCAGGGTTTGGCATTTCAAAAATAATTTTCAAATTTTGAAAGATTTTATTTTTTGTTCACCAAATGTGTTGACTCATTTCACAAACGGGTCAGCACAATTCATAAACAGCAATCCTATTGCTCATTTCATAACAGACAATAACTCAAAATAAATCATGAATTTCTTTTAGATCTAATCTAACACATTCATGATAAATTTTATAATTAAGTCCTTTCGCTACTTCATCGGTATGGGATATAATTGCATCAGCACCCCTACCGCCATAGGAGACCCCATCGAATGGGAAGAGAGGACCTTTAAACCCTACTTTTCTCCTATGACCGGACGGCCATGGCAACCAACCCAATTAGATTACTTGCTACTTGGATCAAGTATATATCTAAATATATCAATTTTAAAATTTAAATTTTAAATTTCAAATTTCAAATTTCAAATTTCAAATTTCAAATTTCAAATTTCAAATTTCAAATTTCAAATTTGAGATTTCAACCAAATTTCAAATTTTGAATTTCCAATCTTTAAATTTTAAATTTTGAATTTTAAATTTTAAATTTCAAATTTGAGATTTCAACCAAATTTCAAATTTTGAATTTCCAATCTTTGAATTTTAAATTTTAAATTTTAAATTTTAAATTTTAAATTTTGAATTTCAAATTTAAACTTATAGATTACACCTTAATCTACGTATGCATATGTATATCATATTCTAGAACCATGCTCTGATACCATTTGAAGCAAAAATTCAGTGCAGGGGCAAAATGGTAATTTTATTTTTTTTTAAAATTACTATTTTACAGTGAAATTATTAATTAATCTCATTAATTAATATTAATTAACCCTACACTAAGATCTAAATATGATACAACAGCATGCATTTAAATTTAAAATTCAAATTTGAAACAATAAACTTTTTACTGTACTGTGTTCAGAACACATCACCTTTTGTGGGTAGTCGATCACCGCAATCTGATCACCGTCGAGGGGCTCTGATCATCACGTCATAGCCACACTAGTGTCTGACCTCTGCAGATCATCCACACGAAGCTCCCGTCTGATTGGCTCCTCATGAATGCTAGTTCGTGATTTCACCCTTTTGATGGTTGATGTTGATCGAACTCCTTCGATCGATGTGTGCCGACTCCTCGGATGCTTCAGATCATCTGCATGATTGGTTGAGAGGCTGATGGATCTCTCCCTAAAATTTGGTGGACTCACGACACTCGTGGTATACCAATCTCACTTCCCGAACCCTAGGTAGAAACCCTAGGGTACACACCAAAAACCCTGCACCCACTTCTCTCTCCTTTTTCTCTCCTCTCGGTAAATTTCGAACACTTCAAAATTTTTTTAGAACCTCCCCACGCCCCTTATCTCTTCTTTTTTTTTTTTTTTGCCCACGCCCCCTCCCTTTCTCATTTTATAAATCATCGCAAGAGATGTTGAAAGCATGTGAGTGGATAAGAAGAGGTGGTTGCTCACTTGAATTCAAATCAAATTTGAATTCAAGTGCCAACCAATCTTATCCTCATCCATTTGTGCAAGAAAGAAGAGATGGGTGGCCCTTTTTTTGTGCGTGGAGACTTTCACGAGAAACCATTTCTCGTGTGGAATATGGGGCGCACAAAAGAGGATAAACTGGCGCATGGTTATTTGGTTATCCATTTAAATTCAAAACCCCTTTGAATTTGGATGGGTAACAAACCAAGTTAATCCAAATAATAGACACACAAAAACATGGGCATGAGAGAGCTTTGCGTGGGAGAAAATTCATGAGAAAATTTTTTCTCGTGAATTCAAATGGGCGCAAGGAAGTTGGGTGGCGCAGAGAATTTAAAACAAGGTGGTTTGATTCAAATTGAGCCAACCTAATTAAAATAGGTTAAGCACAATTAGACCAGATTAAACCCAAACAATTAAGCTTAATTAGGCTCAATAAAATCCTAATCAAATCTGGAATTAACCAAACCTAACCCCTGATCAAATCAGGGACTAAGCCACCTTAGCGATTAGATCAACACTTAACCTAATTGGGTCAATCCAAACTGAATCCAATTCAATTAAACTTGATCTAAAAATAATTACTCAATCAAATTGAGTTAATTAGTGATCAAATCATTAATTAAACCTCTCATAAATATTGAGTCCAAATTTGATGGGCAATTAGGCATCAGAGACCATCGATATGAAACCCTGATCAAAGAGTTCAAATTTCAAATTCAAAATTTGAAATTCAAAATTTTGACCCCGATATCCAAAATGTGTGGAACTCATGATCAGAGAATTCTAATTCTCAATCATAGAGTTCCAGACACATAAGACTCATAATCAGCTATCAGATCAGAAAGAAACCTCTAATGTGTGTGACCCCACAGGTTTGAACCTAAGTCGGTAGCACAGGAACCAATTTCTATACTAATCGAAGTGACCATCTAGCAATGATACCCGACGATCGGATAGGTCGAATAGTCACAATCGCAATATTCAGAACCTACGTGAATATGGTTACCATATAATTCATCCCTTTTGACCCTTGTGTTTAGGATGACTCAGGGTTAAACTGTCAACCCTGATGAGATCATCCGAATCGTGCTCAACTCAATTAGTCCTGTGACTCTTCACTAGGACTACCCTGGCCAAGGTTTTGCTAAATTGAAATACGACTGTACACAGCTCCTAAACTGGAGTGATCAATCCCATCTTGACACATGCACCGACAAGTCAAGTACTTGACTACACCCAGCAGCCTTCCGTCACTGAATTAGAAATTCAGGTAGTCCAGTGCCTAAGTGCAGTGAGTTGCTTGCAAGTCACCGTGGCAGTCTCAGGTCGGAGGGACATTTATACCCATATCCCATCGGAGCAAATTTTGACAGCAGAAATAGCTTCAGAGTCGGTCACGTTCAGTGTAGATGTATCATTACATCTCACCTGTATGCCATACCAGTGTCTCCACACTCCTTGGTTATGAGGACAACCAACCCATATGGCATACAACGACCTATGCTCGATAAACGTTGTCATCCTTGGTAACAACGTATCATTTGGTCGCGAACAGGTTTAAGGACTAAGCGATAAATCCTCCTTTGTCGAGTCTAAATAGTCCTAAGGACTTCACCACAACACAGGAGTTCATTAGAAGATGAAACATTTATGATGAAAAAATACCAAAATAACTTTTATTTATTTATAATTCATGTACTAATACAAAAGGAGCACAACCATCAACAGGCTGACGATTGGCTTTGGGACACTATTCCCAACATGTAAATGGATCTTCAAGAGAAAGATAGGTGCAGCTAGGAATGTGGAGACATTCAAGGCTAGGCTCGTAGCGAAAGGTTATAGTCAGCGAGAAAGCATTGATTATCCGGATACCTTCTTGCCCGTAGCCATGCTAAAATTCATCCGCATATTGCTTGTTGTTACAGCCTATTTCGATTATGAAATATTGCAGATGGATGTGAAAATGGTGTTCTTAAATGGATATCTTGAGAAAGATATTTATATGGAACAGCCGCTTGGTTTCACATCCAGTGATGATGATCACAGGATTTGCAAGCTGCAAAGGTCCATTTATGGACTTAAGCAAGTATCTCGGAGTTGGAATACTCGTTTCAATGATGTGATCAAAATGTTTGGTTTCATCAAGAACGAGGAGGAACCATGTGTGTTCAAAAGGGTCAGTGGGAGCGCAGTTGTCTTCCTCGTATTGTACGTACATGACATCCTCCAAATTGGGAATGACATTCCCATGTTGATCTCAGTCAAAGTATGGTTGTCTATGGAGTTCTCTATGAAAGATCTAGGAGAGGCATCCTTTATACTTGGTATTAAGGTCTATAGAGATAGACCAAATAGGATGCTCGAACTTTCACAGAAGATGTATATAGAGGAGGTGCTAAAAAAGTTTAGCATGAAAAACTCCAAAAGAGGTTTAGTACCTTTTAGACATGGCATTCATCTCTCCAAGAAGATGTGCCCTAGCACACCTAAGGAGATTGAACGCATGAGCAAGATCCCTAATGCTTCGGCAATAGGGAGCCTCATGTATGCCAAGCTATGTACACGACCTGATATAGCCCATGCTGTGAGTGTCACAAGCAGATATCAGTTGAATCAAGGCGAAGAGCACTGGACTTCTGTGAAATGTATCCTTAAGTACTTGAGAAGAACTAAGGATATGTTTCTAGTCTTTGGAAATGGAGAACTCTAGATTCAGGGATATACAGACTCAGACTTTATGTCTGATATAGATGATCGAAAGTCGACATCTGGGAGTCTGTTCATTTGCAATGATGGTGTAGTCAGCTGGAAGAGTACCAAGCAGACGGTGATTGCTGATTCCACCATGGAGGCAGAGTATATTGCTGCATCAGAAGCTGCGAAGGAGGCATTCTGGTACAAGAAGTTTACTACAGAGCTTGGAGTGATGTCATCGGATGCCATCCCTCTTTACTGCGATAATAATGGTGCCATAGCCCTAGCTAAGGAGCCAAGGTCTCATCAGAAGTCCAAGCACATTGAGCGACGATTCCATCTGATATATGATTACCTCGAAAAGGGTTATGTCGAGGTCAAGAGAGTCAACTCCATAGATAATGAGACAGACCCACTGACAAAGCCATTAGGCCAATAGAAGCTCGAAGCCCACCTTGAGAAGATGGGACTTAGATATGTACCCAATTGACATTAGGTCAAGTGGGAGTTTGTTAGATGTGTGTCCCAGATGCCAGATTGGCTGACACATTTCTGTACAAATCTAAGGGCAAATTTATAATTTTGACTATAAATCAATAAATGGGTTATTCTTCTATCACATTGTATACATTGTGTCTATGATACATCCTTTGAGTTAGTAGGAATTTCAATTCATATTTTCAAGAGTTGAAAATTTAAGGCATGAATTTACATAACTAACTCATAAACAGCTCCTGACCATAGGATCATCACGAGGATGGTGATCGATCCGAAAGGTTGGTGTACGATCACTTTCTTAGGGTAGATGTGTCTTGAGTCTACGATGTGGAGACACCGGAGTGAGAGTACAGGTATTCGTTGAGAATGAGAGTACTGAGCGTGACCATCTCGAGCAGTCATAAGGAAGTCTACCTTCTCGTCGATGACTAGCTCGATGCTACAGTTGTGTGTCTGGTTCTTTGACCTGAGGTGCATCGACAGTTCACCTTGAGTGTGTTATAGTTTGACTATACCATAACTCGATCTTCTAGCCATTCAGAACTCTGAGGTATATGTTGGCTGTAGCATATTCATTGTAGGAACTAGGTCACACCAAGATGGGATTTATCAACCTCGGTAGATGAGAGCAGTAGTCCTATGGTGATCGAAAGATCGAGTTCTTAAGCCCATGGCCATGACAGAGTGAAATAATGAAAAAGAGTTTTCCATTAGGGTTTCACATCGAACTCGGATCGATCGATTGATTCATATGACTGATGTTGGGTTTGACGAGTTCATCTTAACCCTAATTCAGTCGAGATTCATGATAGAGGAACTCAATTACACAGGTAGCTACACCGAGAGATTCATCTTCAGTTATGATGGGTTACCACCACATACTGTCAGGTGTCACTGATGGATTTTGGGAGCAATTAGAATGATATTGATGATCGATCATTCTAATTGTCTGAATCAGAAGAGTTTTGGTCCATCGAAAGGGGTTTTGATGATGTCGATGATGAGATCATGATATGTCTCATTACCATATGAAACTGAATCTAACTGGGTCACACAAACAAGGGTTAGGGTCTGGATATCATCAATTGGGCTAACTCAATTGATTTGGATAAGATCTAATTAGGTTCAAGGAAATCATGCTAGCACACGATTGAGCCTAACTTTCTCCTCGTGTAACCTTTTCTGTCTCTACTGAGCCAAATGTGATTTGACTCATCCAGAGAATTTTGAAAAGATTTTTTTCAATCTAAATGAAGCTTGTCTAGCTCAGAAAAGGCTTGTTTTAATTCATAAGATGAATTTAAGAAAAGCACCTGCTAATTTCTGTCACTTGCCAATTTCATTTTAAGACATCTATCAAATATTGACATTTGGGTCTTAAACTGAAGAGAGCTCATTGGAGGATTTTTGTGGAGTGTCCACATATCAAATCCACATAGAATTGGGTGCCATAATTAGATTATAGTGTGAGCCCAATTGGATTAAAATGGGTGCCCCAAATGGATAAGAATGGAAGGTGTCTTGATCAACGTGGACTCTTGGATGCCATCTCCCTTGTGCTTATCCATTGTTGGTGCCAACTTTTGGAGATAAGGTGGGGTTCTTATCTGATATGATCAGATGATATCACTCCACTAATAAAATTTTTTTCAGAATTTATTAGAATTTTTTGGTTGATCGAATGATGTGGCACTGCGCATCATACAGGGTCTGTAAAATCCCTGTATGCACCTAGGGTTTGAAAGTTTCTGCCCAATACCCTGCCAAAACAAGAATCCTCTCCTCTTCTTTATGTCCTCTCTACTCTTCTCTCTCCCCTCTTCATGTCCAAAGAGTTGGACATCCATCTAGCAAAGGTCCAAGGTGTGGTGGCGCCTGGAACAGAGGGCTGCAGGACATCTTCGACAGGCTGCTGCTCTAACTTCAGAAGGAGTTCTGAAGCACTTCCAGATCAGATAGAGTTCTGATTTTTGGAGTATAGATTTGTGAGGAGAAGATATTCTAGGTCTTGCCTGAGTGGATACTGGTAGAGGTTAGGCACTTGCGTGGCTACATCAGAACCTCGGGCTGTGCAGAGATCATCTACAGGGTAATCAGATTACCCTTGAGGAATTACTTATTTCCTCATCCCTTTTAGATTTATTTTAGACTTAATATCAGATATGAAGTTTAGATTTAGAGACTTAGATCTGAAATAAATATAGGATAAATTTTTTTTAAATTATTCCACCCTAGATTTGATGAAATCTGGAAGATCCTACAAAGAAAAAAGACAGTTTTTCCTTCACCTCTCTCCTATGTTGACGCCAACAATGGATAAGCACAAGGGAGATGGCATCCAAGAGTCCATGTTGATCAAGACTCTTCCATCCTTATCCACTTGGGGTGCCTACTTTAATCTAATTGGGCTCACGCCATAATCTGATTATGGCACCCAATTCAATGTGGATTTGGTATGTGGACACTCCATAAAAATCCTCCAATGAGCTCTCTTCAGTTTAAGACCCATATGTCAATATTTGACAGATGTCCTAAAATGAAAATGACAGGTGTTAGAATTTAGCAGGTGTTGTCTTAAATTCATCTCATGAATTAAGACAAGACTTTTTTGAGCTGGACAAGCTTCATTTAGACTGAGAGAAACCTTCTCAGGGTTCTTTGGATGAGTCAAACCACATTTGTCTCAGTCGAGATGAAAAAGATTACACGAGAAAAAAAGTTAGGCTTAATCGTGTGCTAGCACGATTTTCTTGAACCTAATTGGATCTTATCCAAATCAATTGGGTTAGCCCAATTGATGACATCTAGACCCTAACCCTTGTTTGTGTGACCCAATTAGGTTCAATTTCATATGGTAATGAGACATGTCATGATCTCATCATCGACATAATCAAAACTCCTTTCAATAGATCAGAACTCTTCTGATTCAGACAATTAGAATAATCGATCATCAAGATCATTCTAATTGCTCCCAAAATTCACCAGTGACACCTAGCAATATGTGGTGGCAACCCATCAGAATTGAAGATGAACCTCTTTGTATAGCTACCTGTGTGATTGAGTTCCTCTATTATGAGTCCTGACTGAATTAGAGTTAAGGTGAACTAGTCAAACCCAACATCAGTCATATGAATCAATCGATCGATCCGAGTCTGATGTGAAACCCCAATGAAAAACTCTTTTTTCATTATTTCACTCTGCCATGGCCATGGGCTTAAGGACTCAATCTTTCGATCATCATAGGATACTCCTCTCATCTACAGAGGTTGATAGATCCCATCATGGTGTGACCTAGTTCCTACAATGAATATGCTACAGCCAACAAACACCTCAGAGATCTGAATGGCTAGGAGATCGAGTTATGGTGTAGTCAAACTATAACACACTCAAGGTGAACTGTCGATGCACCTCAGGTCAAAAAATTAGACGCACAACTGCAGCATCGAGCTAGTCATCGACAAGAAGGTAGACTTCCTTATGACTGCTCGATATGGTCACACTCAGTACTTTCATTCTCAATGAATACTTATACTCTCGCTCTGGTGTCTCCATACCGTAGACTCAAGACACATCTACCCTAAGGAAGCGATCATACACCAACCTTCTGGATCGATCACCATCCTCGTGATGATCCTGTGGTCAGGAGCTGTTTATGAGTTAGTTATGTAAATTCATGCCTTAAATTTTTAACTCTTGAAAATATGAATTGACATTCCTACTAACTCAAAGGATGTATCACAGACACAATGTACACAATGTGATAGAAGAATAACCCATTTATTGATTTATAGTCAAAATTATAAATTTGCCCTTAGATTTGTACAAGAATATGTCAGCCAATCTGGCATCTAGGGCACACATCTAACAAACTCCCACTTGACCTAATGCCAATTGGCTACATATCTAACTCCCATCTTCTCAAGGTGGGCTTCAATCTTCTGTTGGCTTAATGGCTTTGTCAGTGGGTCTACCACATTGTCTGTGGAGTCAACTCTCTTAACCTCGACATAACCCTTTTCGAGATAATCATGGATCAAATGAAATCACTGCTCGATGTGCTTGGACTTCTGGTGAGACCTTGGCTCCTTAGTAAGGGCTATGGCACCATTATTGTCACAGTAAAGAGGTATGGCATCCGATGACATCACTCCGAGCTCTGCGGCAAACTTTTTATACCAGAATGCATTCTTTGCAGCTTTCGATGCAGTAATATACTCTGCCTCCATGGTGGAATCAGCAATCACCATCTGCTTGGAACTCTTCCAGCGATTGCACCACCATTGCAAATGAACAGACTCCCAGATGTCGACTTTCGATCATCTATATCAGACATAAAGTCTGAGTCTGTATATCCCTGAATCTGGAGTTCTCCATTCTCAAAGATTAGAAACATATCCTTAGTCCTTCTCAAGTACTTAAGGATACATTTCACAGAAGTCCAGTGCTCTTCACCTGGATTCGACTGATATCTGCTTGTGACACTCACAGCATGGGCTATATCAGGTCGTGTACATAGTATGACATATATGAGGCTCTTTATTGCCGAAGCATAAGAAATCTTGCTCATGCATTCAATCTCCTCAGGTGTGCTAGGGCACATCTTCTTGGAGAGATGAATGCCATGTCTAAAAGGTAATAAACCTCTTTTGGAGTTTTTCATGCTAAACCTTTTTAGCACCTCCTCTATGTACATCTTCTATGAAAGTCCGAGCATCCTATTTGGTCTATCTCTATAGACCTTAATACCCAGTATAAAGGATGCCTCTCCTATATCTATCATAGAGAACTCTTTAGACAACCATACTTTGACTGAGGTCAACATGAGAATGTCATTTCCAATTAGGAGGATGTCATCTACGTACAATACGAGGAAGACAACTACACTCCCACTGATCTTTTTGAACACACATGATTCCTCCTCATTCTTGATGAAACCAAACATTTTGATCACATCATTGAAACGAGTATTCCAGCTCCGAGATGCTTGCTTAAGTCCATAAATGGACCTTTGCAGCTTGCAGACCTTGTGATCATCATCACTGGATGTGAAACCAAGTGGCTGTTCCATATAGATATCTTCCTCAAGATATCCATTTAAGAATGCCGTTTTCACGTTCATCTGCCATATTTCATAATCAAAATAGGCTGCAACAACAAGCAATGTGCGGATGGATTTTAGCATGGCTACGGACGAGAAGGTATCCTGATAGTCAATACCTTTGCGCTGACTATAACCTTTCACTACGAGCCTAGCCTTGAATGTCTCCACATTCCCACCTGCACCTATCTTTTTCTTGAAGATCTATTTACACCTAATAAGTACAATACCTTCAGGTGGATCTACCAAGGTCCAGACTTGGTTTGAGTGCATCGAGTCAATTTTTGATCTCATTGCCTCTAACCATTTCTCAGAGTTGATATTTGATATCGCCTCATCATAGGTCTTGGGATCATCACCATGAATCCCATTTCTCGTGAGGAATATTTTCTCAACATCCTCTTGTATGGTACCTAAGTACCTTTCAGGAGGATGAGAAACCCTAGTCGATCTATGAGGTGGAAGAGGTTGTGTTAAGACTGGTTCTGATTGATTTGGTTTCTTAGGTTCTTTAGCTCGTTGCTCTTGGGAGACATTCTCCTTGAGCTTAATTATTCTTCCGATGCCACCATCTTGAATAAACTATTTTTCAAAAAAAATAGTATTTTGACTCACAATCACATTATGGTCTTCCAGAATATAAAAATAGTATCCTAATGACTCTTTAGGATATCCTATGAACCGAGCTCTAAAAGACCTGAACTCTAACTTGTCCGTCTGCTGTCTCTTGACATGAGCCAGACATTCTCAAATTCTGAGATGATTTAGACTTGGCTTCTTACCATGCCATATCTCATACGGTGTGGTAGGAATGGTTTTAGAGGAAATCCTATTTAATACATAAATTGCTGTCATGAGACAATGTCCCTAAAGAAATTCAGGAAGGTCCGTGAAGCTCATCATGGAACGGACCATATCTAATAAGGTTCGGATTCTCCATTCTAAAACCCCGTTGAGTTGAGGCGTTCCAGGTGGAGTCTATTAAGAGACTATACCATTATCCTTAAGATAGTGTAGAAACTCCTGACTAAGGTATTCACCTCCTCGATCTGATCGAAGAACCTTAATGGACTTTTCTGTTTGTTTTTCTACCTCATGTCTGAATTCTTTGAACCTTTCAAAAGCTTTAGACTTATGTTTCATTAGAAACACATACCCGTACCTAGACATATCATCGATAAAGGTAATGAAGTTGACATAATTTCCTCTAGCCGGCACATCAAATGGGCTGCACACATCTGTATGTACTAGGGCAAGTAGGTCTGTGGCCCTTTCCCCATGTCCTATAAAAGGGAGTTTAGTCATTTTGCCTTGAAGGCATGATTCATAAACTGGATATGACTCGGAAGTCAACAGACTCAATAGCCTGGATTTCTCCAATTTGTTAACCCTGTCTTCCACTATATGACCTAGCTTTAGGTGCCACAGATACCTATCATTTAGACTATCTCTAGGCCTTTTATTTCTTATGGCATTCACATTTTGCTCGATATTAAATATAGATACATCAACATGTAACTGATAGAGTCCGTTAATGACAAAACCATTTGCAACTTTATTATTTTCATAAAAAATATTATAATGGTCCTTATGAAAGCTAATCACATAGCCTTCTTGTGCTAAACATGAAACAGAAATCAAATTCCTGCTTGCTGCAGGTACATAGTAATAGTCTCTTAAAACTAAATCTAATCCTAACGGTAATCGCAGAGGGTTGGTTCCTACGGCCACAGCAGTAACTCTTGCTTTGTTTCTGATGCGTAGGATCATCTCCCCATCCCTCAGCCTCTTGCTCTCCTCAAGACCCTGCATAGAAGTGCACAAATGAGCACTAGAACCAAAGTCAAGTACCTAATTGGATGCAGAAGAAATCGTAAGGTTAGATTCTATAACGAGCATACCTCCAGAAGGACCATCCTTCTTGTTCTTTAAGGTGGCCAGGTACTGAGGATAGTTTCGCTTCCAATGGCCATCTGATTGGCAGTGAAAATATTTTTCCTTATCAGCAGCCTTCTTCTTTGGTTCTGTCTTCTTCTTCTTGCCATCCACCTTCTGCTTCTTCGCAGACTTCTTTTTCTTTCCAAAAGACTTTCTCTTGGAAGAAGTCCACTCATAGTAAGAACTGAGCCTTTTGAACCCTTCATAGAAAGCTCAGCCATAACCAGCATGTTCATTAACTCGGCCAAGGTACACTGCATCTTATGCATATGAAAGTTCATGATGAACTGACCATATGCATCGGACAAGGACTGAAGAATCACATCAATCTGAAAATCCTTATCTAAGATGATACCAGGCTTCTCAAGCTCCTCAAGATCCTTGATCATTGTCAAACAATGATCTTGGACTGACTGCCCATCACGTATTTTAGCCTTAAAAAGTCTTTAACAGACTTGATACTTGGCTGCACGACTTTGTTCACCAAACAACTCTTGCAGATGAGCCAACATTTGGCAGGTAGTCAAAATATTTTCATGTTGGCGCTGCAAATCATCAGACATTACACCCAACATGTAGTACCTTGCTTTGTTATCATCATCCATCCACTTTTTCAGAGACGCTCTCTGTTCAACAATCGGACGTGCTAGCATGGCAGGTGGGTCCTGGTCCAAGACATGAGTCAATTTTTTAGAACCTAGAATAATTCTATAGT
Organism: Elaeis guineensis; assembly: GCF_000442705.2. Taxonomy (NCBI): domain Eukaryota; kingdom Viridiplantae; phylum Streptophyta; class Magnoliopsida; order Arecales; family Arecaceae; genus Elaeis; species Elaeis guineensis. The sequence goes on along the minus strand of NC_026000.2, from coordinate 105,707,541 downwards.
TCCTCAACCAATCCTTGAAATTGGGTCCAGTCAATCAGTGGGTGTCTAGTATTTTGGTCAGGGGGTTGGAGGTAGACATGTTTTCTGTAGAGAGTCAAAAGTTTCTAGTTAGATTTTGTAATCAGACTTAACCAATTTGTTTAGGGGTTTCATTTTTAAACAAATTAGGCTCCCACTATTTTTTCAGATCCCTATACTCTCTTGGTAGAGATTTGAAAATCTCCGTGATTAGTGATTTCTAGTGGGTGGTGCGGTCTCACCGACTGGCTCATCACCTCACCTAACAGTTATTGGTGATGGGTCAACCGATGAGTGGACAACTCTTATCTAATGATTCTCTAATCATGGTGCACTTAAAACTTGGTCTTTAATTCATGAAGTTCATCATGTCCGGAATATTGCTCCAATCCTTAGTTAAGTCAGACCCACCATTTGCACAAACTAGATTTCTGATTGGGTCCCTCACCGTATCCAAAATATTGAGCCCAATCCATCCTCTAATTCATAGCATCCAATGCCTAATGGACATAGTTGCGTCTTTCCAGTGCAACTGAGCCACTGTAACCAGCCGAGAATAATCAACCCCGAGAAGGGCCCGCACATCCACAATGGTGGAAGACCTAGACTTAATATTTTCTTAGAAAGATTTGATTTAGGTCTCTTTAAACTTGGCTTGACATAGTCATAACAATTATGACTAACCTAGTGGCATGGGTCAGCTCAAATTGTTAGCCACCTCAAATCAGAACTGGGTCGACACATATGGCCAGGTAGTGAGATCGGTGGAAGGGATATACCATTAACTTGACAAGAACGCATTCGAGTCAAGTATCTCCCAATTAAAAATTAGTCGATCGCATCTTCCCAACTTATCTTAGACATCAAATTATCAAACCAGAACTAATTGGGTTAGCCTACAATCCAGGCTCTAATCACTAAGCCAAATTAGGTCTTAACTTGATCGAGACACATCTAAATGTGATTCGACCTTGACCCAGACTTAATCCTATTAGGCTGGTCAATTATTAGCTTCCATGATCCCACCTAACCAACTCTTGATTCGATTTGATCAACCGCTAGACCTAATTGAGCTACCCAAGTCCGAACCCAATTTTAGATCTGAAATTCTCAATTTTAGATCTAACTTAATTTCATAAGCTTAATTCATTAATTAAGTTTGGGTTCATAAATAAAGCATGTAAAATAAATCCTAGGGTTTCAGGATCTAGGATTTTATAGAAAAGTATGTTTTGATTTTTGATTAAGGATGAACGCGCAGCACCCCTATATGTCATAAGAACACCCCATTGAATGGGAAGAGAGGGCCTTTAAATTCTACTTTATTCTTATGATCGGACGGCCATGAGGAACACCTTAATCAGAAATATAAATTTTACTACAAAACTAGTTAGATCTAAATTTACATATCACATATATAATTTAAGATCTAACTAATACATGCTTTGCATACATCTCATGTATAAAAATTTGATCTAATTAATATGCTTTCAGATTTAATACATCACATGTAATATCTAAAAAATAAAATTTAAATTGAACTATTCAAAATAAAAACTATTCTAGACAAGTTACTAGAACAATTCTACAACTAGTCTAGGTATGCAACAGATCAATTTTATGAAATAATTAAAATTTTATTTTTTATTTTTTGATCTGATTATAATATTTATAATATCAAAAAAACAAAAAATAAATTAGATCTAATTCATATTTTAATCACATTAAAATATAAACTTACAAGACTATTCATGGATTCAACTAATCCTAGTCTAGTCATGCATCTCATGCATGTTAGATCTTATTAGATTTAATTTAAAATATTTTAATTTTAGATCCTATCATATCTGATGTGATATCTAAAATCATTTAATATTATATAAATTAAAAATTAAAATCAGATCTAAATTAGATTTGAAACTGAGCCTTGAACCTGGCTCTAATACCAGTTGAAGGAAAAAATTGCCTTTTTTTTTTGTAGGTTCTTCTAGATTTCATCAAATCTGGAGTGGAATAATTTAAAAATTTTATCCTACACTATTTTAGATCTAATATCTATTAGATCTAATTTTATTATCTAATATTTAAAATCTAAAATTAAATCTAAAAGTATGAGAAGTATAGACATACCTCAAGGGTAATCTGATTATCCTGTAGATGATCTCAGCACAGCCCGAGGTTCTGAAGTAGCCATGCAAGCGCCTGACCTCTATCGATATCTACTCAGGCTAGACCTAGAACATCTTCTCCTCATAAATTTATGCTCCAAAAATCAGATCTCTATCTGATTTGGAAGTGCTTCAGAACTCCTTCTGAAGTTGGAGCAGCAGCCTGTCGAAGATGTCCTGCAGCCTTCCTATTCCAGGCGTCACCATGCCTTTTTCTTGCACCAGATGAACGTCCAACTCCTTGGACATGAAGAGGAGAGATAGGAGAGTAGGGAGGATGTGGATAAGAAGGGAGGGGGTGGCAGCTATGATGGTTTTTCATAAAAACTTCAAACCCTAGGTGCAAACAGGGTTTATATAGACCCTGCTGCGCTGCGCAGTGCCACATCATTCGACCAATCAAAAAATTTTACTTAATCCAAAAAAATTTTGATTGGTGGACTGATGTCATCTGATCACATCAGATAATAACCTCCACATTCTCTCCTATGTTGGCACCAACAATGGATAAGCACAAGGGAGATGGCGCCCAAGAGTCCATGTTGATCAAGACTCTTCCATCCTTATCCACTTGGGGTGCCCACTTTAATCCAATTGGGCTCATGCCATAATCTGATTATGGCACCCAAATCAATGTGGATTTGGCATGTGGACACTCCACAAAAATTTTCCAATGAGCTCTCTTCAGTTTAAGACCCATATGTCAACATTTGACAGATGTCCTAAAATGAAAATGGCAGGTGTTAGAATTTAGCAGGTGCTGTCTTAAATTTATCTCATAAATTAAGACAAGACTTTTTTTGAGCTGGACAAGATTCATTTAGATTGGGAGAAACTTTCTCAAGGTTCTCTGGGTGAGTCAAATCATATTTGGCTCAGTCGAGATGAAAAAGATTACACGAGGAGAAAGTTAGGCTCAATCGTGTGCTAGCATGATTTCTTTGAACCTAATTGGATCTTATCCAAATCAATTGGGTTAGCCCAATTGATGATGTTCAGACCCTAACCATTATTTGTGTGACCCAGTTAGGTTCAATTTCGTATGGTAATGAGACATGTCATGAGCTCATCATCGACATCATCGAAACTCCTTTCGATGGACCAGAACTCTTCTGATTCAGACAATTAGAATGATCGATCATCAAGATCATTCTAATTGCTCTCAAAATCATCAGTGACACCTAACAGTATGTGGTGGCAACCCATCAGAATTGAAGATGAACCTCTCGGTGCAGCTACCTGTGTGATTGAGTTCCTCTATCATGAGTCCGACTGAATTAGGGTTAAGGTAAACTCGTCAAACCCAACATCAGTCTCATGAATCAATCGATCGATCCGAGTCCGATGTGAAACCCCAATGAAAAACTCCTTTTCTATTATTTCACTCTGCCATGGCCATGGGCTTAAGGTCTCAATCTTTCGATCATCATAGGATTACTCCTCTCATCTACTGAGATTGATAGATCCCATCTTGGTGCGACCTAGTTCGTACAATGAATATGCAACAGCCAACATACACCTCAGAATTTTGAATGGCTTGGAGATCGAGTTATGGTGTAGTCAAACTATAACACACTCAAGGTGAACTGTCGATGCACCTCAGGTTAAAGAACTAGACACACAACTGCAGCATCGAGCTAGTCATCGATGAGAAGGTAGACTTCCTTATGACTGCTCGATATAGTCACACTCAATACTCTCATTCTTAACGAATACCTGTACTCTCGCTTCGATGTCTCCACACTGTAGACTTAAGACACATCTATCCTAAGGAAGTGATCGTACACCAACCTTTCGGATCGATCACCATCCTCGTGATGATCTTATGGTTAGGAGCTGTTTATGAGTTAGTTATATAAATTCATACCTTAAATTTTTAACTCTTAAAAATATGAATTGATATTCCTACTAACTCAAAGGATGTATCACAGACACAATATACACAATGTGATAGAAGAATAACCCATTTATTGATTTATAGTCAAAATTATAAATTTGCCCTTAGATTTGTACAAGAATGTGTCAGCCAATCTAGCATCTAAGACACACATCTAACAAAAACAACATATCCAAATATGCCATAAAGCATATAATATGCACCAAGATAAATCCACATCAATCCCCATAGCAAACCTTATGGATATCACAACAAACCTACTATGATTTTTGACGGGATATTGACTAGGCATGAAGGAAGACATATACAGTGTTCTAAATACTGAGCTATCTTCATTCAAGATTCGAACTAATTCAATTGGTCAGAAAAGTGTTAAGATTGGTAGGAGTCCCCCCGTTGCTTTTCTTAGACACTAATAAAATTAGCCAGGCCAGCAATGGAACCAATTAAATAACGACTGCACTTGAAACACTCCTTAGACACCAATTGATTATTTGATTCAAAAAATAGGTCAGCTACTGATTCATAATACTACAACTTAATATAATTTTTATGAGAACTTTAATGATCTCAAGCACATCCTAATTCAATCATAATGATGTAGTATTATAGTTATATCTTAATAATCATAATAACTAATCATGGCATCTATTTATATCTCTAAGATATGAAATCATAATCATTCAATATGATTATAACTAAGCATCTCAAGCATATCATATATGCAAGAAGTTCTAATAATATGCATGAATACAAAATATTCTTTTCGCGGTTCTTCTTCTTAGGATATCACAATGGCATCTCTATGCATCATAAGAGTACCCTATTGAATAGGAAGAGAGGGTCTCTGAATCCTATTTGCTCTTATGATCGGATGGTCTGGTGATGAATCCAATTAGAGTACTAAGCTACTAAAAAAGATTTTATCTATGCATTATATATTTTATATTTAAAAATGTCTCTAAGACATGCAAGGGTTTGGATGTTCAATCGGGTTCAACCTTTGACCCAACTTGAACCAAACCAAAAACTCATGTTTGATCACAATCAAGATAATATTCTAATCTTTGATTATATAGATCAGATAGACTCTGATACCACTGATGGGTTCCAGTGGTGTAGCGGAAGGGTTAGGTGTTTAAATTTTTATTCAAAACACCCGATACACCGAAAACCCCAATGCCCAAAAATCTTTGACTATAATAATCAAAGTACAATAAATATAAATTAAGATAAGAAGAATACGTATAGTGCTAATCTCAATTTTCATTAAGAAACTAAGTGTCTGCCCTCCAATGATGATCCACATGAAAATCAAACCAAGGATAGCGCTCTTTCTTCACCTTGCTTCAAGAGTTCTAGCCACTAGAACTCGACTAGCATCATACCAGTTAGGTTTCTCCAAGAAACTGACTCCACCCTCTCAGAACCTCTTTGGACTTCTGATCCTCCTTCTTAGGACCCTCACAACCTTTGTTAGGATCAGATAAGGCTTTGTCTTAAATTCCAAAGCTTTGTCCTAAAACTAAGATAGGTTGTAAGAAAGAAAAGAGAGAAACAGAGATAAAATTGAAAACTCTTTCTAAATTACCTCAGACACCCAGTGTCCTGGCCAATTTATAGCCACTAGAGGGATGCCAAAAGAGAGAGATGCACCTCATCCAAAAGACCTATCTGATCTGATTATCAGAGATAAGAGTTCCTTCAAACAGAAGGACTCTTATCAATGATATGTCGATCAGCACCCTGCTCTGTGTGTGCAACCAGAGAAGGGATGTTTTTGCATCCCTTCTCAAATTAGAAAAATCTTCAAAAATTCAAATGGATAGAAAATTTAATTTTAATTCCAGAACATATAATGAGTAGATAAAAATTCTCACAAATGGATGCATTCTCACATCCTTTCTCACAAAGTCTGATCACCACGCGTGTAGGCATGAGGAGGAACTTATGGCATCCAGATATGTTTGAAAAAATTCCAAAAAAATTATCAAAAATAGTTTGTCAAATGTAAATATTATCACCAAAAATAAATCTATTTTAAAATCATTTAATGAGGAGAAGGACTCTCCAAATCTCAGAGAGATGCAACACTTCTACGCATGCGTGCGAGCTTCCTTCATTTTTCCTATTTTTCTCTGCTCCAAAAATTGTAGAAAAAATACATCTCATGCTTTGAGATGTGAATTAAAGGATGGAGGGTGATATGAGCTACCACACACATCTTAATCCCATACCAAAAGGACTCTTTTCTTCTACCCACACCAACACTTGTACGCAGAACCTGTTTTACGCTAAGAGTCCTTCACAACTTGAACTCTTCATAATTGACATTAAAATGGGATGTGGTACCCCAATTTGGGTTTCTTCTAGGTGGCATGACCTAACCCAAATACTCACTAAATTGGGCTAGCTAATTAGCAAGGGATGAGACCAAATTGATCTCCAAAAGAGCAAGGGTTCCACACGTGCTAGCAAGCTTATCGGAGCCTTGATTGAATCCAAAATTCACTCAATCTTTTTCAAAAGGGTCCTTTTCAATTTCTATATATGTGTGATCCATTGAGTTTCATATCTAGTTGGTAGTAGGTTCGAGTGTATGTTGACCAAATTTGATTAGATTTCAATCTAATCGATTTAGGTCCAATCGAGCTAACCCGAGTTCAACAATTATAATCCTTTATAATTGGAAATCAAATTAAACTATTTAATTTGATCAAAAATCTACAAGTCAAGATTGATGTCTAGTAATATATCATGACTATTTAAAGATATAGAATTTTGATGAAAATACCAAATATACCCTTCAGTGGCAAGTTACCATACAATTTAATCCTTCGATCATCCCTGCATCCTGAATATATTCATGAGTAAGGAATCATGTCAAACTCAAACATATATTCATATCAATTTTCAATTAACTAATGATGACTCTAATGAAGAAGTATTAGAAATTCTTTCTAATCTTCTTTCTGCTTTTGGCCAATAGACTTTTTCCAAGTCATCTAGGATTGAGAATACACAAGATGCGATCTCCTTTTACTAGGAGTGATCGATTCCATGTTGACCTACTCACAACCTTCATATACACTCCACCATATCTAGAATATCTCATACATGTCTTAATGCCATGCCTGGGTATGAACCAAAATATGGGTTCATGTGCATAAGATTCTATGGTGGTCTCAGGTCTAAGGATCACTTGCACAACTCCCACTTAGAGAACCATCTTTGACATGTAAGTAAAGCTTTCATAAGATGTTCTCTTTCATCAAGTCAATTTAGCGGACTCATTTTTTAAATGAGCACCCACATCCTTGTTGGAAAAGGTGCAAGGTTTCATGCATGAATTTCAACACTTTTTTTGAAATATAACACAACGGAACATGTAAATTAAATAATTTAATCTATAAATACATGTAATCAAATTACTAAACCCTACAATTAAGATCTATAACATATCATATTATATTTATAAATCAAAAAATAAAAGATTTGGTATTGATCAAATCAATACCCTAGATCTGAAACAGTTTTAGATCTAAAATCTAGATCATATCTAGATAAAAGAAGAGATCAGATCTCTTACCTTCACGTGGGTCGAGAACTTCATGATTGATTTTTTTTATTTTCTTTGGAGCCTCACATACATCCAATCTCTACAGGTGATTCACACGAGGTTACAACAAAATCGGAGGTTCATCGAACGAAGATCCGCTCGAAGTGCTAGCTTCTTGCAGATCCCTTCGGATGGTTAATCTAAAAAATATTCTTTGGATCTCTTGGATATTCCAAGAGATGAAGAATATGAGGAGAAATAAGGGAGAAGTCAAATATTTTGACCTTCCTAAAATCAAAATTTATATTTAATAGAAAAGGATCCTAAGAGAAGACAGATCTTCTCCTTTATTACATCAACAATTGATATCCTGAAAATATCTCTATGCTAGGACATGAGAAGATCTTCTTCTCTTGATATTTTTTTAGTTTTCAGATCTTATGATATCTAATTTTTTTCATAGAAAAATCTTATGATTTATGGAGAAAAAGGATTCTAAAAGAAACCTTAAGAAAAGACCATCTTTTCTTCTTCTTCTTCCATCAGAACATGATCATATCATGTCCAAAATAAGATCACCGTGCTCCAACTCTTTGGAGCATGAATTCACCATACCATCCCTCTTTCTCTTTTATATTTTTTATCATATAAAAAAAATATAAAATAAAAAGATATTAATATGAAAAGAAACATAATAAGAGAAGACAATCTTCTCTCTTACCTTTCTCTCTACAAGACATCAACCATTGATCTCTTGATTGAAGAATTTTCTTCAAGAATTTTGGTACCTCTAAACACCCATGTAATTCTTCTTTCTCTCTCATATTTTATCATATAAAAATATAAAAATAAAGAAATAAGAAAGAAAACCAATAAGAGAAGATAATCTTCTCTCTTACCTTTCTTCTCTACAAGACATCAACTTTTGATCTCTTGTTAGAGGACTCTCCTCCATGGATTTTGGTGCCTCAAACCTCCCAGGTCTTCTCATTCTCCTCTGGTATTTCTCTCAATTTTCCATGAATTTTTGACTTTTATATCATGGCATATGGGGCAGCCTCCTTTTATATGGCAGACTAGGTCATAAGACCTAGTCTAACAAGGAGTCCTTGGGGTGTGCAACTCTTGGACGCCCCCTATCTCATTTATTTCATGGATAGCATAAAAATAACCACAAAAAGGGCAAAAAAAAAGAATAAACATGGGGGAAGTTGGTGCAAGAGAGGGAGGGAAGAGTCCTTGTGAAGAGGGACTCTTTCAAAAAGAGAAATAGGCTAAACCATTTTCCATAATGAATCAAATTAATTTTTATATTGAACCAGATCAAATCTGATTTAAATCTTTAAAATAAGTGATGTGAGATTACTTCCCTTAAATGTGAAAATCATAAAAAAATTATTTGGAATTAATTAGTGGGCATGGACTTTGATTTTCTTAGGTGGTGCAAGAGAAGATGGAATCCTAGTCTAACTAGGATTCTTATTTAGATTAGGTCAAATACTTTGAATCTAATTTAAATTAATTATAACCTAATTAATGATGATCCTAGTCCAACTATGTATCTAATTAAATCAGATTAAATCATATTTAATTTAAATCCTAACTTAATTAAGAATTAGGTGTATACAAGTCCTAGTCAAACAGGGACTTGTTCTCCCTTGCAACTGGCTTATCCAATAAACCAATTAGACTTAATCTAATTAAATCCAAACTAATTATAATTAAATTATGTTCAATTAGACTTAATTTTAACCCAATTGCTCAATCAGATTGAGCCAATTAGCAATCCAATTGCTAATGATCCTCCTGCAATACTTGCATTAGGTCAAACATCAATCACATTGATTGTTTAACCATAGAACGATTCTCAATCATCGATTAACCATCGATTAGGTTACAACCTCTTATATGTGTGACCCTATAGGTTCAAACCTAAACTGGTAGCATAGAAACTAATTTTTGTACCAGTTGAAGTAACCATCTAGCAATGGTTCCCGACGTCCAGATAGGTCGAATGTATGCAAAGCAACATTCTAAGAACTCTGACCCATGGTTACCATATAATTCATCCTTTTGACCAATAATACTCAAGATGACTTCAAGTATGTTGTCATCACTTATGCAAGTCATCTCTATTATGTCTCAAAATTTTGCAAATCCCATGACTCCTCACGAGGATTACCCAGGCCTAGGTTTTGCTAAATTGAAACACAGCGAGACATTCTCTTCCTGAAGCTAATCAGGAGTGATCAATCCCATCTTGACTCACACACTGACTTCACAAGTACTTGACTATATCCAAAAATCTTTCGAACCTATATTAAAAATACAGACAGTCTGGTACCAAAGCACAGTGAGTTGCTTGCAAGTCACTGTGACGATCTCAGGTCGGAGGGACACTTATACCCATTGGTCTTAGCTAACTACTCTTGATAGTAGAGTGTTACATTGGTCATGTTCCATACAGATGTACTCCTACATCTCACTTGAATGCCATACCAGTATCTCCACACCACTTGGTTACGAGGACAACCAATGCATATGGCATACAACGACCTACACTTGATAAGTTATCGTACTTGTTAATAACTTATCATTTGATCGTGAATAATTTAAGAACCATCCGATAAATCCTCTTTTATCGATTGAATGTGGTTCTAAGGACTTCATCATAATTTAGGAGTTTATTTATGGAAGATAAAACTTTTATGATGAATCTGTAAAATAACTTTTATTATTAGATAATTTATATACTAATTTCAATCATGTACCACTTAGATGATTGGCTTTAAGACACATTTTTCAACAACTCCCATTTGTACTAAAGCCAATCAGAATGATATCAAATATCCTATCTTCCACTTGAGTTCGTAGAACTTCTTAGTTTCGAGGCCTCAGCAAATGGGTCGGTCAAGTTCTCCTTTTTCATCGATCTTCCAAAGATCGATGTCATCCTGATCTAAAATCAAAAGTGATAGTAATACAGAGTATGCTAGTCCTTCGATTCTTTAGCTAGATTTATGGCTCCAGTGCTACGATTGGATTGGACCATCGGTGGAGGGTGCCACTGCAAACCTGTTAATGAAGCTCAGCAATTACACAGCTTACATGGCAGCATCATATGCTACGATGTACTCTACATCACTAATTGAGCAGACTAGAGTATCCTGCTTGGAACCTTTCCAGTAGATTGCTCCTACAATTAGGGTATGATCCGACAGTCTCTTGTTGTCATTTTGATCTGACTAAAATCGAAACATCCATATGTTTAAAGTCAGTATTTTCATATTTGAGTCACTGGATCTTAGTATTTCCCAAATACTTAAGCATTGTCTATACAATCTTCCAGTGGTTCTTACTTAGATCAGACTGGTATCCAGTACAATTAGTGAGTATACCATATCTGATCTTGTACATAGAGAAATTAGATGACACCCAAACTTTTATTCCTTGCAATGCTGGAATGCCATTCCTGATTAAGAGAATTTCATCCACAGACCACATAAGGAATAATACTACAAAACATTTTTCCCACTTGTAAATGCAAGGTTCCTCTTTATTCATAACAAAGATATATGTTCAAAACATATGTTCTAACTCTAGAATAATAGCGAAATAAGCTTTATAGGTCTCCACCTTCCCGTCTATGCTACTCTGATCCTTTTGAAAAATCCATTCACACCCAATGGGTTTTATTCCTTCAGGTGAATCATCTAGTGTCTATACACTATTGATTTCCATGGACTTCAATTTGGATTTAATGGCTCCAAGACACTTCTCAGAGTTAGACCACTGCATTGCGTTTACTTTAATGGGCTCTGAGTTTGATCTAATCAAATCTGGTTCTGTAGGTTTACTAGATTATATCGGTTCATTTTCTACCAATCAAACTTTTAAGTTCAACTTGATAGGCATCAGTTCCTTCTCTAAGGAACTCGTTTCCAAAAAGAATGCCCTACTGCTGATGAGCATCTTATGTTCTTCAGCATGATAGAATTAGTAACCCTTAAACACCTATTGGACCATGAACCAAGTTTATCTGTATGCAAACCTTTGACATAGGCCGATCAACTCCAAACCCAAAGATGAGAGAGTCTAGGTCTATGCCCGATCTATATCTCATATGGAATCTGCACAATAGACTTACTTAGTATATTTTCAGAGTAAAACAAGTAATCACACAAGAGCACAATCCTGAAATAGGCAGATTAGTGAACACTATTGTGGATTGAATCATGTCTAACAAAGTTCAACTTCTCATTTCAGATACACTGTGTTCTGAAAAAGAATCCACTGAGAGAGAATCCAATTCTCTCCTAGATATGTCATCCTTTTCATCGTTTGAATCATTTGAACATTTCAAATAATTTGATCAGACGCACCCATGCCCAGATAGATCGTCTGTAATGAAATATTAATATCTTCCTCTGGCACTTATGTTCACAGGTCTGCATACATCACTATGTATGAGACTTAAAATTTTATCAGCTCCTTCACCTTTTCCATTAAAAGATGATTTTATCATCTTTTCAAGAAGATAAGACTCACAGGCTATCAATGATTCACAATCATTGATGTCGAGGTTTTCTTCTCAAGCTAACCTGTTTATCCTGTTCTTGTCAAGATGACTAAGACTATAATGCCAAAGATAGACATTCATGACATTATCTAACTTGGATGTGTACATTACACTTAACAGGTTGTGTGATGTCATTTCCTTATTGTCCATGTATTATTGTAATATTATTCATAATAATACCATAATAATCTTCCTTTATGAATGATGATCATCTTTAGCCAAAAGGCCAACAAAGATTATAAACAATGGACAATAGTAACAATTACTTTAAATAAAAATATTTGAAAATAAGCTCTACAATTCCTAAAGTTAGGATTGGAATAAGACTTCCATCCCTAACATTTAAGAATTTCTCATCATTTTCTAATATTCCACTTACTTGTAGTCCTAGCAATAAATTGCATAAAACCATCGGTATCTAATACCTAGGTAGTGGAATTACATAGAGAAACTTTAAGGTATTATCATATAACATCCTTGATAAGCAACCCTTGCTCCTTTCTCTTGTTCAGCCTATTATGGTCAAGGAAAGCAAGACAATTCTTCTTCCTATGACCTTGTGCTTATGCCTGATTTGGATCAATTTTGGACTAATTATTTTGACTGGACTAAGAAGCCCCAATACGAACCCATTCATACTGCTGAACCAAATTCAACTTTCGATACTAATTAATGAAGTTGGGTCCCATAAGTCATCACTGTCTAACAGCAATTGGAGCAATTAAGGTGTTGGTGCAGAAATCCGCCTGCGCCGGAGAAGCTGGAGTTGAGAAAGCCGCGGTCGCCGTCGGGACCTGCAAGGGAAGTCTAAACCGGAGGTGGGGTTGCTCCGGCAAGACCCTCCGACGCTCAAGTCAGTTCTCTGCCTCAACAAGAATGGAGTGCTCGAACGGAGAATTTAGCAGAGTTTTGAGATAAGGCAAAAGAGCTTAAAAAATAACGTATCTGAGTCCCCCCTTTTATAGGCGGGGGAGGCAACGGACTGATGGCGACGTGTGTAACTGCCTGGTAGTGGGCCGCCCATGGTCAGGGGAATTGATTGCGAAAGATAATGGAGCAGACACGTGGGTATCACCTCGACTTGCCACGTGGAATCCGTTATGAGGGGTGGAGCAGCGTCCGTCGTCAGGAGAATCGCATGGTATCCGTCGCAGGAGGTGGAGCAGGTTCGTGGCCGTTACTGTGGCCTGCCAGGGGGATAATGGAGCTGTGCGGAGTCCGCCACAGGAAGTGGAGCAGGGCGGCTATGGCTGCTGCGGGTTGTCAGGGAGTGATGATGCTGCGTGGAGTCAGCCACAGGAGGTGGAGCAGGGTCGCGGCCATTTTGAGGGCCTGTCAGGGGGCGCGGATCTATCGATTGAAGCTCGGCAATGGTCGGAGCCGTCGTGATCGGAGTCCGGCTCCCGTAGGAGTCCGGGCGGAGCTGTTCTGATGTCGGCGGTGGAGTCCGGCTCCCGTAGGAGTCCGGGCGGAGCTGTGCTGATGTCGTCGGTGGAGCCCGGCTCCCGTAGGAGTCCGGGCGGAGCTGTGCTTGCTGATGGCGGTGGAGCCCGGCTCCCGTAGGAGTCCGGGCGGAGCTGCGCTGCAAACAAAGTCAAGGGTGAAGTCCGGCTCTCGTAGGAGTCCGGACTGAGCTTACCAGCAATTGATATTTAGAGCGGAGCCGGCTCCCGTAGGAGTCCGGGCGGAGCTGTGCTGATGTCGTCGGTGGAGCCCGGCTCCCGTAGGAGTCCGGGCGGAGCTGCGCTTGCTGATGGCGGTGGAGCCCGGCTCCCGTAAGAGTCCGGGCGGAGCTGCGCTGCAAACAAAGTCAAGGGTGAAGTCCGGCTCTCGTAGGAGTCCGGACTGAGCTTACCAGCAATTGATATTGAGAGCAGAGCCCAGCTCCCGTAGGAGTCCGGGCGGAGCTGTGCTGATGTCGTCGGTGGAGCCCGGCTCCCGTAGGAGTCCGGGCGGAGCTGTGCTGATGTCGTCGGTGGAGCCCGGCTCCCGTAGGAGTCCGGGCGGAGCTGTGCTGATGTCGTCGGTGGAGCCCGGCTCCCGTAGGAGTCCGGGCGGAGCTGCGCTGCTGATGGCGGTGGAGCCCGGCTCCCGTAGGAGTCCGGGCGGAGCTGCGCTGCAAACAAAGTCAAGGGTGAAGTCCGGCTCTCGTAGGAGTCCGGACTGAGCTTACCAGCAATTGATATTGAGAGCGGAGCCCGGCTCCCGTAGGAGTCCGGGCGGAGCTGTGCTGATGTCGTCGGTGGAGCCCGGCTCCCGTAGGAGTCCGGGCGGAGCTGCGCTGATGTCGTCGGTGGAGCCCGGCTCCCGTAGGAGTCCGGGCGGAGCTGCACTGCTGATGGTGGTGGAGCTCGGCTCCCGTAGGAGTCCGGGCGGAGCTGCGCTGCAAACAAAGTCAAGGGTGAAGTCCGGCTCTCGTAGGAGTCCGGACTGAGCTTACCAGCAATTGATATTGAGAGCGGAGCCCAGCTCCCGTAGGAGTCCGGGCGGAGCTGTGCTGATGTCGTCGGTGGAGCCCGGCTCCCGTAGGAGTCCGGGCGGAGCTGTGCTGATGTCGTCGGTGGAGCCCGGCTCCCGTAGGAGTCCGGGCGGAGCTGCGCTGCTGATGGCGGTTCCACCGTGGGTTCCGGCTGTGGGTATTTTATACCCAACACCAGTCCCCCTACATTCGAGTTTTGAATTTCAAACGAAGGAAGTACACAAAAGTACAGCCGGAACCGTCCCTTCGAATCCCGCGCCCTGCCGCTCCCAGATATACAGGCGGAACGAGGGGACGCTTCGAAGACCCCGCAGGTAGGCTGGCCTAGGTACGGTGCAATTATGGCCCTGCCAACCGCCAGCCGCCTTCAGCCGTCTGCCGCGGTGAGTGGGACACGTGTCGGATGCGGACTGGTCTGGGGGATTCGAGATCATTATGGCGCCGGATCCTAGGGTCTATTTAAACCCGTCCTCCCCCCTTCAGGCGCCCCACTCCGTTTCTGATTTCTTGCTGGCGTCTGTCATCTCCCCGAGAGTCTGCTCTAGCGAACGCCCTCTCGAGCCGTAGGCGCCTTCCGCTTCTCGCTCCCCAGGCCCTCAGAGCAAGATAGGTTAGTGCCCACCTTCTTCTTCTTACCGCTTAGGGTTCTCTCCTCCTTACACTTCTTTTGTGTCCTCTCCTGAGTTGACTTCCGGTGTCCCCCTCCTTTCTCGGCTTGCTTTTCTAGGGCTCTTTAGGTTTTTCCCCGAGAAAAAATGTCTTCTGAATCTTCTGCCTCCGTAAGTTCTGGGAGTTCTTCTGCTTCGAACCCCCAGGCCCCCGTTTCTGCGGATGAACCCGCGCTCGGGGCAGGGCCTCGCCCGGTTTTCGCGCCGGGCGCCATTTCGTGTTCGTCGACCCCGGACAAACTTCTCCTGATAAGGGCTCGATACGGGGTCCCTGCGGAGTATGACCTGGAGCTTCCTGGCCCCTCTGATAGGGCCAGCGCTCCCCCTCCTGGCCGCTTTTGCCTGTACCAGGAGGCCTTTCGTGCCGGGCTTCGGCTTCCGCTCCCAAACTTCGTCGCCGCCTTCTTTCGCTTTTTAGATATTTCACTTGCTTCTGTTGCCCCGAATTCCTTTAGGTTTTTGATAGGGTTTCTCTCTCTCTGCCATATAGCCGAGGTCCAGCCATCCCTCTCCTTATTCAGACATTTCTACACCTTCAAACGCCATCCTTCAGCGAAGGACTGGTGGTACTTCTCCCCTCAGTTCGGCAAGAAGGGGTTGCTGAAGGGTGCCCCTTCTTCGATTCACAACTGGAAGGAGAAATTCCTCTTTGTTTACTGCCCGACCCTGGAATTGGGCCTACCCCCTTGGGGGTCTCTGAGGGATTCCGTCCGTCGGGCTCCTGGCCTGGGAGAGGATGACCTTCAGGCCGCCCAGAAGCTCCTGAGTTATCCCGCTCCTTCCCTTCCAAACCTACTGAGGGAGCCGCTTCTCTTCAACATCGGCCTGAGCCCTCAAGATCCAGCAAGTATACATCTTTCCTTTTCTTGTCTTCTTCTTCCCTCTCTTCCTTTTTCCTCTTTCCTCTTTCTCTTCTTTCTTTTCTTTCTTCTCTTTTTTTTTTTTTTTTTTTTTTTTTTTTTTTGAACTGATTGGTGCTGCTTTTTCCTTCTTCTTTTCTTTTCCCCCTTTTTTTTTTCTTTTTTTTTTTTTTTTTTTTTTTTTTTTTAGCAATGGACGCCGAGGCCACACGGATGCTCGCCAAGGCCATGAGAGCCCAGAAAAGGAAGGGCGCGACGACTTCCGGCTCGGCGAAGAGGGCCAGGGTGGAGGAGACGAGCCTGGCCGCGCCCGTCCAGGTGACCCCGGCGATCGACATTCCTTCGGATGCCGAGCCAGCGGCCCCCCGGGCTCCCCCAGGGAGCCCACCGACTGGGGTCCCAATTTCGGAGGTTCGCCCCGCGGAGGCGCCTGCCGCGGGGAGGAGGAGAAAATCGTTGGCCCGCAGGCCGAGCAGCCACCGAGCCGCTGCAGACGAGTCCGTCTGCTCCGAGGGGGGATCGGAGAATCCCTTCAACGACAAGGCTCTAATCCGTGGCTGCTCGATGGTTGCATCCTGTCCGATGTCGTAGAGAGGATCGACCGCGCCGATCCCGAGCAGTGGGCCTGGGACACCTTGGGGTCCTTTCTTGAGGTAAGCGGATTTTTATTTGCACAGTTGCCTCGGTCTTTGTTGTAATTCTCCATCTGTCTTTGCAGATCGGGCACCAGCTCTTCG
Source organism: Elaeis guineensis (assembly GCF_000442705.2). NCBI lineage: Eukaryota > Viridiplantae > Streptophyta > Magnoliopsida > Arecales > Arecaceae > Elaeis > Elaeis guineensis. The sequence goes on along the minus strand of NC_026000.2, from coordinate 105,690,576 downwards.
CCTATGTCGAGGCGTCGGGCCGCATGAGAAGGGATCTCCTCCGGGTGGAGGAGCACTGCCAAGACGAGGTTGTTCATCTTCAAGCGAAGACGGCCGAGGTGGCCGCTCTCCGGGAGGCCCTGGAGAGAGAGAGACAGGACCGGGAAGAGGAAAGACAAGCCCGGGAGGAGGAGAGACAAGCCCGGGAGGCGGAGAGATGGAGCCTGGAGGAGTCGGTGAAGAAGGCGGAGGCCGAGGTCGCCCAGCTGGCCGAGCAAACTCTGGTTCTGGTCTCGGAGGCCAGGACCCTTGCGGTGGAGGGGTTCAAGGCCTCCGCGGAGATGAGGGAGCTGAACGTCCAGTTCGGCCTGGAGGCATTTACCAAAGGGTTTGAGCTTTGCCGGGAGAAGGTGGCCAGCAGATATCCCGATCTTGGCCTCGAATTCTTGGAGGAGTCCGACGACGAGGCCGGCCCTTCGCCCGCCGCCACAGCAGTTGCACCCCCCGCGCCGAACTCTCCACCCCCCGCCCCGGAGGTCTGAGACCTCTGACCTTGTATCTTTCTTTTGTTGTCATGCTTCCTTTTCATTTGTCTTCAAGATCACTTAATAAAGCCGAATTTCTTTTTGTGGATGATTTTTTCCTCCCTCTGCTCCTTCCTTCCGACCCTTCTTCTTGTAACGAATCGGTCTTTGACGCTTGCCTCTTCCGATGGCAGTGCCTCGCTGAAGCACTCCCCTTGCCCCTGGGGGTCCCGCTGAAGTCCACTATCCGACGGTTGAAAAAGGAGGTCCTCCACTTGACGAGGAAGCTGAAGAAGTCGGAAGGTGAGCTCCGTCAGGCGAAAAAATGCTACTCCGAGGCCGCTGTCGAGGCCGCCCACTTCAGAAGTATTCAAGTGAAGGCGATCATGGACTACAGCCGGAGGAAGGCGAACTTTGCGAAGGAGCTCGAAGAATGCACGAAGAGCACTAGCGACCGAACTTGGGCTCAAGAAGCCAGGATCAGCGCCCTTAAAGTGGAGCTGTCGGCTGCCAAGAGGAGGATCGGCCAGCTGGAAGGGAACTCACCCCGACTCATAGCGCGGGATGAGCAGATATGGTCACAAAAAGTTTCGACCTCCAGAAACAGCTTCAAGATGCCGAGATGAGCCACGATGTGCAGCGGGCCAGCTGGCGCCGACAGGTAGAGGAGTTCAAGGGGAGATTCCATCGATCGGCGGACGAGGTGGTTCGCCTCCAAAGGCAGTTGGTTACTAGGGCGCAGCTTGCTAACGCCCAAGATAACGAAGAGCTCCGGGCCCTGAGAGGCACTGTCGAAGGGATTTCCGTCTCCCTTGGGGAGAAGACAGCTGAGCTTCAACAAGTAAAAATCCAGCTGGGGCTTGAGCGGAAGGCCGTCGCGGACGCAGAGGCGGAGTCCGAAGTTTTGCGGAAGTGGCATCGGGAAGCGGAGGCTGAGAGTCGGCGACTTCGTCAGGCGCTCCAGGATATGCTGCAAAAGAAGGAAGAACTAGAGGAAATGGTGGAGACCCTGAGGCAGTCCTGGTCGGGGGATGGAGGTGATCACCCTATGTTAGAGGGAGCAGGACCTCCTTAGAGTTCTTTAGTAGTCACCCCCCTTTTGTAGCTGCCCCCCTTTTCTTTTCTTGTCGTTTTGTCCCTCTTTTTTCGGCCGTCCTGGCCCTGTAGCACATATATCGGAAATGAGAAAAAGGCATTTTGTTACCTTGTCCGCGCGTAGCGCTAATATTGTCGTTCGTTGACCCTTTCTCGTTGTTTGGCCTGTTTGGCTTAGAGGTCGCCGTGGGAAAGGGCTCTTCCCTTCCATCCGATCTCGTCATGTGGCCGAGCCTCGCCACCGTTTTTAACCCTTGCTGGCGGAGTGGCGGATGGAGCCCGGCTTTCTTAGGAGCCTGGGCGAAGTCTTTCTTGGGGGCAGAACCCGGCTCCCGTAGGAGTCCGGGTGAAGCTTTATCTGGTGGCGGAACCCGGTTCCCGTAGGAGTCGGGTGAAGCTTTACCTGGCGGCGGAACCCAGCTCCCGTAGGAGTCCGGGTGGAGCTTTACCTTGGCGGCAGAACCCGGCTCCCGTAGGAGTCCGGGTGGAGCTTTACCTTGGCGGCGGAACCCGGCTCCCGTAGGAGTCCGGGTGAAGCTTTACCTTGGCGGCGGAACCCGGCTCCCGTAGGAGTCCGGGTGAAGCTTTACCTTGGCGGCGGAACCCGGCTCCCGTAGGAGTCCGGGTGAAGCTTTACCTTGGCGGCGGAACCCGGCTCCCGTAGGAGTCCGGGTGAAGCTTTACCTTGGCGGCGGAACCCGGCTCCCGTAGGAGTCCGGGTGAAGCTTTACCTTGGGGCGGAACCCGGCTCCCGTAGGAGTCCGGGTGAAGCTTTACCTTGGCGGCGGAACCCGGCTCCCGTAGGAGTCCGGGTGAAGCTTTACCTTGGCGGCGGAACCCGGCTCCCGTAGGAGTCCGGGTGAAGCTTTACCTTGGCGGCGGAACCCGGCTCCCGTAGGAGTCCGGGTGAAGCTTACCTTGGCGGCGGAACCCGGCTCCCGTAGGAGTCCGGGTGAAGCTTACCTTTGCGGCGGAACCCGGCTCCCGTAGGAGTCCGGGTCTTCCATTTTGCTTGAGCCGGTGGCGAGGTTCTCATCATCAGCCTGGCTTGTGGGGGCACGTTAGGGCGCTGTAAGGCCTCTCCCCCCTCCGGTCTAAAAGAACCGGGCCTTCAACTTTGCTCATGCCAGGACGAGGTTCTCCTCCTGCTCCTGACATGGCTATAGGGGCACATTAGGGCGTTGCAAGGCCTCTCCCCCCATCCGGTCTAAAAGAACCGGGCCTTCGACTTTGCTCAAGTTAGGGCGAGGTTTTCCTCTTGTCCCTAACAGGGCTGTGGGGGCACATTAGGGCGTTGTAAGGCCTCTCCCCCCATCCGGTCTAAAAGAACCGGGCCTTTGACTTTGCTCAAGTTAGGGCGAGGTTTTCCTCCTGTCCCTAACAGGGCTGTGGGGGCACATTAGGGCATTGTAAGGCCTCTCCCCCCATCCGGTCTAAAAGAACCGGGCCTTCGACTTTGCTCATGTCAGGATGAGGTTCTCCTCCTGTTCCTGACACGGCCATTGCTTTTTGGAGAGGTCATATCCAGTCATAATACATCCGCGTTAAGCGGGAGGAGTGCGTTAGCTAGAAAGAAAAGTAGATTCAAAACGAAACAGTAAGCAATACATTTACAGTTCTCCCGCTCCTCCTTGAGGCCCTCCGGCGATGGAGTCGATGGTCCCAATAGGAGGCCGGTCCCCGGGCTGCTCCTCCCTCTTCTGCGGTTCGGGCGGTGGGAGGGCTCTTGGCCGGTCTCCTCTACCCTCAGGCCTGCGGCGGATGAATCTGTCGAGCCGACCTCGCCGGATGAGCTCCTCGATCTCGTCCTGGAGCTGGATGCACTCTTCAGTGTCATGGCCGTGGTCGCGGTGGTAGAGGCAGAACTTGTTGGGGTTGCGCTTCCCGGGGTGCGTGCGCATCCTCTCCGGCCTAGGATCAGCTCCCTGACCTCCATCAGTACCTGGGCCTTCGAGGCGTTGAGGGGGGCGTAGCTGCGGAACTTTCCTGGCGGGGAACCCCACCGAAACCTGTTGTCCGGCTCCTCTGCCTGCGTGCCCAGGGTGGAGTATGGGCGCGCTTGTGCCCAGGAGGGGATCGGGAGCGAGGCCGGGCTTCCCTTGGCCTCTTCTCAACTGCGGGCTTGCCAGAATCTCCCACCTGGCGCTCCCTTGCAGTCTCTTCATCCTTCATTTTGAAGGCCTCTTCCGCTCGGGCGTATCCTTCAGCCCGAGCCAGCAGATCAGCGAAATTCCTGGGGTACTTCTTCTCCAGGGAGTACAGAAGGTCATTCTTCTGAAGGCCACCTTTCAGGGCGGCCATGGCAACCGACTGGTCCAAGTTCCGGACCTCCAACGCCGCGATGTTGAAGCGATTGATGTAGGCCCGTATGGACTCCCCTTCCCTCTGCTTGATTTTGATGAGGGACTCCAAACCTTTCTGGGGATGTCGGCTGCTGACAAAATGGGCCACGAATTGGTGGCTCATTTGGTCGAAGGAGAAGATGGTACCCGGCTTCAGCGCCGAGTACCAGTTTCTTGCTGCTCCCTTCAAAGTAGACGGGAAAGCCCGCACAAGATGGCGTCGGGGGCACCATGAAGCAGCATCATCGTTCGGAAGGCTTCCAGGTGGTCCACCGGGTCTGACGTCCCGTCGTAGCTTTCAAACTGGGGGAGCTTGAAATTCGACGGGATCGGTTCCTGCATAATCATTTGGGAGAAGGGAGGGTCAGTGCAGATATCCTCACCGTAAGCGGGAGGCGCATGGCGGAGTTCTTCGATCCGCCGGTTCATCTCCTGGAGCCTCCGATCCAGGAAATCCTCTCAACTTCGAGTCTCGAGGGTCCTTTGGCAGAACGGGGGCAGGGATCTCCCAGGGGTGGAGTCGTGGTCCGACTGAGGGCTCTCCACCCTCGGATTTGCCTTCTCGGGAAGGACGGGGCGGCTAGCCCAGGTGGCCCGCCCCCACCGGGTTCTGGCATTCCGGAGATGCCCCTTCCGGATGCGCTGACGCCTGCGGCGGCTGCTGCTGCATCGCCTGTACGGCCTCGACGAGGCCCTTGACCTGCTGTGCCAGCAAGTCAAACTGCTCCACACCGACCGTCGTCGCCGGAGGGGGAGGAGGAGCTGGCTGAGAAACGGGAGGGGAGGCCAGAGCCTGAGATCTGGCTGCGGAGGCCGTGGACCGCCGGGTGGACGCCCTGCGCGGAGGCATCGGGTGTCGATCTCGCGGGGAGGATTAGGAGTAGATGACGGAGAGATGGCCGGAGGTGGCTCCCTTGAGCGCTCCTTCAAGAACAAGGGTGCTGCGAAGACACAGCCCCTTCCTCTAGCGCCAATCCTGTTGGTGCAGAAATCCGCCTGCGCCGGAGAAGCTGGAGTTGAGAAAGCCGCGGTCGCCGCCGGGACCTGCAAGGGAAGTCTAAACCGGAGGTGGGGTTGCTCCGGCAAGACCCTCCGACGCTCAAGTCAGTTCTCTGTCTCAACAAGAATGGAGTGCTCGAATGGAGAATTTAGCAGAGTTTTGAGATAAGGCAAAAGAGCTTAAAAAATAATGTATCTGAGTCCCCCCTTTTATAGGCGGGGGAGGCAACGGACTGATGGCGACGTGTGTAACTGCCTGGTAGTGGGCCGCCCATGGTCAGGGGAATTGATTGCGAAAGATAATGGAGCAGACACGTGGGTATCACCTCGACTTGCCACGTGGAATCCGTTATGAGGGGTGGAGCAGCGTCCGTCGTCAGGAGAATCGCATGGTATCCGTCGCAGGAGGTGGAGCAGGTTCGTGGCCGTTACTGTGGCCTGCCAGGGGGATAATGGAGCTGTGCGAAGTCCGTCACAGGAAGTGGAGCAGGGCGGCTATGGCTGCTGCGGCTTGTCAGGGAGTGATGATGCTGCGTGGAGTCCACCACAGGAGGTGGAGCAGGGTCGCGGCCATTTTGAGGGCCTGTCAGGGGGCGCGGATCTATCGATTGAAGCTCGGCAATGGTCGGAGCCATCGTGATCGGAGTCCGGCTCCCGTAGGAGTCCGGGAGGAGCTGTTCTGATGTCGGCGGCGGAGTCTGGCTCCCGTAGGAGTCCGGGCGGAGCTGCGCTTGCTGATGGCGGTGGAGCCCAGCTCCCGTAGGAGTCCGGGCGGAGCTGCGCTGCAAACAAAGTCAAGGGTGAAGTCGGCTCTCGTAGGAGTCCGGACTGAGCTTACCAGCAATTGATATTGAGAGTGGAGCCCGGCTCCTGTAGGAGTTCGGGCGGAGCTGTGCTGATGTCGTCGGTGGAGCCCGGCTCCCGTAGGAGTCCGGGCGGAGCTACGCTTGCTGATGGCGGTGGAGCCCGGCTCCCGTAGGAGTCCGGGCGGAGCTGCGCTGCAAACAAAGTCAAGGGTGAAGTCCGGCTCTCGTAGGAGTCCGGACTGAGCTTACCAGCAATTGATTTGAGAGCGGAGCCCGGCTCCCGTAGGAGTCCGGGCGGAGCTGTGCTGATGTCGTCGGTGGAGCCCGGCTCCAGTAGGAGTTCGGGCGGAGTTGTGCTGATGTCGTCGGTGGAGCCCGGCTCCCGTAGGAGTCCGGGCGGAGCTGTGCTGATGTCGTCGGTGGAGCCCGGCTCCCGTAGGAGTCCGGGCGGAGCTGCGCTGCTGATGGCGGTGGAGCCCGGCTCCCGTAGGAGTCCGGGCGGAGCTGCGCTGCAAACAAAGTCAAGGGTGAAGTCTGGCTCTCGTAGGGGTTCGGACTGAGCTTACCAGCAATTGATATTGAGAGCGGAGCCCGGCTCCCATAGGAGTCCGGGCGGAGCTGTGCTGATGTCGTCGGTGGCGCCCGGCTCCCGTAGGAGTCCGGGCGGAGCTGTGCTGATGTCGTCGGTGGAGCCCGGCTCCCGTAGGAGTCCGGGCGGAGCTGCGCTGCTGATGGCGGTGGAGCCCGGCTCCCGTAGGAGTCCGGGCGGAGCTGCGCTGCAAACAAAGTCAAGGGTGAAGTTCGGCTCTCGTAGGAGTCCGGACTGAGCTTACCAGCAATTGATATTGAGAGCGGAGCCCGGCTCCCGTTGGAGTCCGGGCAGAGCTGTGCTGATGTCGTCGGTGGAGCCCGGCTCCCGTAGGAGTCCGGGCGGAGCTGTGCTGATGTCGTCGGTGGAGCCCGGCTCCCGTAGGAGTCCGGGCGGAGCTGCGCTGCTGATGGCGGTTCCGCCGTGGGTTCCGGCTGTGGGTATTTTATACCCAACATAAGGTTTAGCCTTATTTTGAGAAAAGAGAACAATGACCTAATGTATATGAATTATTTTAAGCCTAGAGACTTAGACTTTAGTCTCAAGGTTCTTCCACTATTTTATTCAAATTGGTAGCCTCTACCTCCAATTCAAAAAATTACTTTAATTTTCTAGTAGGTACTAGAATCCACATAGACTACACATAAGCCCGACTTTGGTCAGCCAATCCATGTGCATCTACAAGTAGGTTCATTAACCAATTATTTCTCCAAACAACTTCTAGTAATTTAATTTTGCCCCAGAAATCTAATCAGTAAGCTTTGGCCTCCACTGTAAGGATCCGATTAGGTCCAACCATTAATATGACCATACTTGGTGCATCTAACCAACAAATAATTAAGCCCAATTTTGGTTGGCTAACCTAACCACCATTAGAGAGACACATCCAAGTCATCATATGATGAGTGATAATTCTATTAGTCAACAAGCACCAGGCCTTTGGGTCTGCAATGATTATTGAGTTAATAGACTCATTATCAAACACCTTAATGGGAGGCTATGACTCAGTTATCTTCATAACTTTATCATTTTAAGGACCTAAAAATTTTAGAGGATTTAAAATTATTAGTGATTTAAGGATAGAAAAGACATGGACCAATTCGCTCCCACTGACTTCATCAAGTCAAGTTCTCCCACCGACTTCTCATGTCATTAACAAGGACTATGATCAAATTTGGTCCATGGACACCTAGATCAGTCTCACTGAATGAAATCAGACTCTCTGATTTCCTATATGACATGGGTTAGCACGAATCAATGAGCAACCTAATCAAGACTTGATTAACCACATTGGCCAGGTAAGTATGATCTATGGGAGGGTCTGCCATTGCTTGCCTTAGACACCATAAGAAATGGCCAGGTAAGTATGCTCCCAATTAAAAACCATCGGTCAAGTTTACCTTAGACACCAACTGGTTTATCAATTTTGATTTGGTCTACCTAAAGACTCGGGCTTAGTCGCTGAGCCACGATCAGTGTCTATTTGTTAGATATATGGACTTTGATCAACTACAACTATTGAAGTGATCTATAGAAATGACCTAATCCTAATTAACTTTTAATTATGTTTGATCAATTTCTTAACTTAGTCCATATTTAATCTAACCGTAGGTCTAACCCAATTAATGATCTGATCAAAGCTAACTCATTACCCTTTAACTTATGTTTTATGAAATTATCTTAGGATCTTTAAATCACAAACCTAGATCCTAAACAATCACTTAATTCTTTTAATTAAGTTCATGGCTGAGGATTGGGTTTCGACATTTTGAAAAATATTTTCAACTTTTGAAAGGTTTAATACAATCTAGTGTTGTTTCACTAAATAGGTCGACTCATTTCAAAAATGAGTTGGCTTATTTCACTAACAAACACTAACAATTAAAATCAGTCAGAAATATAATTCAGCCAATTTTTTAATCGAGCTGGCATGCTGGTCGAGCTGGCTTGCTGGTCGAGCTGGCCCGATCAGCAAATAGAACCTTCGAAAGATCCTATTCTAGGCTGATTTTAATCTATATATATTATATAAAAATTCATGAAATGTGTTGGGTATAAAATATCCACAGCCGAAGTCCTCAGCAGGATCAGCTCCAGGAGGTCCGCCCGGACTCCTACGGGAGCCGGGCTTCGTCGCCAACGCCAACGGCTGCAGACAGACTTCGTCCGGACTCCTACGGGAGCCGGACTCCGCCAACAACTTCAACCGCAAGTAGACTCTGCCCGGACTCCTACGGGAGCCGAGCTCCATCCTCAACATCAGCTGCTGGTAAGTCTTGTCCGGACTCCTACAGGAGCCAGACTTCGCCTTTAACTTTAATTGCAGGAAGACTCCGCCCGGACTCCTACGGGAGCCGGACTTCGTCCTCGACTCCAACGGCTGCAGATAGACTTCGTCCGGACTCTTACGGGAGCCGGACTCCGCCAACAACTTCAACCGCGAGTAGACTCTGCCCAGACTCCTACAGGAGCCGGGCTCCGTCCTCAACATCAGCTGCCGGCAAGCCTTGTCCGGACTCCTACGGGAGCCGGACTTCGCCTTTAACTTTAATTGCAGGAAGACTCCGCCCGGACTCCTACGGGAGCCGGGCTTCATCCTCGACTCCAACGGCTGCAGATAGACTTCGTCCGGACTCCTACGGGAGCCGGACTCCGCCAACAACTTCAACCGCGAGTAGACTCCGCCCGGACTCCTACAGGAGCCGGGCTCCGTCCTCAACATCAGCTGCCGGTAAGCCTTGTCCGAACTCCTACGGGAGCCGGACTTCGCCTTTAACTTTAATTGCAGGAAGACTCCGCCCGGACTCCTACCTGAGTCGGGCTTCGTCCTTGACTCCAACGGCTGCAGATAGACTTCATCCGGACTCCTACGGGAGTCGGACTCTGCCAATAACTTCAACCGCAAGTAGACTCCGCCCGGACTCCTACGGGGGCGGGCTCCATCCTCAACATCAGCTGTCGGTAAGCCTTGTCTGGACTCCTACGGGGACCGGACTTCACCTTTAACTTTAATAGCAGGAAGACTCCACCCGGACTCCTATGGGAGCCGGGCTTCATCCTCGACTCCAACGGCTGCAGATAGACTTCGTCCGGACTCCTACGGGAGCCGGACTCCGCCAACAACTTCAACTGCGAGTAGACTCCGCCCGGACTCCTACTTGAGCCGGGCTCCATCCTCAACATCAGCTGCCGGTAAGCCTTGTCCGGACTCCTACGGGAGCCAGACTTCGCCTATAACTTTAATAGCAGGAAGACTCCGCCCGGACTCCTACGGGAGCCGGGCTTCATCCTCGACTCCAACGGCTGCAGATAGACTTCGTCCGGACTCCTACGGGAGCCGGACTCCGCCAACAACTTCAACCACGAGTAGACTCCGCCCGGACTCCTACGAGAGCCGGGCTCTGTCCTCAACATCAGCTGCCGGTAAGCCTTGTCCGGACTCCTACGGGAGCCGGACTTCGCCTTTAACTTTAATTGTAGGAAGACTCCGCCCGACCCCCTATGAGAGCCGGGCTTCGCCTTTAACTTCAACTGCAGGTAGACCTCACCCAAACTCCTACGGATATCGGACCTCACTACCGATCCAACCAAACTTCGGCCGACAAGTCTGGACCCCCTGGCAGGCCACAGTAACGGCCACGATTCTGCCCCACTCCCTGCGGTGGGCCCTACGCGGCTCCATTACTCCCTGGCAGACCACAATAACGGACAATACTGCTCCACTTCCTGCGGCGGACCCTATGCAACTTTATTACTCCCTGACAGGCCGTATTAACGGCCACAATTCTGCTCCACTCCCCGCGGCGGATCCTGTGCGATCCCACCACTCCATGACGAGTCACGACAGCGAACGTCGCTCCACTCCCCGTAACTGATTCCACGTGGCACACCCCGGTGATAGCCACGGGTCCACTCCACTACTCTTCGCAGCAAACTCCGCCTGACCCTGGACAGCTCACTGCCAGACGGTTACGGATGTCGCTATCAGAATACTGCCCCCTCCACCTATAAAAGGGGACCCCAGATACATTATTCTATAAGCTCTAATCTTTCATCTAAAAACTCTGCTAAATTCTCCGTTCGAGCACTCCATTCTTGTTGAGGCAGAGAACTGACTTGAGCGTCGGAGGGTCTTGCCGGAGCAACCCCACCTCCGGTTTAGACTTCCTTTGTAGGTCCCGGCGGCAACCGCGACTTCCCCGACTCCAGCTTCTCCGGCGCAAGCAGATTTTTGCACCAACAGGATTGGCGCTAGAGGAAGGGCTTGAACCTTCATAGTACCCTTGTTCTTAAAGGAGCGCTCAACGGATCCACCTCCGGTCATCTTATCCGGCACCCACTCCTCCTTTCGCACAACTACCTCTGGCTATGGTCGCCGACAAGGAGCGGCCAGACGATCGGCCTTTATTGGATCCCGTCAACACCATTTCGGGGGGATCCCAGCGGGAGGCAACCAACATACCAGCTGTATCCCCCAAGCGGCAAAAAGTTGAAGAACCCATAACCTTTACCGAAGAAGACACCTAGGGAGTCCAATTCCCTCATAATGACACGGTCATAGTTTCCTTGAATATAGCAAATTACGACGTCCGTCGCATTCTTGTCGACAATGAAAGTTTGGCCGACATCTTGTTCTACGATGCCTTTTCAAGAATGTCTGCTCTTAGCGGTCATCTGAGGCCGATTTGCTCCCCCCTGGTGGGGTTTACCGGTGACGCCGTTCCGACAGAAGGAATGATAGCTTTGATTGTGACCGCAGGTCAATATCCAAAACAATCCAGGGCTCTAGTGAATTTCTTGTGGTGAAGGCGCCATCCGCCTACAATGCAATCCTTGGCTGACCCAGCCTCAATGCCCTCCGAGCTGTCGTTTCGACCTACCATTTGAAGTTGAAGTTCCCCACCAACTAGGGGATCGGAGAGGTCCGGAGAGACCAAGCCCTGGCCAAACACTGCTACAAAATCACTTTGCAAAGAAACGATCAGGCTGACCCCTGTCCCGTCGACGGACTAGATGCTCGCGATGACCTCACCGAAGAAAGGGGCGGCCCAATCGAAGATCTGGTACCAATCCCTTTGAATGATGGGAATGCAGAGCATGTGGCACTAATCGACTCCAACCTGGGGGAGGAGGTGCGGACGCGTCTTATTGACTTTCTACGGAGGAACACGGATGTTTTCGCTTGGGTTCCAGCAGACATGCTGGGGATTGACACAAAAGTCATGGAGCATCATCTGGCCATCGATCCAAAGCATCGACCGACGAAAGAAAAAATCTGGAGTCATGCCCCGGAGAGGCAGAAGGCGATAGCCGAGGAAGTGGATAAGCTCCTCAAGGCCGGATTCATTAAGGAAGTCAATTATCCTGATTGGATTTCCAATGTTATTCTGGTCAAAAAAGCAAACGGCAAGTGGAGGATGTGCATAGACTTCAAAAAGCTGAATAAGGCTTGTCCAAAGGACAGCTATCCCCTTTCCAGAATCGACCAACTGGTGGACGCGACCTCAGGCCATGAGCTCCTCACCTTTATGGACGCGTTCTCCGGCTATAATCAAATTAGAATGACGTCTGAAGATGAAGAAAAGACAGCTTTCATCACTAATCGCGGCCTTTACTGTTACAGGGTCATGCCTTTCGACCTCAAGAATGCGGGCGCAACCTACCAATGGTTGGTGAACAAAATCTTTAAGGAGCAGATCGGTCGAAACATGAAGGTCTATGTGGACGATATGCTCGTAAAAAGCAAGTCTTCCAGAAATCATGTCGCCGACCTCGAGGAGACCTTTGACGCTCTCCGAAAGTATAAAATGAAGCTGAGCCCAACTAAATGTGCTTTCGGAGTAACTTCAGGGAAGTTCCTGGGCTTCATGGTATCGGGGCACGGGATTGAGCCAATCCAGAGAAAATTCACGCCATCTAGGAGATGACCGCCCTAAAGTCGATCAAAGAGGTTCAGTGCCTCACAGGGAGGATAGCGGCTCTTAATCGCTTCGTCGCAAGGTCGGCCGAATGGTGCTTGCCCTTCTTTCAAACCCTCAAGCAGCCGAAGAACTTCTGCTGGACCTCTGAGTGCCAGCAGGCGTTCAATGAGTTAAGGAGTTACCTTAGCTCACCCCCACTGCTGGCAAAGCCTGAACCTAGGGAGGAACTATTTTTATACCTAGCGGTCTCTCCCATGGCCCTCGCGGCCATCCTTGTCAAAGAAGAAGCGAAAATCCAGCGACCAGTCTACTACATTAGCCGCGTGCTGAGGGATGTCGAGACCAGGTACACCAAATTAGAAAAACTGACCTATGCCTTGTTGATTGCAGCTCGGAGGCTCCGACCCTACTTTCAAGGGCACACCGTGACGCTACTCACCGATCAACCGATCAAGGCGGTTTTACACCGGGCTGACACCTCTGGAGAATGGCAAAATGGGCAATCGAGCTCACGGAATTCGACATCAACTACAGACCTAGACCAGCAGTAAAGGCCCAAATACTGGCAGATTTCATAGTAGAGTGTACCATCCCAGAGGAGGTCGAACCTGAGCAAAGCAAAGTTGATGACCTGAAGTCTCCACCGAACTCCCCCGACGAAGAGGCCAATCCCTCCGATCGCTTTTGGACCCTCTATGTGGACAGATCTTCCAACATGTCGGGCGCCGGTGCAGGCCTGATCTTGGTCAGTCCAGAGGGAGTCATAGCTGAGTATGCTCTGCATTTCGAGTTCCCAGCAACAAACAATGGAGCGGAATATGAAGCTCTGATCGCAGGACTAAGGATCGCCAGAGAGCTGAGAATAAGTCAGCTCCGGGTGCACAGTGACTCTCAATTGGTGGTGGGGCAAGTCAGTGGGAGTTATGAAGCGCGGGAGGACAGTATGGTCAGATACCTTGAGAAGGTAAAGGAGCTCACCTCCGCCTTCAGCAGCTTCAACATTAGACAGATTCCCAGGCTGGAGAATACCAGGGCCGATCTTCTCTCCAAGCTGGCGACATCGGCTCCGGCCGAATTGCCCAGAGGCATCCTCTTCGAAGTTCTAAAACACCCGAGTGCAGAATAATCACGGCCCGTAATAGAGATCGACCACGAGCCTAGCTGGGTCGACCCGCTGATAACCTATCTTAAGGATGGAGTTCTCCTCCAGGATGCGAAGGAGGCTCGAAAGCTTCAAAATCAAGCCTCCCGGTACATCCTTTATGAGGGCAGATTGTACAAAAGATCATACTCCTTGCCCCTCTTGAAATATCTCCGATCCTCAGAAGCTGACTACGCCTTGTGGGAAGTACACGAAGAAATTTGCGGAAAACCACTTGGGAGCTAGATCTTTATCCCACAAGTTGCTCAGCCAAGGATATTACTGGCCAACGATGCATCATGATTCGATTGAATATGTCAAAAAGTGTGATCGATGCCAGAGATACGCCAACGTTCAGAGACAGCCCGCCACCGAGCTCACACCCTTGAGCGCCCCATGGCCTTTTGCACAATGGGGGATGGATATCCTTGACCCCTTTCCCATGGCGTCTGGACAAAGGAAGTTCCTCCTTGTAGCGATCGACTACTTCACCAAATGGGTTGAAGCCGAACCACTAGCGAAAATCACAGAAGTGAAAGTGTAGGATTTCGTCTGGAAATTGATCGTGTGCAGGTTCGGTTTGCCTAAAACCCTAATCACTGATAATGGACGGCAATTCGTGGGAGCAAAATTTATCGAATTCTGTGAAGATCTAAACATCTCCCACAACTTCACATCAGTAGCCCATCCCCAGGCGAACGGCGAAGCTGAGGTGACTAACAGAACCCTTTTGCAGGGGATTAAGACAAGGCTTGAAAAAGCAAAGGGAACTTGGGCGGACGAGCTTTATCATGTGCTATGGGCGTATCGAACTACCCAGAGGTTACCTACAGGGGAGACCCCCTTTGCTTTAGCCTTCGGTACGGAAGCCGTCATCCCAATCGAGCTTAAACTCCCATCGGCACGAGTCGTGGCATTCGACGAGCATCAAAATTCATAAAGTCTTAGAGCCAACCTTGACCTGCTGGAAGAAAGATGGGAGATCACTCAGGTTCGAATGGCAGCCTATAGACAGAAAGTTGCTCGATATTACAATACCCGAGTCAAGAACAAAGCCTTTAAAGCAGGAGATCTAGTACTTCGACGAGCTGCTGTCTCGCAACCTCAAGACCGGGGGAAACTCGCCCCAAACTGGGAAGGACCGTATGAAGTCAAAGAAGTAGTCCGGCCAGGAACTTATTATCTTAAGGAACTCGGAGGAGCCGACCTCCCCGATCGTGGAACTCGGAAAACTTATGGGTGTACTACCAATAACTTCATTTTAATTGAAAGTTGCATACCTGCACGTCTTTAAACAATTCACACAAACCGTGTTAGAAGCAAAAGAGAAATGTCGTCCCGACAAAGTCGAAGGCCTGGTTCCATTTAGACCGGATGGGGGGAGAGGCCTTACAACGCCCATATGAGCCCCCACAGCCCTGTTAGGGACAGGAGGAGAACCTCGCCCTAACTTGAGCAAAGTCGAAGGCCCGGTTCCATTTAGACCGGATGGGGGGAGAGGCCTTACAACGCCCATATGAGCCCCCATAGCCCTGTTAGGGACAGGAGGAGAACCTCGCCCTAACTTGAGCAAAGTCGAAGGCCCGGTTCCATTTAGATCGGATGGGGGGAGAGGCCTTACAACGCCCATATGAGCCCCCACAGCCCTGTTAGGGATAGGAGAAGAACCTCACCCTAACTTGAGCAAAGTCGAAGGCCCGATTCCATTTAGACCGGATGGGGGGAGAGGCCTTACAACACCCACGGCCGAAGTTCTCAACAGGATTAGCCCTTGCGGACTCCGCCCGGACTCCCACGGGAGACGAGCACCGTCACCAACTTCAACTACCGGTAAGATCCGCCCGAACTCCCACGGGAGATGGGCTCCGCCTACGACTCCGACCCCAAGGGGGACTTCATCCGGACTCCTACGGGAGCCGGGCTTCGTCGCCAACGTCAACCGCCGGTAAGATTCATCCGGACTCCTACGGGAGCCAGACTTCGCCTTTAACTTTGATTGCAGAAAGACTCCGCCCGGACTCCTACGGGAGCCGGGCTTCATCCTCGACTCCAACGGCTACAGACAGACTTCGTCCGGACTCCTACGGGAGTCGAACTTCGCATCTGATTTTGATTGCAAGGAACTCCGCCCGGACTCCTAGGGAGTCGGGCTCCGCCCGTGACTCCAATCACAGGAGGGTTCCGTCCGGACTCCTACGGGAGCCGGACTTCGCCTTTAACTTTGATTGTAGAAAGACTCCGCCCGGACTCCTACGGGAGCCGGGCTTCATCCTCGACTCCAACGGCTGCAGACAGACTTCGTCCGGACTCCTACGGGAGCCGAACTTCACATCTGATTTTGATTGCAAGGAACTCCGCCCGGACTCCTATGGGAGCCGGGCTCCGCCCGTGACTCCAATCACAGGAGGGTTCCGTCCGGACTCCTACGGGAGCCGGACTTCGCCTTTAACTTTGATTGCAGAAAGACTCTGCCCGGACTCCTACGGGAGCCGGGCTTCATCCTCGACTCCAACGGCTGCAGACAGACTTCGTCCGGACTCCTACGGGAGCCAAACTTCGCATCTGATTTTGATTGCAAGGAACTCCGCCCGGACTCCTACGGGAGCCGGGCTCCACCCGTGACTCCAATCACAGGAGGGTTCCGTCCGGACTCCTACGGGAGCCGGGCTTCGCCTTTAACTTTGATTGCAGAAAGACTCCGCCTGGACTCCTACAGGAGCCGGGCTTCATCCTCGACTCCAACGGCTGCAGACAGACTTCATCCGGACTCCCACGGGAGCCGAACTTTGCCTTGACTTCAGTGAAGAAAAACTCCGAGCGAAAAGGAAAAAGGAAGGCAACGGACTATGACAGCTACGATTGGAAAATGGATAGCGATCGAGGTACAGAAAACTCTATCACCGCAAGGACTGGGGCTCCCACAGGGAGTCCCAGCTTTGGAGGAAGTTTTCGACACAAAACAGGATAACCTACTAAGGGTGACAGAAGCTCGGATCCCCGAACTCAAGCCCTAAGAGGGACCCCAGGCACGATTGGCCCCAAGCAAGCCCACAGCCATTGACGGGAAAATGACAACCAGGTATCTTCGAACGGCGTAAAAGTTGAAAAGGAGCTCAGCAAATAACAATCCAACACGAATAAAAGAGACCGTCGACAACCTTGGGACGACATGAAAAAAAAAAAGAAGAATAAAGAAGTTCGACAGACGACTACTCGATACAAGATGCAGACGAGGTAACAAAATCTCCTTTTCATTTTTCAACTGACAGGATGTACGTTACAAGACCCGGTGGCCCAAAAAAAAAAAAAAAAAAATGTATACATCATTGCAAGTCTCGCGAACACGGTTTGGAAAGGATGCACCGGAGGCCACTTCAAGCTGCAAACTTCTCTTCCTAGCCGCGTCATCCAGTACGTGTGATGGGCTCATCGACTTTCGCCCCGCCTTGTTTCGCTCCACCTCCGAAGTCCCAACCTCAAGGGGAAAAGGATGGGATAGATTCCCGGGGATGGTAAGGGCAACGGCAGCGGCGACGAAGACCTATTTCAAGAAGAACCGGAGTCACCCTGGGGACAACGGTGGTGCCAGAAATATGCATCATCACCGAATACTCCATGGTAGCCACCGTCCAAAATGCTCCGGCAAGGTCGGCATGCGCTACTTCCACCGTCCCCGCAACAGGTTCTACTGCCCCACCATCGACGTCGACCGCTTCTAGTCCCTCGGCCACGACGACATCAAGGATCCCGCCACAGCTTGTGACGACAGCTCTGCCCTCTTGACTGATATCATCCCGCCTTGCTACTCTAAAATTCTCGGCAGAATACCTTTACCGGTGGCCCCCATTATTAAACCCCTGTTGTTGAAGGAATTCTTCCTTGAGCCCCCTTTGAAACGACGGGGATCCTCAGCGGCCACTTGATGACCGACGAACTCACCGACCGCTGTTCTCCTCCTCGCCTTCCTCCATGCCCTATACATCCCTTCGAGGATGGCCTCCGGAGTGGAGGGCATGACGTGGGAACCCCTTAGAGAAGAATCGAGGGGCTGAAGACAGCGAGGGCTGGTGCGGAGGAAGTGGCTGAGTAGTTAGGCTCTCAGATGAAAGAAAGATGCTGTCCTTTCGGCAGGATGGAGCCCCGAAGGAAGAGTAGGGGGTTTAAATAGCCAGTGGATCTTAGCACAGTTATGGCGGCGGGCATCCCTAGGCCAACTGGTGCATGCCACGTGTCCCACTCATCGCTATCGAGGATTGACTGTTCGCAAACTTCTGTAGTGCAACGCTTGGGATCACGTTTCGGTGGGAGTTTCGAAAAGACTCTTCAGGTCGTCCCGATCCGAAAAGACTCCAGTACGCACACATTTAATGCCAAAATATCTAGGGGCGATAGTGCGTAGGATTTGAGGGGACGATTTCGGCTGTGCCCATCTCTCTCTGTAGTTCCTTCGTTCAAAATTCAAACTCGGAAGTAGGGGGACTGGTGTTGGGTATAAAATATCCACAGCCGAAGTCCTCAGCAGGATCAGCTCCAGGAGGTCCGCCCAGACTCCTACGGGAGCTGGGCTTCATCGCCAACGCCAATGGCTACAGACAGACTTCGTCCGGACTCCAACGGGAGCCAGACTCCGCCAACAACTTCAACCGCAAGTAGACTCCACCCGGACTCCTACGGGAGCCGGGCTCCGTCCTCAACATCAGCTGCCGGTAAGTCTTGTCCGGACTCCTACGGGAGCCGGACTTCGCCTTTAACTTTAATTGCAGGAAGACTCTGCCCGGACTCCTACGGGAGCCGGGCTTCGTCCTCGACTCCAACGGCTGCAGATAGACTTCGTCCGGACTCCTACGGGAGCCGGACTCCGCCAACAACTTCAACCACGAGTAGACTCCACCCAGACTCCTACGGGAGCCGGGCTCCATCCTCAACATCAGCTGTCGGTAAGCCTTGTTCGGACTCCTACGGGAGCCAGACTTCGCCTTTAACTTTAATTATAGGAAGACTCCACCCGGACTCCTACGGGAGTCAGGCTTCATCCTCGACTCCAACAGCTGCAATAGACTTCGTCCGGACTCCTACGGGAGCCGGACTCCGCCAACAACTTCAACCGCGAGTAGACTCCGCCCGGACTCCTACGGGAGCAGGGCTCCATTTTCAACATCAGCTGCCGGTAAGCCTTGTCCGGACTCCTACGGGAGCCGGACTTCGCCTTTAACTTTAATTGCAGGAAGACTCTGCCCGGACTCCTACGGGAGCCGGGCTTCATCCTCGACTCCAACGGCTGCAGATAGACTTTGTCCGGACACCTACGGGAGCCAGACTCCGCCAACAACTTCAACCGCAAGTAGACTCCGCCCGGACTCCTACGGGAGCCAGGCTCTGTCCTCAACATCAGCTGTCGGTAAGCCTTGTCCGGACTCCTACGGGGGTCGGACTTCGCCTTTAACTTTAATAGCAGGAAGACTCCGCCCGGACTCCTACGGGAGCCGGGCTTCATCCTCGACTCCAACGGCTGCAGATAGACTTCGTCCGGACTCCTACGGGAGCCGGACTCCGCCAACAACTTCAACCACGAGTAGACTCCGCCCGGACTCCTACTTGAGCCGGGCTCCGTCCTCAACATCAGCTGCCGGTAAGCCTTGTCCGGACTCCTACGGGAGCCAGACTTCACCTTTAACTTTAATAGCAAGAAGACTCCGCCCGGACTCCTACGGGAGCCGGGCTTCATCCTCGACTCCAACGGCTGCAGATAGACTTCGTCTGGACTCCTACGGGAGCCGAACTTCGCCAACAACTTCAACCGCGAGTAGACTCCGCCCGGACTCCTATGGGAGCCGGGCTCCGTCCTCAACATCAGCTGCCGGTAAGCCTTGTCCGGACTCCTACGGGAGCCGGACTTCGCCTTTAACTTTAATTGCAGGAAGACTCCACCCGGCCCCCTACGGGAGCCGGGCTTCGCCTTTAACTTCAACTGCAGGTAGACCTCGCCCAAACTCCTATGGATACCGGACCTCACTACGGACTCCAATCGAACTTCGGCCGACAAGTCTGGACCCCCTGGTAGGCCACAGTAACGGCCACGATTCTGCCCCACTCCCTACGACGGGCCCTACGCGGCTCCATTACTCCCTGGCAGACCACAATAACGGACAACACTGCTCCACTCCCTGCGGCGGACACTACGCAACTCCATTACTCCCTGACAGGCCATATTAATGGCCATAATTTGCTCCACTCCCCGCAGCGGATCCTGTGCGATCCCACCACTCCATGACGAATCACGACAGCGAACGTCGCTCCACTCCCCGTAACTGACTCCACGTGGCACACCCCGATGATAGCCACGGGTCCACTCCACTACTCTTCGCAGCAAACTCTGCCTGACCCTGGACAGCTCACTGCCAGACGGTTACGGATGTCGCTATCAGACTACTGCCCCCTCCGCCTATAAAAGGGGACCCCAGATACGTTATTCTATAAGCTCTAATCTTTCATCTAAAAACTCTGCTAAATTCTTCGTTCGAGCACTCCATTCTTGTTGAGGTAGAGAACTGACTTGAGCGTCGGAGGGTCTTGCCGGAGCAACCCCACCTCCGGTTTAGACTTCCTTTGCAGGTCCCGGCGGCAACCGCGACTTCTCCGACTCCAGCTTCTTCGGTGCAAGCGGATTTTTGCACCAACAAAATGAAATAGACTTAATCTAAAATATTCATGACAAGATTTATTTAAACTCTTTTAAATTTTCTAGATCGCAATGTACCAGGACAACCATTGCACTGTAAGGGATAAACCTTACAGCAGGACAACCTACAGTCCGTGCGATCATTATTTTATTTTTTAGATTTATTTTAATATAATTATGAATATGTTATAAAAGAACCTAGATGTTCTGATACACTATTGAAAAAGGTTCAGGGTTTCATGCATGAATTTCAACACTTTTTTTGAAATATAATGCAGCGGAACATGTAAACTAAATAATTTAATCTACAAATGCATGTAATTAAATTACTAAATCCTACAATTAAGATTTATAATATATCATATTGCATTTATAAATTAAAAAATAAAAAATTTTGTATTGATCAAATCAATACCCTAGATTTGAAACAGTTTCAAATCTAAAATCTAGATTATATCTAGATAAAAAAAGAGATCAGATCTCTTACCTTCATGCGGGTTGAGAACTCCATGGTTGATTTTCTTTGTTGCCTTTGAAGCCACACACGTGTTCGGCCTCTACAAGTGATCTACACGAGGCTGCAACAAAATCGAAGGTTCGTCGAACGAAGATTCGCTCGAAGTGCTAGCTTCTTACAGATCCCTCCAGATGGTTAATCTAAAAAATATTCTTTGAATCTCTTGGATATTCTAAGAGAAGAGAAATATGAGGAGGAATAAGAGAGAAATCAAACCTTTTGACCTTCCTAAAATCAAAATTAATATTTAATAGAAAAGGGTCCTAAGAGAAGACAGATCTTCTCCTTCAGTACATCAACAATTGATATCCTGAAAATATCTCTATGCTAGGACATGAGAAGACCTTCTTCTCTTAATATTTTTTTAGTTTCTAGATCTTATGATATCTAATTTTTTTCATAGAAAAATCTCATGATTTATGGAGAAGAAGGATTCTAAAAGAAACCTTAAGAAAAGACCTTCTTTTCTTCTTCTTCTTCCATCAGAACATGATCATATCATGTCCAAAATAAAATCACCATGCTCCAACTCTTTGGAGCATGAACTCACCATGCCATCCCTCTTTCTCTTTCAAATTTTTTATCATATAAAAAAATATAAAACAAAGAGATATTAATATGAAAGGAAAAATAATAAGAGAAGATAATCTTCTCTCATACCTTTCTCTCTACAAGACATCAACCTTTGATCTCTTGATTGAAGAATTTCCTCCAAGGATTTTGATACCTCTAACCACCCATGTAATTCTTCTTTCTCTCTCATATTTTTATCATATAAAAACATAAAAAACAAAGAGAAAAAAAATAAGAAAGAAAATCAATAAGAGAAGATAATCTTCTCTCTTACCTTTCTTCTCTACAAGACATCAGCTTTTGATCTCTTGTTAGAGGACTCTCCTCCATGGATTTTGGTGCCTCAAATCTCCCAGGTCTTCTTCATTATTCTCCTCTAGTATTTCTCTCAATTTTTTATGAATTTTTGACTCCCATATCATGGCATATGGGGTGGCCTCCTTTTATATAGCAGACTAGGTCATAAGACCAAGTCTAACAAGGAGTCCTTGGGATGTGCAACTCTTGGATGCCCTCTATCTCATTTATTTCATGGATAGCATGAAAATAACCACAAAAGGGGCAATAAAAAGGAGAATAAATATGGGGGAAGTTGGTGCAAGGGAGGAAGGGAAGAGTCCTTGTGAAGAGGGACTCTTTCAAAAAGAGAAATAGGCTAAACCACTTTCCACAACGAACCAAATTAATTTGTATATTGAACTAGATCAAATCTGATTCAAATCTCTAAAATAAGTGGTATGAGATTACTTTCCTTAGATGTATAAATCATAAAAAAATTATCTAAAATTAATTAGTGGGTGTGGGCTTTGATTTTCTTAGGTGGCGCAAGAAATGATGGAATCCTAGTCTAACTAGGATTCTTATTTAGATTAGGTCAAATACTTTGAACCCAATTTAAATTAATTACAATCTAATTAATGGTGATCCTAATCTAACTATGAGTCTAATTAAATCAGATTAAATCATATTTAATTTAAATCCTAACTTAATTAGGAATTAGGTGCATACAAGTCCTAGTCAAATAGGGACTTGTTCTCCCTTGCAACTGGCGTATCCAATAAACCAATTAGACTTAATCTAATTAAATCTAAACTAATTCTAATTGAATAATATTCAATTAGACTTGATCTCAACCTAATTGTTCAATCAGATTGAGCCAATTAGCAATCCAATTGCTAATGATCCTTCTGCAACACTTGCATTAGGTCAAACATCAATCGCATTGATTGTTTAACCTTAGAACGATTCTCAATCATCGATTAACCATCTATTAAATTACAGTCTCTTATGTGTGTAACCCTATAGGTTTGAACCTAAGCTAGTAGCACAGGAATCAATTTTTATACCAGTCAAAGTAACCATCTAGCAATGGTTTCCGAGGTCCAGATAGGTCGAATGTATGCAAAGCAACATTCTAAGAACCCTGACCCATGGTTACTGTATAATTTATCCTTTTGACCAATAATGCTCAAGACAACTTTGAGTATGCTGTCAATCACTCATACAAGTCATCTCATTGTGTCTCAAAATTTTGCAAATCCAGTGACTCACGTGGATTACCCAGGCCTAAGTTTTGCTAAATTGAAACACAGTGAGACATTCTCTTCCTGAAGTTAATCAGCAGTGGTCAATCCCATCTTGACTCACACACTGACTTCACAAGTACTTGACTATACCCAAAAATCTTTTGAATCTATATTAAAAATACAAGCAGTCTGACACCAAAGCACAGTGAGTTGCTTGCAAGTCACCATAGTGATCTCAGGTCGGAGGGACACTTATACCCATTGGTCTTAGCTAACTACTCTTGATAGTAGAGTGTTACATTGGTCATGTTCAATTTAGATGTACTTCTACATCTCATCTAAATGCCATACCAGTGTCTCCACATCACTTGGTTACGAGGATAACCAACGTATATGGCATACAGCGATCTACACTTGATAAGTTATCATCCTTATTAATAACTTATCATTTGATCGTAAATAATTTAATAACCATCCAATAAATCCTCCTTTATCGATTGATTGTGGTTCTACAGACTTCATCATAATTTAGGAGTTCATTTAAGAAAGATAAAACTTTTATGATGAATTTTCCAAATAATATTATTATTAGATAATTCATATACTAATTCCAATTATCTACCACTTAGATGATTGGCTTTAGGATATATTTTTCAACAATCCTTGTATTAGTATCCCACACAAGTGGCTAGTGAGATCTACCACTCTCTCCATTGAGCATGCATAGGATGTGCTAGTCTATCCAAAATATTGATCCTCGACTCCATACTCCTATGACCAGAGATGTTTAAGATTAGGGTTTTAGAGTTTTAGATCTCACTAGCATGATCCATTCATGTCTCTGATGCGTAGTCGTTGATAGCACCAAAAATAACTCTACCCACTACGTAGGTAGGATGAGTCGAGATCGTATCCTCAGGGACCTTGGGCTAAGTTGAGATTGCAAAATAAAAGAAAGAAGTGTTGTTTTTGATTTAAAAAATAAATTATCTTAAAATTGATATAATTAGAAAATAAAGAGCTCGGGAGTTTTGAATTAATTTTGCACTAGTAGAGTTGTATCTCTTTTTTTTTAATTAAATAGATGTGATTAATCTTAGAAAAAATACCTCTCTTTTCTCGGCACGTCCCGTACCCATAGATCACGGCGCATCTCCAGAAAGTACTAGGTAAACAACTCTTCTTTCCTCAGCATGCCCCATATCCGTAGATCATGACGCATCTCTGGAAAGTAAAAGTTGTTCCTAATATTAACCTAACAATAAAGCATAAATAAAAGCATATGAAAGAGAGCAAATAAAGAACTCATGATGATTTAAATAAAAAGCATAATCTTTATTGCATATAAAGAAATACAAAAAAGTTTAGAACAATAAACCATCTCTGTGTCATTACAAAATTTCTTCTCCACTCCCGAGACTGCTAGCCTAGCTGCTCATGAAGTAGTCCCTTTCTATTCCTCTATGCAAGGCTCTAGAAGAATTTCTGGGCTCCCCCTCCAATGGAAGTACAAAAGTCTTTTTATAGGTGTTAGGAGGGAGGAGTTTTACATGATTTTTCGATGTGGGACTAAAGAAAATACAAATCTTTCCTCTCAAAATATTTCTAAATATTAATTTTTTTCCTTTAATAAGGATCTGTTTGATCGCCATCAAAAACTCCCTGCGAACCCATCTGCCGCGCGCCCACTCGCCGCATCCACGCGCTCACGCGTGATGCCGCACCCACGCCACATCCACGCTGCGTCCGCCCCGCGTCCACCCCGTGTCCACGCGCTCACGCACGCACACTCTCACGCGCACTCGCGTGCCCAGGAGTATTCCACGTGAAACAACTTTTTCGTATTCCAAAAAAAAATTTTTGTTTCTTCACAATGACATCTATATCCTTTTGGATTCTTTGCATAGTATCTTCATTTTCTATAATACCATATGCATCCTTCTTTTATTTTAATTTTATTTTAAATCTAAATTTCTTCAAACTTGAGTCTTTTTGATCTATGAATCAGACTCTTTGTATCGACGATCATCTTTTCTATAAAACATAAAAAGAAACATCAAATTTTTAATAAATAAAATAAATAAAATATAATTTTTTACTTTAAATAACTTAAATTAAGTGTTTATCACACCCTCCAACTTGAATTTTGCTCATCCTCGAGTAAAATAGATATATCAGCATTGTGTACCGACTCGATCTTGAATCAAAAATTAGGTTAGGCATCCCAAAAGGTAGATGATACTTGGTCAGACCATTAAAGAGATATTTTATTGGATTATCAATTTGACCCAATTAGTGGCTGAGTATTAACTAAAGAAATTTCAGAGCTTTTCTTTCACCAATTCCCCACTTTACTCTTTAAATCCTCTAACTTAATAGGAAAGAGGTTTATTATCTTCTTGCAATTTAGTCCTCTTAATATATATATATATATATATATATATATATATATATATATATATATATATATATATATATATTATTTAACATTGCCTACCTTTTTACGCGAACCACAATCTTACTTAGGCGAAAGGACCCGGTTACTCAGTAGGAAATCAATGTTGTTTTTCTTTCTTTTTTTTTTTTTTAAGTAAATTTTAAGAAGAATTTTTGCATACCTCGACCTTTCCACCCAATTTCTCATGAAGCAGATTCTTTATTGAGATCAATAAGAAGAGGGTTGTAGAATCACTCCTAAAATTTGATCTAGTCTAAACCCTACCATTCATTGAGTTTTCTTAATAATTTATTCCTCAGTATCTCTAAAATTATCTTGACCATTAATCATTCATTGTTTAGGATGCCTAATTGACTCTTAATCAAAATAAAATTTGGATACACAAAACTAATTATTTCTGACCATACTCAAGGATTTGATTAATTTCCTCCCCCCCCAACTTAATCTACATTGTCCTCAATGGAGTAGGAAAGCAAAGAAAATAAAAGGAGAGAGTGCACCTGGGATAATTTTGCTTCGAAAGTTGAAGATAGCTTCATTGATTAATAGGCTCTTATTCTAAATTTCTGCAGCAGCGGTAAAGTAAAAAATATAAAATTGTTGGGTTGCCTCCTAACAAGTGTTAAGTTTTACGTCTTCAGTCAGACTGAATTGAGTATTATGGCAGTTTTGGATCCACTAAATCAACAGATTCAATTAATTCTTCATCACTAATTCTATCTATGTAAGGTTTCAATCGCTGACCGTTCACTTTAAAAGTGTTCTCCTGTTTAGGATTTTTGAGTTCTATAGCTCCATGAGGAAATACTTGAGTTACAATGAAAGGTCCGTCCCAATGTGAGCGAAGTTTTCCAAGAAACAGATGCAACCCAGAATTGAAGAGCCAAACTTTTTGATTGGGCTCGAATATTTTTCGTGCAATAAATTTATCATGGTATGCTTTAGTTCGAGCCTTATAAATTTTGACACTCTCATATGCTTCATTGCGTAGCTCTTCAAGTTCATTTAATTGGAGTCTCTTATTGGAACCTGTATTTTTTATATCAAAGTTAAATTACCGTATGGCCCAAAATGCACGATATTCCAATTCCACCGACAAATGACAAGCTTTTCTGAATACAAGTCGATAAGGAGATATTCCTATGGGTGTTTTAAAAGCAGTACGGTAAGCCCATAATGCATCGTCTAAGCGAAGAGACCAATCCTTTCTATCGGGCCTAACCATCTTTTTTAGGATATGTTTAATCTCCCTATTTGACACCTCTACCTGACCATTAGTTTGGGGGTGATATGGTGTGGCGACTTTGTGTGAAATATTATATTTTTTCATAAGTGCTTCAAAATGTTTATTCGTAAAATGAGTCCCCCCATCACTAATGATCACCCTTGGGAAGCCAAATCGACTAATGATGTTTCGTTGGATAAAACTAATTATAATTTTATTATCATTAGTCCGTGTAGCTATTGCCTCCACCCATTTTGATACGTAATCAACTGCCACCAGAATATATTCAAATCCAAATGAGGCTGAAAAAGGTCCCATGAAATCAATCCCCCAAACATCAAAGATTTCTACTACTAAAATGGGGGTCAGTGGCATCATATCCATTTTGGATAAATTTTCTATTTGCTGACATCACAGACAACTTCGGCCAAATTTATGTGCATCCTTGAAAAGCGTTGGCCAATAAAACCCACTCTGTAGCACTTTTGCTGTAGTTTTTCTTCCACTAAAATATCCCCCACATACCGAAGAATGGCAAAAAGTGAGAATGCTTTGGAATTCACTCTCGGGGACACAACGGCGAATAACTTGGTCAGAACAGTATTTGAATAGTTCAAGTTCTTCCCAGAAATAATGTTTAATTTGTGAGAAAAATCGATCATTTTCTTGTTTTGTCCAGTGAGAAGGTACTTGTCTTGTTGACAAGTAATTGATAATATGGGCAAACCATGGAGGACGGCTAGAGGAGATTGCGAAAAGTTGTTCGTCAGGAAATTTTTTTTTGACCTCATCTATGCCTATCGTGTGTTCAACTAAGATCCTGGAGATGTGATCAGCTACCACATTCTCAGAATCCTTCTTATCTCAAATTTTCAGATCAAATTCTTGTAAAAGAAGGATCTATCTGATCAAATGCGGTTTAGTATCTTTCTTTGAGAGGAGATGTTTCAGAGCCGCATAATCAGAGTAAACTAGAACCTTAGACCCTAACAGATATGAGCAAAATTTTTCAAGGGCGAACACTACTGCTAGTAGCTCTTTTTCTGTTGTGGCGTAGTTTAATTGGGCATCGAAAAGAGTCTTGCTAGCATAATAGATCACATGTGGCTCCTTATTGATTTTTTGGCCTAAGACGGCACCTATTGCAAAGTCAGAGGCATCACACATAATCTCAAATGGAATGGACCAGTCAGGGGGTTTTATTGTGGGTGTTGTTGTCAGGGCTATTCGTAATGTGTTGAACGCTTTCAAACAGTCTTCATCAAAGACAAATGGTGTATCCTTGGCCAACAGATTGCACAAGGATCTTGAAATCTTGCTAAAGTCTTTAATGAAGCGTCTATAAAATCTGACATGACCTAAGAAGGATCGTATTTGTCGGACCGAAGTAGGGGGTGGTAGTTTTGAAATGACCTCAACTTTGGCTTTATCTACCTCGATCCCTCTTTCAGAAATAAAATGTCCTAATACAATTCCTTTCCACACCACGAAATGGCTCTTTTTCCAACTTAGGACAAGATTTGTCTCCATACACCGTTTAAGAACTTTGGAAAGATTATGGAGACAATCCTCAAAGGTGGTTCCAAACACAAAAAAATCATCCATAAAAACTTCAAGACATTTGTCCACCATATCCAAAAAAATGGCCAGTATGCACCGTTGAACTGTAGCGGGTGCATTGCAAAGCCCTAACGGCATACGTCGAAAAGCGAAGGTGCCATAGGGGCAGGTGAAGGTATTCTTTTCTTGATCATCCAAAAATACAAGTACTTGATTGTACCCTGAATAACCATCAATAAAATAGTAGAAACTTTGTCCTGCTAACCGTTCTAGGATTTGGTCGATGAAGGGCAATGGAAAATGGTCCTTCCTAGTAACGGCATTCAGTTTTCTATAATCTATGCATACTCGCCATCCAGATGATATATGAGTGGGAAGTAGTTCACCTTCTTCATTCTCAACCACAGTAATACCAGATTTCTTAGGTACTACTTGAGTGGGACTGACCCATTTACTATCGGATATGGGATAGATGATTCTAGCATCTAACCACTTTACCACCTCTTTCTTTACTACTTCACGCATGTTTGGGTTCAATCTCCTCTGCATATCTCGATGGGGTTTGGCATGTTCCTCAAAATGAATATGGTGCATGCAAATGGAGGGGTCAATTCCTTTTAAATTGGCAATGGACCAACCGATAGCCTCTTTGTGTTTCTTCAGAATACCAACCAATTGTGCTTCTTGATTAGGGGTCAAGTCTGATGCAATGATTGCCGGGAGGGTGTCATTGAGTCCTAGAAATACATACTTGAGCATAGCAGGAAGGGGTTTCAATTCTAACGTAGGTGGTGATTCTAAAGATGGGACTATTGGTGTACTGGCTAATGTGGGCAATGGCTCATACTTGATTGTCCATGGAGGAGTGGTTTTATCGTGTGGTGTATCCAACAAGATGTTAACTTCTTTCATATATTCCTCAAAGTCACACACTCCAAAGTGAGCCAAGCAAGTATCTAAGGGGTCTGGTGCTAGAATTATGGGTGTTGCATCTTCTATAATATCTTCTAGTGTATCTACTTCGAAGCAACTATCTATTGATGGTCCTTGGGAAGCACCAAACACATTCAGTCTTAGTTTCTTATTCCCAAATGATACATCCATGACTCCTGTCCTATAATTAATGCATGCATTTGCCGTAGCTAGGAAAGGTCATCCTAAGATAATGGGAATTTGTCTGGGGTTGCCACTTAATTCCATATCGAGAACCAGAAAATCAACTGGAAAGTAAAACTCATCTACCTTGACCAAGACATCCTCAAGCATTCCACGTGGTTCCTTAATTGATCTGTCGGCTAACTGCAGTGTGACTGATGTGGGTTTCAGTTCTCCGAATCTAAAAAGTTCATACACCGAACTAGGTAAAAGATTCACACTTGCCCCTAAATCCAGAAGAGCTTTTTCAATGTGATAATCTCCTATAACATAGGAAATGATGGGGGCTCCTGGGTCCTTAAGCTTTGGAGGAGTGGCATGCTGGAAGACAGAACTAGCCTATTCAGTGAGACGTACTTTCTTTGGAATTTGTGATCAAGATTTACGCTTTTGGGTGCACAAATTCTTCAAAAATTTGGCATAAGCAGGGACCTGTTTGATTGCATCTAGAAGGGAAAGATTAATTTGGACTTGCTTAAACAATTCCAACATCTCATCGAGTTTTCCTCCCTTCTTATCTGTAGGAATAGGGGCTTTCAGGGCATCCGGAAATGGGGCTTTAGGCAAGATGATTCTGGTGCAGTTGGTTCCTTCTCTATTTTCAGGTCCTCCTTGTTCTTGGGTGATTTGGATTCGGTTAGAGGTTTAGGGTCGGTCTCATTGGTTTTACTAGTGTGTTCAATGACCTTCCCACTTCTCAGAGTCATGATTGATTTCGCATGTTCAAAAAAAGCTTTTGGGGTATTAGAACTCTCAATCACAAATTGCCCTCTTGGGTTGCTCTCGAGTTGGCTAGGTAATTTTCCTTCTTCCCTCCTACTGAATGCAGTCGCTAGTTGACCTATTTGGGTCTCTAGCTTAGCAATGGATTGTGTGTGGGAGTTAAGGGTCTGAGTGTTGAGCTCTAATCGTTCTAGTGCTTTTAGAACTTTTTCCTCAAAAGCTGAGCTGTGACCAGTAGTAGACGGTTGAGGAACGTTTTGAAATTGATGGTATGGTTCATGCCTATATGTTGGGTCCTGATATTGAGGTCGAGGTGTGGCAGGACCAACCACTGGTTGTGGTCTCCAGAAAAAATTTGGATGGTTTCTCCAGTCGGGGTTATAAGTGTTCGAATATGGATCGTTTCCTGGTCTGCGAGCTTGTTGGACTTGAGCTTGCTGAACCTGCTCGTGCACAAACTCAGGAAATTGAGGTGCGGCTGGGCATTCACTAACAAAATAGTTCGGACTTGCACACAATGCACAAACTTCTTGGATTGGGTTAGGTGGAATCGGGGATTGTCCAGTATTTAGAAGATGATCTAATTTTTGGGACAGTTTATCTACCTTATGATGGATATCTATGGCATTTTCTACTTCATATATTCCACCTCTCTTTGGGTTTAACATGGGTTTATCTCTAATAGAGGCAGACATATGATGTAATAAATTTTCACTTAAAATTTCAAACAGTTGCCATGCCTCATCCTCACTTTTCAGCATGAATGTCCCACCGCATGATGCATCGACCATTTGTCGATGTCTTTCAGAGAGCCCATCATAAAAATATTGGATTAACTGCCACTTGGGTACAGCATGGTGGGGATATTTTCTAATAAGGTCCTTTAATCTCTCCCATGTTTCATGAAATATTTCTCCATCTAATTGGGAAAAACTAATTATGGTTTTCCTTATTTGATTAGTTTTTCCTATGGGAAAATATTTCTTGAGAAACTCTCCTTGCAGCTGGTCCTAGATTGATATAGTCATGGAATCCAAAGTATGTAGCCAGTATTTGGCTTTGTTATTAAATGAGAAAGAAAATAATTTTAACCTAAGAGTATCATCGGAGAAGTTGTGAATTTTGATAGTTGAACATATCTCAAGAAATTCTTCAAGATGTTTATAAGGGTCCTCATTACTAAGTCCATAAAATGAAGGTAACATTTGGATTATACTGGACTTAATTTCATGTTGAGTGGCCTCCACAGGGGGCACTTGAATACAAGGAGAGTAGGTATATGTGGAAGGAGTAAAGTACTCCTTCAGTTGCTTGGGTGGATCATTCTCCTGATTTCGGTCCATATTTTTACGTCGTTGGCTCTAAAGGTTCTTTCTATTTCTGAATCAAAAGGTTGGATTTCTGATCGTAACGATCTACGGTCAAGCATACACCTTACAATTATACTGTAGAGCAAACAGAAAAATTTTTTCTTTTTATAATATATATTTTTATAATAAAGTGAGAAAAGAATGAAGAAAATCTAAAGAGAAGAACCTAAGAATCTTAAATCTATGAAAAGGGAGAAATTAGTTAATGTTTAGATGTTAATTGCAATCAACTTAAACAAGTATAGACTCTCTATCCTAAGGTTAACTTAGATCTAGACAGCTCCTAACTTCCAAGACCGCCTTTGAGCACTCCAAGCTCAAGACTGACTAACTGACTCGGCCAGATAAGCATAAGATGTGGGAGGTTTCCTGCTCGTTGCTTTCCTTAGACACCAACTGAGTTGGCCAGGTCAGTCAATGGAACCAATTGAAAACCACTTTCTTTAACCACTTGCCTTAGACACTGAGCAATTAACCAATCCGCACTCGGTTCAACTCTAGAGCTTTCTTATCCTATTGAGCTCGAAATTTCTAGGGCTGACGTCTAGTTGATTTTAGATTAAGGTCTAGGTTATGCAAATGCAAGGGAGTGATTTGTGGGCCAAGGAAGGGTGATCAAATCCCCACCTTATCTTAGTTAATGGGTTGCGCCCTTAAAGTTAATTATGGAGATGAGATGCAAAGAAACAAGGTGTCCAATCAAGTTAGAAATTTTTATATTTGGGGTTACGCTATTTTAGTTAAGTGTTATGAAATGTCAGTGGCTTTTTTTTTTTTTTTCAACCATGCCAAGGTCCCCGACAATGGCGCCAAAATTTAATGCGTAGTCATTGATAGCACCAAAAATAAGTCTACTCACTACGTAGGTAGGATGAGTCGAGATCGTATCCTCAGGGACCTTGGGCTAAGTTGAGATTGTAAAATAAAAAAAAGAAGCATTGTTTTTGATTTAGAAAATAAATTATCTTAAAATTATTGTAATTAAAAAATAAAGAGCTCGAGAGTTTTGAATTAATTTTGCACTAGTAGAGTTGTATCTCTTTTTTTTTAATTAAATAGATGTGATTAATCTTAGGAAAAGTACCTATCTTTTCTCGACACGCCCCGTACCCGTAGATCATGGTGCATCTCCAGAAAGTACCAGGTAAACAACTCTTCTTTCCTCGGCACGCCCCATATCCACAGATCACGGTGCGTCTCTGAAAAGTAAAAGTTATTCCTAATATTAATCTAACAATAAAGCATAAATAAAAGCATATGAAAGAGAGCAAATAAAGAACTCATGATGATTTAAATAAAAAGCATAATCTTTATTGTATATAAAGAAATACAAGAAAGTTTAGAACAATAAACCATCTCTGTGTCGTTACAAAATTTCTTCTCCACTCCCAAGACTGCTAGCCTAGCTGCTCATGAAGTAGTCCCTTTCTATTCCTCTATGCAAGGCTCTAGAAGAATTTCTGGGTTCCCCCTCCAATGGGAGTACAAAAGTCTTTTTATAGGTGTTAGGAGGGAGGAGTTTTATATGATTTTTCGATGTAGGACTAAAGAAAATATAAATCTTTTCTCTCAAAATATTTCTAAATATTAGTTTTTTTTCTTTAATAAGCATCTGTTCGACCGCCATCAAAAACTCCCTGTGAACCTGTCTGCCGCATGGCCGCTCGCCGCATCCACGCGCTCACGCGCGATGCCGCACCCGCACCGCATCCGCCCCACATCCACGCCGCGTCCACGCGCTCACGCACGTGCACTCGCGCGCCCAGGAGTATTCCACATGAAACAACTTTTTCGTATTCCAAAAAGAAACTTTTGTTTCTTCACAATGACATCTATATCCTTTTGGATTCCTTGTATAGTATCTTCATTTTCTATAATACCATATGCATCCTTCTTTTATTTTAATTTTATTTTAAGTCCAAATTTCTTCAAACTTGAGTCTTTTTGATCTATGAATCGGACTCTTTGTATCGACGATCATCTTTCCTGTAAAACATAAAAAGAAGCATCAAATTCTTAATAAATAAAATAAATAAAATATAATTTTTTACTTTAAACGACTTAAATTAAGTGTTTATCAGTCTCCTAAAACTATTGCCCTAATCTTTGGGGTTCATCATAATCATAGACATAATAAGATGCAGCTAATATGATGAATCAATACCTCAAATAATAAATATCATTTCATAAGTTGAAAAATTATAAAAAAAAATTTCATCTTAACACACTTGCGATTGGCTTATAGGGTACTCTTCTTTCAATCTCCCACTTGCACTAAAGCCAATCGCCTTTATATCTCATACAATCAAGATGGTGATTATATAGCTATTTTGGTATGGCCTTAGTGAATGGGTCTGTTATATTATTCTTTCTGTCTACTCATTCAAGGACAACATCTTGTTTCTAACGAGATGGAAGCGTCTAAGGATGTGCTTGGATCTATAATGAGACCTAGGTTCCTTTGGTTGAATAATGGCCCCAGTGTTATCACGATAGAGTGACACTGATCCTTCATTCTTAGGATTAACTCTTAAATCTATGATGAATTTCTTCATCCAGATAGCTTCTTTAATGGCTTCACTAGTAGCGATGTACTCTGCCTCAGTAATTGAACCAGATACTATCTACTACTTGGAGCTCTTCCAACTCACTGCCCCATCATTTAGGGTAAACACATATCCTAATATCGACTTGCTATCATCCACTTTCCAATGATCTTTTCATGGATTAGCTTGAAATCTGATAGTTATGCCCAAAGCATAAGCTACATCAGGCCTGGTACATAGCATGGTAGACATAATTGATCCCATAGCCAAAGCATAAGGGATTTCATTCATCCTCTTTCTCTCCTCTAATGTCTTAGGATATATTTTCTTGGAGAGATGTATACTATGACTTACAGGCAAGTAATCTCTCTTACTAGCCTCCGTATTAAATCTCTTTAATATGAGATCTATGTACCGTGACTGGGATAAGCCTAACATCCTTTTAGATCTATTTCTATAGATCTTTATACCTAGTATATAGGATGCTTCACCCAAGTCTTTCATGAGAAACTTATTCGATAGCAAAGTCTTGACCGATTGCATTAGTGGGATATCATTCCCAATGAGCAGTATGTCATCGACATACAAAACCAAAAAGAGAACAGCACTCCCACTTGACTTCTTATACACACATGGTTCATCCTTATTTTTAATAAAGTCAAACTCTTTGACTGTCATATCAAATTGGATGTTCCAACCCCTCAAAGCCAGCTTTAATCTATAGATGGATCTCATTAGCTTGCATACTTGATTTGCCCTCCCACTTAAGACAAATCCTTCTAACTAAGTCACATAGACCTCTTCCTCTAGATTATCATTGAGAAAAATAATCTTGACATCTATCTGTCAGATCTCATAGTCATAGTATACCGTTATAGTAAGCAAAATTCAGATGGACTTGAGTATAGCCACTGGTGAGAAAGTTTTATCATTGTCAATTCTTTAGCTTTGATTGAAATCCTTTACCACTAACCTAGCTTTGTAGGTTTTTACTTGGCCATCTCTTCTGATCTTCTTCTTGAAGATCCACTTGCATCCTATTGGGATCACACCCTTAGGTGCATCAATCAAGGTCCGCACTTGGTTGATATACATTGAGTCCATCTCAGATTTCATAGCTTTCAGCCATCTGTCTGAGTGTCTACTCATGACAGCTTCTGAATAAGTCAGTGGATCATCATCCTGAATGATGTTGATCACATTGTCATCAAATCTCAGAGGTGCATGATGCACTCTATCTGACCTTCGGAGAGGAGGTGTGCATTATGGATGTACCTCATCTTTAGGTACTTCTGATTGAGGATCTTCTTATGGTCCAACCACTGGTATTTCTAGATCAATTTATAGATCATGAACTTCAGTAAGTTAAATATTCCTCGCACTGCCTCCTTCTTGGATGAGTTCATTTTTTGAGAAGCTGGCGTGCCTACTAACAAACACCTTTTGTTCAGTAGGTGGTAAAAATAATATCCATTAGTTTTCTTAGGATACCTTACAAACCTACACTTATCTGATCTAGCACTAAGCTTATATCCAAAAATATTTCTGACATAAGCAGGATAGCCCTAAGTCTTAAGATATTTAAGATTAGGCTTCCTTCCCTTTCATATCTCATATGGTGTGCTTGCAACAGACTTTGAAGGCATCCTATTTAATATGTATATGGCAGTCTCTAGAGTATTATCACTAGAAAGATATTGAAAGATTAGTGAAGCATATTATGGTCTGCACCATATCCATCAAAGTGTGATTCCTCCTTTCTACTACACCATTTAACTGGGGTGTATAAGGAGGGATCTATTCAGAGAGAATATCTTTACTTTTAAGATGTTCAAGAAATTTACTGGATAAGTATTCTCCTCCTCGATCAGATCGAAGAACCTCGATACCTTTTTCAGTTTGTTTCTCAATCATACATTGATACTCTTTGAACTTATCAAAAGCTTCAAATTTATGTTTCATAAGATACACATATCCGAACCTTGATAAATCTTCCGTAAAGGTGATAAAATAGGAGTATCCTCCTCTGCCTTGAGTTGTCATTGATCTACATACATCTTTATGTACTAGAGCTAATAACTCATTCGCTCTCTCTCCATATCTAGAAAATGGAGTCTTGGTCATCTTACCCATGAGACAAGATTTATAAGTTTCCAATGATTCATAATTATATAGGTCAAAGAATTCTTCTTTGTATAACTTATTAATCCTTGACTCACTAATATGACCAAGACGACAATGCCAGAGATATGTGACATTCATATCTTCTATCTTTTTTTTTTCATATTTCTTTTAATATAAAAAATATTTTCATTGAGTATACAAATTAAAAGATTATTATCAATATAACTACTACCATAATATTTATTAGAAAAGAAAATGGAGCATTCATTTTTCATTAGCCTTATTTTATAACCTTATTTTTACAACAAAGGTGTAGAAATAATGTTTCTAATGACTTTTGGCATATAATAACAGTCTTTTAATTCTAAAGTTTTGTTCGAAGGCAAATCAAGCATACAGATTTTCATAGCCTCTGCACTAATGGACTCTCCACTTATGCCATAGAGCTCGAGGTCACCTCTCTTCAGACCTTTGATATTCTATAGTCGCTATAATGAATTACAAATATATGATCCACAGGTGGTATATAATACCTAAGTATCAGAGTCTGAGCCACTCAATGAAAAATAGGTTCGCATCATATACATATCTTTTGATGCTATACTTGCACCCTACTTCAAACTTGCAAGATTATTCTTGCAATTATACTCCCAATGTTCAAACTTGCCATAAAATAAGTAGCTAATATCCATATGGACATCTTTTACTTTCTCATTATTATTGACCATCCCAAGGTTAGGAATATCTTGAACATTAGAGTTCTTCTCCGATATGAACCTTATTTGCAAGTTCCTCAACCAATCCACAGAGTTGGATCGATCAACATATTTTTATTTATGGTGTTAAGTAGTGAAAATAAAGAAGCCATAATGCAGACTTAAATCTATATAAATAAAGAACAATAGTATAAGCAGACCACTTGATAAGTGGTATATTTTTATATTTATTATAGGTATTTTTGATAATTTATGGTGCTAACATCTTCTTAAAAATCTAAATTCATGAATAAATTAATTTTTTTTATAAAAATAAATAATTTTAAAAAAATATAAAATTAGAGAATATTTATGAAAAATAGATGTTAATTCAATTAAGCAATTTAAGCACCAAAATGATGAAAATTTTTTGAAAAATTTAATGTATATTTTTTCTAATTTTTTAGATAAAAATTAGAGCAAAAATATTCTAAAAAAGTAAAAAATATTACTTTCGATGCATGGTGGACCGACCGTTCAGTCCATAGAAGCAAAGGCGCAGTCCACAGAACAGTTTCGCAGTCC
Source organism: Elaeis guineensis (assembly GCF_000442705.2). Lineage (NCBI taxonomy): Eukaryota > Viridiplantae > Streptophyta > Magnoliopsida > Arecales > Arecaceae > Elaeis > Elaeis guineensis. The sequence continues at coordinate 105,653,444 of NC_026000.2, read as the reverse complement.
ACAGGCACGGTTCATAGGTGAGGCAGAAGAAATTTGTACGATTCAACAGTCCAAATTCAAACTGAACTAGATCCGACGGTCCACATTCGTTGTCAGTTAAAAGAAAGAGATTTGAGCATGATTCGATGGTCAAAAATCCATCCGATGGCTGATCCGATGCCTGATTCGATGGCTAGCATTCATCCTGAGTTTGAATAGGAGATAAAGGGTGCTGATTGATGGCCCAGATCTCATTCAAAGTGCAATCGAATGGCTGTGGTTGAATTCGACTTTGATAAAGATTAAAATAGTAATTTTTTATCAGATTTGAGTGGTCGAAGCTGATCCGATGGTCAAAAATAATTATAAAGGGTTTTATACGATTTTTAAGGATTTTAGAACTTTTTTTCCTCAAAAAAATATAAAAAATTCACCTATAAATAGGAGATTCAGGAATAAGTCTGGAGAGTAGAAAAAATTGAGTAAAAAGTATAGAAAAAAATAGAGAAAAAAATATTAGAGTTTTAGAGACCCAAGAAGAAGAAGGAGAAAACTTGGTTCACTCTATGGAGTACAGCAGAAGGAGAGATCATCCACCATCTTTCCGATGAGGCTAGACTGATAAACTTCAGATCTTTGTTACAATTTTATTTTTATTTTATTTTATTATTTTTTTAAAATTTTTTGTACTTGAATTTTAATTTCAATTAATACAAAATTTATTTTCTTGCACTTTAAATTCTTGTCTTTTATTTTTTTTTTGCAATTAGATACTAGGATCTAATTAGTAGATCTTAGTACCAATTTATTTTATATTTTTTAAATTTTTATTATTTATTTTTCTTACAAGTAGAAGCTAGGATCTAAATAGTAGATCTTAGTACCGAATTTATTTTTCATATTTTTAATTTTATTTTTTGACTTAAATTGTATTCTTCAAAATTTTATTTTCTTTTTGTAAAATCAAAGATTTCAAATCCAAATCCTGTCTTCTCTGTGGATTCAATCCGACTCACTACTTTCTACATATTTTTAATTTTTATTGAAGCCGAAATTAGATTAATAATCACGGTATCCTAATGACAACATCGCGATCATATTAATTTTTGGCACCATTATCGGGGATGGCAATAATTTTAATATTTGATTTCTTTGAATTTTTTGTAAATATAGCTTACTAACTTTTTTTGATTTTTTTTTGTAGAAAAAAAATTCAAAAAAAAAAGTTAGAAAGCTTCTACTTTTGCTTGGTGAGATCAATCCTAACCCTAACCCTAACTATTTTTTTTAGTATTAATTACTTTTTTTTCAAATTAGCCTAAAATTTATCCACATAAACCTAATAAAAATTGCATAACAAGAGCAGAAACTTAATTGTTAGAAGCATTCATCATCTTAAATTTTCTTTTGGTGATCACTGGAGACAAGATAAGCGTTCATGTTTGATTAATTTCATGCATCTAATTTACTTTTATAGAACCCCTTGTTTGAAATTGATTGTGCATATTCATCTCAAATCAACTTAAGGGAAACACTTATAAATAAGATAAGATGGAGATTTCATCATCCTTTCTTAGTCCAAAAATAACCAACCAGCATCCTGCATTAACCCTAATCTAATTAAAATTTAGTAGACATTGACCTCTAGGATCAATTGAGTTTAGTTTTAGTATTATAGTGAAGTCAAGTGCAAAGTAAGTTTGGATTCACCCCTGAAACTGGTGTCTAAGGCTAGAGGTTACAAAGGCTCAGTCTAAGTGGACTCATGGTTATCTAATTGGTTTCGTTAGCTTACCTGGCCAATTTAATTGGTGTCTAAGGTAAGCAACAGAGGGACCCCCATGACCCCACCTCTTACCTAGCTAGTTAAAAGAAGTGAGGACAAACCCAATTTGTATTTAGGCTAAGCCACTTTACATAGAACTATTAGGTCTAAGAAACCCGTAGGTGTCTAGGTTTAATTATCTGTTAACTTGATTACAATTAACATTTAACCACAACTAATTCTTCTTATCTTTTATCTTTAGGTCTGGGGCTTTTTCTTTCTTTTCTTCTTTTTCTCCTTTTTCTTAAAAAAAAAAAAAAAGAAAAACTCAATCACATATTAGGGTTTGCACTGGTACATGCATGGTATAATTTTTTTATTTTGACCATTTAAACCTAATTCTAAAATTAAATGGCTGATCCACGTTACACCTAATAATCAAATGGTTGAAAATTCTGAGAACCACCTAAGCAGATGAAGGAATATTTTATTCCTTCCACCTATAACCCATCGATGTTTCCATCATTCTATGGGATCAAATATTTAGACTCTAGTCCTAAGGTCGATTTGAACCTATTAGCCCAAAAATTAGATAAAGTCGACCTTCTTATAGATAAATGCCTAGCTTTAGGTCAACAATCTTCTGCGCAATACACACCACCTTTCAATTATCTGAAGATTTATTCTATCTGTGTTAGCCTAACCCATCATGTGAGTGAATGTCCCATAGCTGTATAGTTTCTACTTTTCATCCAAAAACAAGTTCAAGCTACTCAAGATTACTCCAATCCTATCAATGACCCATTCTTAAATGCATATAACTAAGATTGGAGGAACCATCCTAATTTTTCTTGGAGACCCCAACAGACTCAGGCTTAGACCCAAATTCTTCTTATACAAAACTTTCAAAATTGGCCATAATACCAAAACTATGTCTATAATAGAGGTCAGCTTAGTCAGCCTATCCAACCATCCTATTACAATCAACCTTCATACCCACCTCTTTAACAGACCAATCTAGCTGACGATAGATTTAGCCAACTTCAACAAATGATCATGATCCAACAGCAATTCCTTGCTAGGCTAGAAGCACAAATAAGTCATTTAGCTGAGTCTACCATAAGAAAAGAACTAGGTCAATTGTCGAGTCAATCAATACTGAATTTTGAAAATGACCCACCCATCCACCAATCACCTGGACCTAGTCATCAATCCAATGTCCCACTTAAGAATCCCCAATTTGAAAGTGACAATGCAATTTCTAAGCATAAAAGTAATAAGATTCTTAAGGACCCATACCAAGACCAGGTGAAAGAGGCTAGTACTGATGCTAGCCAAAAAAAAAATTTAGAAGAGGAGATTAGTACTGAGACTAACCCAATAGAAGAACCTGAGCTCAGTACTGATATTGATCTAAGTGATAAAGAGAATAGAACGGATAAGTTATCTGAGATATATTCATCAAGAGTCCCATTTTCTTCAGCCCTAGAAGTCGGTTCTTCTACTCTAGAATTATCACCTCTTCCAGAATTGAAGTCATCTTTGATTACACCTAAGTACACATGTTTAGAGTCAACTGACACCCTTTCAGCATCCATTACTTTGAACTCAACACTTAACCCAAAAATTCAATTCATAAGCATTTTAGAAGAATAAATAGGAGAAATTCTTAACAAACATAGGTCTTTGAATGGGTTTGTGAACTATCTTTCTAAAATTAAGGAAGGAGATGTAAAATACTTTTTGAAGATTGGTAACAAAATACTGAAATTTATTATAAGCCATCTTCCTAAGATTGGCAATCCAAAATCATTGAAATTTATCAATCCAATATTCGATATGGGATAGGTGAGAGAATCAACATGGTTTGACTGAAAATGGTAAACTTAGTAGTTCCTGGGAGGCAACCCATTTATTCAATTTTCAGTTTTGTACGATTTGCTATCTTTTGTATTTTATTTAGGTCAATCAAGTCTTACTTAGAGTCTTTTGTAGGGATCTGAAGACAATCTTGACCAAGTTGGGGGGGAGAATCAATTTTGAAAAAGGTTTTTGGATCAGGTGACATCTCTCCTTTTCTTTCTTTTTGCATGCACCCTTCATTTTTTCTACTCCGTTGAGAATAATGTCGACTAAGTTTGGGGGGGAGAATAATAAAAAATTTTGAATTTCTAAGGTCCTCAAGTAAGTTAGTATTTAGTATTTAAGCACTTGATTACACTTAAGAATTGAATTAAACCACATATTTTTTAAAAAAAAATGATGCACAGATTAGAGAGTTTGTGAGATATTAAGGGGTCAAGTATTAAAAAAACTCAATAAAGAGTTAAGTTTAGAATTTAAACAATTTTCTTTGAGCATTTCTAAATTTTCTTCCCAATATTAAAGAAGAGTTAACTTCTTATGAATTTGTGTAGGGTAACTATACATTTTTCATATATATTTTTTTTTAAAAAAAAGAAGAGTTTTCAAGTACTTCATGCTGAGTAACCGAGCCTCTTTGCCTAAGCAAGCATTAAGTTTCACATCAAAAGGTATGAGGGGCAAAGAAGCTTATTGTAAAGCTAGTTTTAACTTGTAGCCTGTTTGATTCGAGCAAGTAGATCTGAGGGGTATTCTATACCTAGTGCCCTAAAGCTATTTGATTTAAGAATCATTATTGAAAACTCGCTACATGGGTCAAACAGAAAGCTTAAGGGATTAAGACATTCAATAGCGGTACAATATTAAAAAAAAAGAAGAGAGAAAAAAGGGGTTCAATAAATGAAGAACAAAAGTAATAATATACTTATCCATATGAAGGTTAATAATTTGGAGATAAAGGTGGGATAATTTAGAAAAGTTCAAAAAAAATTTAGTATTCTTAGCTTAACTCTCATATTGATTAGTGTTAATACCCTAATGACATACGTCGCTCATGCTTTACTGAATATCAGCAATCTTTTTTAAAAATTATTTGATAAAATTTAAAATTTTAAGTTAAACGGTACTTAATTTTAATTTTTTCTTTACTCAAGGACGAGCAAAGTTCAAGTTAGGAAGTATGATAAGTGGTGTATTTTTATATTTATTATAGATATTTTTGATAATTTATGGTGCTAACATCTTCTTAAAATTCTAATTTTATGAATAAATTAAAATTTTTAAATAAATAATTTAAAAAAAAAATAAAATTAGAGAATATTTATGAAAAATAGATGTTAATTTAATTAAGCAATTTAAGCACCAAAATAATGAAAATTTTTTGAAAAATTTAATGTATATTTTTTTCAATTTTTTAAGCAAAAATCAGAGTAAAAATCAAGCCAAAATATCTTAAAAAATAAAAAATATTACCTTCGGTGCATGGTGGACCAGCCGTTCGGTCCACAGGAGCAAGGGTGCAGTCCATAGAACAGTTTTGCGGTCCACAAACATGGTTCACAGGCAAGGTGGAAGAAATTTGCATGATCCAATGATCCAAATTCAAACTAAACTAGATCTGATGGTCCACATTCTTTACCGGTTAAAAGGAGGAGATTTGAGCACGATCCAATGGCCAAAAATCCATCCGATGGCTGATCCAATGGCTAGCATTCATCCCGACTTTGAATAGGAGATAAAGGGTGCTGATCGATGGCCCAGATCTCATTCGAAGCATGATTGGATGGCTGTGGTTGAATCTGACTTTGATAAGGATTAAAATAGTAAATTTTTATCAGATCTGAGCGGTCTGAAGCTGATCCGATGGTCAAAAATAATTGTAATAGATTTTATACAATTTGTAAGGGTTTTAAGACTCCTTTTCCTTTCAAAAAATATAAAAAATTTACCTATAAATAGGAGGTCTAGGAATAAGTCTGGAGAGCAAAAAAAATTAAGTAAAAAGTGTAGAAAAAAATAGAGAAAAAAATATTAGAGCTTTAGGGATCCAAGGAGAAGAAGGAGAAAAGTCAATTCGCTCTACGGAGTACAATGGAAGAAGAAGAGATTATCAACCATCTTTCTGATGAGATTGGACTGATCAACTTCAGATCTTTATTATAATTTTATTTTTATTTTATTTTATTATTCTTTTTAAATTTTTTATACTTAAATTTTAATTTCAATTAATGCAAAATTTATTTTTTTGCACTTTAAATTCTTATATTATATTTTTTTTGCAATTAGATGCTAGGATCTAATTAATAGATCTTAGTACCAATTTATTTTATACTTTTTAAATTTTTATTATTTATATTTATTGCAAGTAGAAGCTAGGATCTAAATAGTAGATCTTGGTATCAGATTTATTTTTCATACTTTTTATTTTTATTTTCTGACTTAAATTGCATTCTTCAAAATTTTATTTTCTTTTTACAAAATTAAAGATTTCAAATCAAAATTCTATCTTCTCTATGGATTCGACCTGATTCATTATTTTTTATATATTTTTAATTTTTATTGAAGTCAGAATTAGATTGATAATCACGGTGTCCTAACAACAACATCGCGATCATATCACCACTCATGTTTAATATGCATAACTAGATGAGGACTTTTAAACTAGTTATGTCTCTCACTATTTTATTAGATACCATAGCCCGCTCCTGTGATAAACGAGAAATCCTAATCTGATTTCTTAATGGGGTTAAGACCCTAATCTCTCAATGAAGCCTTGTGGATATCACAACAAATCTCAATGAGTTCAAAGATAGAAAAATCTATCCAATTGTATCTCATACAACTCTCAACATAATCTGCCTCTAAAAATACTCATAGCCTTGCGAATATCACAACAAACCATAGTATTTTTAGTTAAGTTAGATCCTTCATTTCTATACAGTCATATCTAAAAAATGTTGCCTTTGTGGATATCACAATAAAGCAACATATCCAAATATACCATAAAGCATATAATATGTACCAAGACAAATCCACATCAATCTCCATAGCAAGCCTTGTGGATATCACAACAAACTTACTATAATTTTTGATAGGATATTGACTAGGCATGAAGGAAGGCATATGTAGTGTTCTAAATACTGAGCTACCTTCATTCAAAATTCAAACTAATCTAATTATTCAGGAAAGTGTTAAGATTGGTGGGGGTCCCTCCGTTGCTTTTCTTAGACACCAATAAAATTGACCAGGTCAGCAACGAAAGCAATTAAATAACTATCGCACTTGAAACACTCCTTAGACACTAATTGATTAATCGATTCAAGAAATAGGTTAGCTACTGATTCATAACACTACGACTTAATATAATTTTTATGAGGGCTTTAATGATCTCAAGCACATCCTAATTCAATCACAATGATGCACTATTATAATTATATCTTAATAATCATAACAACTAATCATGGCATTTATTCATATCTTTAAGATATAAAATCATAATCATTCAATCTGACTATAACTAAGCATCTCAAGTATATCACATATGCATGAAGTTCTAATAACATGTATGAATACAAAATATTTTTTTCGTGGTTCTTCTACTTAGGACATCACAATGGCACCTCTACGCGCCATAAGAGTATCCTATTGAATAAGAAAAGAGGGTCTCTGAATCCTACTTGCTCTTATGACCGGACGGCCTGGTGATGAACCTAATTAAAGTACTAAGCTACTAAAAAAGATTTTATATATGCATCATATATTTTGTATTTAAAAACATATCTCTAAGACATGCGAGGGTTTGGATGTTCAATCGGATTCAACCTTTGACTCGACTTGAACCAAACCAAAAATCTATGTTTGATCACAATTTAGACAACATTCTAATCTTTGATTATATAGATCAAGGTAGGTTTTGATACCACTGATGGGTTTCAGTGGTGCAGCGGAAGGGTTAGGTGTTTAAAATTTTCATTCAAAATACCCGATGCACTGGAAACCCCAATGCCCAGAAATCCTTAACTATAATAATCAAAGTACAATAAATATAAATTAAGATAAGAAGAATACCTATAGTGCTAATCTCAAGTTTTACAAGGCATCCAAGTGTCTGCCCTCTAATGGTGATCTACACAAAAACTGATCCAAGGACAGCGCTCCTTCTTTATCTTGCTTCAAGAGTTCTAGCCACTAGAACTCGATTAGCTTCATACCGATCAAGTTTCTCTAAGAAACTGACTCCACCCTCTTAGAACCTCCTTTGAACTTCTGATCATTCTTCTTTAAGACCCTTACAACCTTTGTTAGAATTAGATAAGGCTTTGTCTTAAATCCCAAAGCCTTGTCCTAAAACTAAGATAGGTTGTAAGAAAGAAAAGAGAGCAACGGAGATAAAATTAGAAACTCCCCTGGCCAATTTATAACCACTAAAGGGACACCAAAAGAGAGGGATGCGCCTCATCTAAGAGGCCAATCTGATCTATTTATCAGAGATAAGAGTTACTTCAAACAGAAGGACTCTTATCAATGATACATCGATTAGCACCCTGCTCTGCGCATGTAACAAGAGAAGGGATGTTTTTGCATCCCTTATCAAATTAGAAAAATCCTCAAAAGTCTATGTGGATAGAGGATTCAATCCTAGTTCTATAACATATAATGAGTGGATAAAAATTCTCACAAATAGATATTTTCACACATCCTTTCACGCAAAGTCTAATCACCATGCATGCAGGCATGAGGAGGAACTTATGGCATCCGTTTGGCATCTAGATAAGTCTGAAAAAATTTCAAAAAAATTATTAAAAATAGTTTGTCAAATTTGAAACATTATCACTAAAAATAGTTTTATTTTGATAGCATTTGGTGAGGAGAAAGACTCTCCAAATCTCATAGAGATGTGATGCTTCTGCGCACACGCGCAAGACTTCCTTCCTTTATCTAATTTTTCTCTACCCCAAAAATTTTAGAAAAAATACATCTCATGCTTTAAGATATGCATCAGGGGATGGAGAGTGATATAGGCTACCACATGTATCTTAATCCCATGCCAAAATGACTCTTTTCTTCTGCCCACGCCAACACTTGTACGCAGAACCTATTTTGCACCAAGAGTCTTTCATAACTTGGACTCTTCATAATTGGCGTTAAAATGGGATGTGGCACCCCAATCTGGACTGCTTCAAGGTGGCATGACCTGACCCAAATATCCACTAAATTGGGATAGCTAATTAGTAAGGGATGAGACTAAATTGATCTCCAAAGGAGCAAGGGTTCCACACGTGCTAGCATGCTTATTGGAGCCCTGATTGAATCCAAAATTCACTCAACCTTTTTTAAAAGGGTCCTTGGCTAATTTCTATATGTGTGTGACCCATTAGATTCTACATCTTGCTGATAGTAGGTCCAGATGCAAGTTGACCAAATTTGATTAGATTTCAATCTAATCGATTTAGGTCCAATCGAGCTAACCCGAGTTCAATAATCACAATCCTTTCTAATTGACGATCGAATTAAACTCTTTAATTCGATCAAAAACTTACAAGTGAAGATTGATATCTATTAATGTATGATGACTATCCAGAAGATGTAGAATTTTAATAAAAATATCAAATATATCCTTCAGTGATAAGTTACCATATAATTCAATCCTTCGATCATCCCTACAGCCTGAATATGTTCATGAGTATGGAATCATGTCAAACTCAAATACATATTTATATCGATTCTCAATTAACCAATGATGAGTCCAATGAAAAAATATTAGAAACTCTTTCTAATCTCCTTTCTGCTTTTGGCCAAAAAGTTTTTTTCAAGTCATCTAGGATTGAGAATACACAAGATGCGATGTCCTCTTACTAGGAGTGATCGATTCCATGTTGACCTACTCACAACTTCTATATACACTCCACTATATCCAGAATACCTCATACATATCTTAATGCCATGCCTGGGTATGAATCAAAATATGGGTTTATGTGCATAAGATTCTATGGTGGTCTCAGGTCTAAAGATCACTTGCACAACTCCCACTTAGAGAACCATCTTTGACATGCAAGTAATGCTTCCATAAGATGTTCTCTTTCATCGAGTCAATTCAGTGGACTCATTTTTCAAATGAGCACCCACATCCTTGTATTCGTATCCCACACAAGTGGCTAGTGAGATCTGCCACCCTCTCCATTGAGCATACATAGGATATGCCAGTCTATCCGAAATATTGATCCCCGACTCAAGGCACCTACGACCAAGAATATTTAAGATTAGGGTTTTAGGTCTCACTAGCATGACCCATTCATGTCTCCTGAAATTATTACCCTAATCTTTTGGGTTCATCATAATCTTAGACATAATAAGATGTAGCTAATATGATGAATCAATACCTCAAATAATAAATATCATTTTATGAGTTGAAAAATTATAAAGAAAAGTTCCATCGCAATACACTTATGATTGGCTTATAGGGCACTCTTCATTCACTCTTAACCAAAGAGCATGGAGATGTTGGTATGGCATGTAGGTAAATATAAGAGTACATTTCACTGAACGTGACCAACTTCAGAGTACTCTGCTGTTAAGAGTCACTCTGAAGGGATATAGGTATAAGTATCTCTCCGACCTGAGATCACCATGGTGACTTGCAAGCAACTCACTATGCTTTGGTGCCAGACTACTTGAATTTCTAATTCAACGATGAAAGATTTTTGAGCATAGTCAAGTACTTGTGAAGTCGGTGTGTGAGTCAAGAAGGAATTGATCCCTCTAAATAAGTAAGAGTTAATATATCAGTGTATTTCAATTCCATAAAATCTTGGTGGAGTAATCCATGTGATGGATTTTGAAAATTAAAATATAATGTGGATGACCATATCAGAGTTGGCAATTAAACTCTAGGTCACTTTGAACATTTGGATCAAAGGGATAAATTATACGGTAACTATATTCAAATAGGTTCTTGAGTGTTGCTTAGCATACATTCGGCCTATCCAAATGTCGGGTACCATTGCTAGATGGTTACTCTGATTGGTACAGAAATTAATTTTTGTGCTACCAATTTAGGTTCGAACCTATGGGGTCACACACATTAAAAATTTCTTTTCAATCATATGTCTAATCTGAAGAGTTCCAGTCAATAGAGACTCTGGTGAAGAGTCCCACTTGACGGAGACTCTGCTGAAGAGTCCCACTGGACAGGGACTCTTGAGATGGGTTCCACTAGACTTGAACTCTATTATTAATATAAAATTAATTAATAATTAGATTACTAATTAGCTCAATTTGATTGAACATTAAAGTCTGAATCAAGTCTGGTTGAATTTGATTCAATCAGATCAAGTCTGATTAGGTTATGAGATGACCTAATCGATAAGAGAGAAATGATCCTGATTTGATTAGATCTATGGCTCAATTAATTTATTAATTTGATCAAATTTAATTGATGTTATAATAGCCTAATTAGATTAGGTTCACCATATTTATTTGAGTCTAATTGGATTGGGTTTGAAAGAAATCCAATTGGTTAAACCGTAGAGTCCTAAATAAGTAGGACTCTATCCCTAGCGCCACCTAAATTGTCTCATACCTTTTCTTTCCACACAAAATCAGTTTGTATTTGAGAAAACTAAAAAATAATCCTTATTTTGTCACTCATTAAGGATAGAAATTGGTTGGTTCTGATTTGACTCCAAATTAGTTTGAATTTCAACTTAAAACCTTATCCATATCCTTCCACACATTGGCTGCTTTTGAAGGGGTCTATTGCGTATGAGAAAAAGAGGTCTTTCTAACTAATTTTTATATTTAATTTTTTTAATAAGTTTTTTTTTAAGTTAGATAAGGGTGAGAAAAAGTTGGAGTTGAATTGAAATTCAAAAGAGTTTGAATTGCAACAAACTCTAGCCCTTATCCTGTTTTATCTGGTTTGTGTGACAACCATAAAAGGTCCATAATTTTGTGCACCAAAAGAAGAGAGCTCTTCACCATGAGATACCAGAGAGAAAAAAGGTCAAAAATTATTTTTTGAGATGTGAGGATTGGGTGGGTTTCCTTCCTCCTTGGTGTGAACAAAAGAAGAGACCGTTCTCCTCTTAGGTGAGAGACCTAGAACTATTCTAGATTTTTGGGTGAGAGAAAATTCAAAGAGAAGAGAGTCTTCATCTAAATTTTCTCTACTATCCAGTATTTTTATCTGATCCATTTTTGATATCAAAAAGGTTTGAGATGATTAAAGAAGGAGATCAAGTCAGATCTGCCATCAGAATCCGACTGTGCGAGCTAGCACTCCCAAAGAGGGCTGATCGATCCGAGGGGCTTCGTGTGGATCATCCGTAGAGGCCGGATGCTTGTGCGACTGCTCGACATCAACAAGAGCTTCATACCATACTTACCAATAATGAAGATCATCAACCCATAAAAAAGTGATGAGTTGTGAACTCTACCAACATAATCTAAAGATTAGATCAAATTTAGGGCATCGATGTGATTGATGTAGTTTTTTATTTTATTTTAAATTTTATATATAAATTTTTTATATCATAGATTCTTAAAGGTAGTTTAGAGCTGATCTAAAAGATATTTATAAGATTAAAATATTTAATCTTTTATTATTCTACTATAAAATTTTAAAAATACATGCTCTGAACTACTCATTTTTCCTTCAGATGGTATCAGAGCAAGATTTTTTATGACATAAATTTTTTACATATAATTTAATTTTAATTATTTATATTAGATCTAAATAGTTAATTTTGAATCTAAGTAGTATAGTAATATGATTGGATAGATCCTCATAGCCGTCCGATCATAGGAGAAATCAGGATTTTACTATCCTATTTATCCATTCAATGGGATCTCCTATGGCATGTAGGGGTGCTGTACGGTCTTTTTCAAGATCATGAATAATGAAAAAAATTTTAAAATTTTATTTTAGATTTGAAATAATATATATTGGATCTGAAATTAAAATTTTGAAAATTAGATGATTGATTGTAAAAATATTTTATAAAATTAAAAATTATTTTCAAACACTGAACCCGAATATGAACGCATATTAGTCCAAAACTTAATTGAGAATTAAGCAATCTAGATTTGAGAATCAATGATCTAAGATGTTAATTTTATAACTCATGGGTTAATGGGTTAGCTTAAGTCAAGTCCATTTAACTGGGTTTGAGCTAGGGCTAGAAATCATTGATAATGGACCATGTTAGTAATTGATCAAATCTAATTAAAAGTTAATTCTGATTGGATCAATTTTTTCTCTCAATCAATTTCAATAGTTATAGTTAGTCAAGTCCATATCTTTGATTAGATCAATATGAACTTTGATTGTAGCTCCATGGTCGAATCCAAATCTATAAGTTAATTAAATTGAAAATGACTAACCAATTGGTGTCTAAGGTAAATATGGCAGCTTTAATCGGTGGTCATTAATTGGGAACTACTTGCATAGATTGAGTCTATGTTGAGTTAATGGCATATCCCTCTCATCGATCTCACTTACCTGACCAACATGGTGAATCATTTTTGATTAGATCACCTAGTGATTGGAGTTGATCCATGCTAACTAAAAAATCAGTATGACTGATTTAGATGTCCCTAGTTCAACTTATCTTGAGTCTTCTTTATGACTTGATGAAGCCAGTAGGAGGATTCATGACTGGTTGGCTGGACCAGCTTATGCCTAATCTTCTTAAATTTGACTTGGTGAAGTCAGTGGGAGGATTAAGATTAATTGGTCAAGTCTCATCTCATCTCTTAATTCAACTAATTAAATCTTCTAAAATTGTTAGGTCCCTAAAATGAAATAGTTATGATGATAACTAGATCATAGCCTCCCATTAAGTTGGGTGATAATAAGTCCAATGGTTTAGATGATCATTGGTGATGCAACACACCTGATGCTCATCTAGCTGTCAGAATTATTATTTATAATATATTATTTTCATTATATTTTTTTGATGATGGTCAGGTTGGTCGAGCTACACTCGAGTTTGATCACTCGTTTGTTAGATACACTAAATTCTGGCATGTTAATGGTTGGATCTAACCAGAACCTTCAGTGAAGGTGCCACACATCTGTTGAAGAGGTGTCTGGGGTAAAATTGAATACTAAAAATTATTTGATGAAACAATTGGTTAAGAACCTATCTGTGGGTACACAAGGGTTGGCCAAGCCACACTCGGGCCCATGTGCAGTCCATGTGAATTCTAGTACTCACTAAGGAATTAGTGTAATTCTTCGAATTGAAGGTAGAGGCTATCAATTCGAATAAAATAGTGGAAGAACCTTTAGACAAAAATGCATATCTTTAGGCTTAATCAATTCATATACTAATTAGATTCTGGTTTTTCTTTTACAGTTATAGCCACCACCTTGTCGCTCTGATCACTATTGGATAGTGATAAATTGATGGGACCAAATTTTGATAGCTGGTATCGCAAGCTCAAAATAGTCTTGAAGCATGAATGGATCTTATATGTATTGACAGATCCGGCATCCAAGGAACCAGCTCTGAATGCGCGTAGCACGATCAGAGACATTTATCAGAAGTGGCTTAACGACTGAACTACGGTTCGTTGTATTATGCTAGCGGTGATGAATGATGAGTTTAGCCATCATTTTGAGAATGTACAGCAACAAGATATGTTGTAAATGTTGAATGAGTCCTTTGGCACACCCGACGACATTGAGAGGTATAAGACTAGTTGTGCCATCTTCAATGCTTGAATGAGGGAAGGAGCATCAATCACTGATCATGTATTGTATATGATCGAGATGATTGAGCGCCTAAGCAAGCTCGGCTTTCCCCTACATGAGCAGTTAGGGAAAGATGCTATTCTGAACTCTATATTGAAGTCCTACCTCCCTTTTCTTATTTTTGAATGACAAAGCCTACAGTTAACTACCATGATTTGCTAGGGTTACTGCAAAACTTTGAGAAGGATCACCAGCTCCAAAAGGAGAGGGTGAATGTTGTGGGAGGATCTTCTTCTAGACATCGATTCTTTAAGAAAGAAAAAAAGAACAAGAAAAAGGTGCAAAGTGCTAGAGCACCCAAGCCCAGTCAGACCAAGAAACCCAAGTCCGATCAGAGTCAGATGGAATGCTTCTACTACAAGAAATATAGGCACTGAAAAAAAAATTATCCTCAATACATTGCCTCCCTGAATCCGAGCAGATCGAGAAAGAAGCAAGTTATTGCTGGACAAAGTAATTATATGATAACACCTTGTAATTTTTTAATTTGTGATTCTACTACTTGGATATTAGATACCGGAAGCCCTTTTAATATTTAAAATTTATTGCAGGATCTACAGGTCAGTAGGAGATTTGAAGAAGATGAAAGGTTCCTTATTGTTGGAGATGGAAGATCAGTTCCAATTATAGAGTTAGGGACTATTAAGCTTGTATTCAAGTCTAATGTAATGGTTCTAAGTGAATGACACTTTTGTCCTTTCTTTTTACTGAATATTATTTCTGTAGGCCTTTTGGCCATGTACAGTTATGAACTTTCAATAAAAAAAATAATATTAATATTATTATGAATGGTGTTAATGTGATGAAGGGATAACTGAACAATGATATTTACATATTATCACAACCTGTTAGTATAATGTACACATCCCAAAAATGCCCTAGAATTAGTGATGTCTCTGATATCTACCTTTGGCATTGTAGGTTAGGTCATGTTAATAAAAATAGAATAAACAGGTTGACACAAGAGAGAATCTTCGAAGTCAGTGATTGTGAATCACTCTCAATCTGTGAGTCCTGTCTTCTTGAAAAAATGATCAAATTATCTTTTACTGAAAAAAGTGAGCGAGCCAGTGAAGTTCTAAATCTGATACATACTGATGTATGTGGACCAATGAACACTAGTATCAAAGGTGGATATTATTATTTCATTATATTTACAGATGACCTATCGAGGTATGGGCATGTCTACTTAATGACATATAAGTCAGAATCATTTGAAATGTTCAAACAATTTCATAATGAAGTAGAGAAAAAATTGAAAAGAGTATTAAAACTCTTTGATCCGATCGAGGAGGAGAATATCTCTCTAGTGAGTTTCTGACATACTTAGAAGAGAATGGGATTCTCTCACAATTGATTCCTCCTGAAACACCACAGCATAATGGTATATCTGAAAGGAGGAATCGAACCCTGTTAGACATGGTTCGGTCCAAGATGGGCTTTACAAGTCTATTGATTTTTTTTTGGGGATACGCACTCGAGTCAGCTTGTTATATTTTAAATAAAGTTTCGAGTAAGTCTGTAAGTAAAATATTACATGAGATATGGACAGGACGTAAGCTAGCACTCTCTCACCTGAGGGTTTGGAGATGTCTGGCTTATGTCAAATGATTGAAAACTGATAAGCTTGAACCTAGGTCTGACAAATATCTATTTGTAGGGTATCCACAAGAGACCAAGGGATATTACTTCTATCTTACTGACGAACAGAAAGTGTTTGTCAGCAATAGGGCTGTCTTTTTAGAAAAGAAGTTTCTTGGTGAAGGAACTAATGCCTCAAAGATTGAACTTGATGAAGTTCGATCGGTAGAAGAACCGACATAATCTAGTAAACTCATAGAGTCGGACTTGATTAAATCAAATTCGAAACCTATTGTAGAAACATCTTTAAGGAGATCCGATAAAGTACCACGTCAACCAGATAGATACTATGATTTCTTAGTCTGGGATGGGGATCCAATTGAACTCGATGAGAACAATGAGGATCCGATCACCTATATGAATATGATGCAGAGATCTGACTCCGATAAGTGGCTGAAAGCCATGAAATTCGAAATAGAGTCCATGAAAATCAATAATGTATGGACATTGATTGACCCACCTAAAAGGGTAAAACTCATAGGGTGTAAGTGGATCTTCAAAAAGAAGAGGGGCACAGATGGAAAGGTGAAAACCTATAAAACTCATCCGGTTGCCAAAGGTTACCGTCAATATTATGGTATTTACTATGATGAGATGTTTTCTCTTGTGATAATGCTCAAGTCTATTCAGATTATGCTTACGATAGCAGCATATCTAGACTATGAAATCTGGCAAAATGATGTGAAAATAGTCTTCCTAAATAGAGAGCTAGAAGAAGAGGTGTATATGATACAACCTGAAGATTTCATATCCACAGATGAGTCTAAAATGTGCAAGCTTCAAAGGTCCATCTACAGACTTAAGCAGGCATCTCGGAGTTGGAACATGCATTTTGATAAAGTGATCAGAACGTATGGCTTCATTAAGAATGGAGAGGAACCTTGTATATACAAATAGGTTCATAACTCTATGGTAGTATTTTTTATTTTGTATGTTGATGACATTCTCTTAATCAGGAATAACATCCCTGCATTATAGGGAATAAAAGTTTGGTTGTCATCACAGTTCTCTATGAAAGACTTGGAAGAAGCATCCTTCATCTTTGGGATGAAGATCTATAGAGCTAAATCTAAAAGGTAGCTTGGATTATCCCAGTCGACGTACATCGATACTGTGCTGAAAAGGTTCAGAATGGAGAATTTCAAGAAAGACTATCTTTCGATAGGCTAAAAAATTTCTTTATCAAAGAGTGATTGTCTGACAAATCCTCAAGAGAGAGAGAGATAGTATGAGTAAAATTTCATATGCTTCGATAGTTGGATCTATTATATATGCCATGACATGTACGCGATTAGATGTGGCATACCCATTAGGAGTAGTTAGCAGATACCAGTCTGATCTAGATGAGAATCACTGGAAGGTCGTAAAGACCATCCTTAAGTATTTAAGTAATACTAAGGATTAGAGGCTTATCTATAGAGAATCTGACTTAAAATATGTGGGGTTTACAGATTCTAATTATCAGTTGGATCATGATGACAGCAAAAGCATGTCGGGATATAATTATACCTTAAATGATGGAGTAATCTGCTAGAAAAGTTCCAAGCAACACACTGTGGCCGACTCTACTTGTGAAGCAGAATATATCGTGGCTCTCAATGCTGCGAAAGAAGCTGTGTGGCTATGAAAGTTTATCAACAAGCTCGGAGTGGCACCCTCCTTTGATGGCCCCATCTTATTATACTACGATAGTACTGGTGCTATTGCTCAAGCGAAGAAATCGAAGTCACATCAGCAGACCAAGCATATTTTGTGTCGCTACCACCTGATCTGAGAGATCGTGGATCGAGATGACATCGAGCTTCAGAAGATCCATGGAGAAGAGAACCTGGCCGATCCATTTACTAAAGCCCTCGATGTCAAGGAGTTCGAAGGCTACAAATCAAAGATGGGTATACGATGCTGCACCGATTGGCTTTAGTCCAAGTGGGAGTTGTTAAAATTGTGTTCCAAAGCCAATCGTCAGTCTGTTAACGATTGTGATTATCATTGTAATTGTATATGAATTATTTAATTAATAAATATTATTTAGTTTTTTCATTACTACGTATATCTCATTTTGAATTTCTATTATATGATGAAGTCTTTAGGACTATTTGATTCGATATAAAAAGATATATCATTTAGTCCTTAAATAAGTTCATGACCAAATGATATGCTGTTACTAGGATGATAGACATATCAAGTATAGGTCGATGTGTGCCATATAGGTTGGTTATCTTCTTAACCAAGGAGCATGGAGATGCTGGTATGGCATACAGGTTAAATATAGGAGTATATTTTACTAAACGTGACCAACTCTGGAGCACTCTACTGTCAAAAGTCACTCTGAAGGGATATAGGTATAAGTGCCTCTCCAACCTGAGATCACCACAGTGACTTACAAGCAACTCACTATGCTTCGTTGTCAGACTATCTGAATTTTTAATTCTGTGATGAAAGATTTCTGGACATAATCAAGTACTTGTGAAGTCGGTGTGTAAGTTAAGATAGAATTGACCCCTCCGAATAAGTAGGAGTTAATGTATTAGTGTGTTTCAATTCAGTAAAATCTTGGCTGGGGTAATTCATGTGATAGATTTTGAAAATTGAAATACAATATGGATGACCATATCAGGGTTGGCAATTAAATCCTAGGTTACTTTGAGCATTTGGATCAAAGAGATGAATTATACGGTAACTATATTCAAATAGGTCCTCAAGTATTGCTTAGCATACATTTGGCCTATCCAGACGTCGGGTACCATTGCTAGATGGTTACTCCGATTGGCACAGAAATCAGTTCCTGTGCTACTGACTTAGGTTTGAATCTATGAGGTCACAGACATTAGAAGTTTCTCTCCAATCACATATCTAATCTAAAGAGTTCTAGTCAACGGAGACTCTGGTGAAGAGTCCCACTTGACGGGGACTCTGCTGAAGAATCCCACTGGATGGGGACTTTTGAGAATAGTCCAACTAGACTTGGACTCTATCATTAATAAAAGATTAATTAATGATTAAATTACTAATTAACTCAATTTGATTAAGAATTAATGTTTGAATCAAGTCTGATTGAATTTGATTCAATCAGATCAAGTCTGATTAGATTATGAGATGACCTAATCCGTAAGAGAGAAATGATCCTGGTTTGATCGGATCTATTGCTCAATTAATTTATTAATTTAATCAAATTTAATTGATATTATAATATTCTAATTAGATTAGGTTCACTATATTTTATTTGGATCTAATTAGATTGGGTTTGAAAGAAATCCAATTGGTTAAATCCTAGAGTCCCAAATGAGTAGGACTTTATCCATTGCACCACCTAAATTGTCTCACACCTTTTCTCACCATAGAAAATTAGTTTGTATATGAAAAAATCAAAAAATAATATTTTTTTTGTCACTCATTAAGGATAGAAATTGGTTTATTTTGATTTGAATTCAAATTTGTTTGAATTTCAACTTAAAACTTTTTCCATATCCTTCCACATGTTGGCTGCTTTTGAAGGGGTCTATTGTGTATGAGAAAAGAGGTCTTTCTAACTGATTTTCATATCCAATTTTCTTTGGTAAGTCTCTCTTTAAGTTAGATAAGGGTGAGAAAAAGTTAGAGTCAAATTAAAATTCAAAAGAGTTTGAATTGCAACAAACTCCAGCCCTTATCTTATTTTATCTGGTTTGTGCGACAACCATAAAAAGGTCATAATTTTATGTGCCAAAAAAAGAGAGCTCTTCACCACAAGATACCAAAGAGAAAGAGGGTCAAAAACATTTCTTTGGGATGTGAGAATTGGGTGAGTTTTCTTCCTCCTTGGCATGAACAAAAGAAGAGATAATTCTCCTCTTGGGTGAGTGACCTAAAACTATTCTAGATTTTTAGGTGAGGAAAAAATCAAAGAGAAGAGAGTCAAAAATCAAAGAGAAAAGAGTCTTCATCTAAATTTTCTCTATCATCCAGCATCCTTCTCTGATCCATCTTTAACATCGAAAAGGTTTGAGGTGATCGAAGAAGGAGATCAAGTCAGATCTGCCATCAGAAGCTGACAGCATGAGCTAGCACTCCCGTGGAGGGCTGATTGATTCGAGAGTCTTCGTGTAGACCATCCGTAGAGGCCAGACACTTGTACAGTTGCTCAGCATCAGTGAGAGCTTCATACCATACTTACCAATAGTGGAGATCATCAACCCATAAAAAGGTGATAAGTTCTAAACTCTACCGACATAATCTAAAAGTTAGATCAAATTCAGGGTATCAATGTGATCGATGTAGTTTTCTATTTTATTTCAAATTTTATATATAAATTTTTTATGTCATAAATCTTTAAAGGTAGTTTAGATATGATCTAAGGCATGTTTAGAAGACTAAAATATTTAATCTTTTATTATTCTGTTGTAAAATTTTAAAAATACATACTTTGAACTATCCATTTTTTCTTCATATTTCTATCATTGGGTTCAAACTAGTTTTGATTTGGTTTAGAATCAAATCAAAAATGAAGAGTCCAATCTAGCAGAGACTCTTTCTCTTCTCCTTGCACCACCCTAGACCCCCCTTTCTTCTCAATGCCAAAATGGTTTTGGTGTGTGATTTTTGGGCATGAAGAGAGTGGGCGTAGATAGGGTGGGTAGCTTGCATGATGACTTATGACTCTTATCTCCTACCTAATTTGAATGTGATCTGAATTAGAGATCAGAAGATAAGAAAGAAAGATATTTTTTATGATTGGAAAGAAGGGTGGCGCTAATTGATTTTTTTTCTCATTTTCTTTGAAGTGTTTTTGGGTGCGAGAAAGACCATCACTCTTCCTCATGCCATTACCCATTCTTGGAAAATTTGGGATGCTAAAATTGATGGTTGGCATGGAGAATATTGGTGCCCCCCTTGACCTAAACCTTGATGGCCATCTATAAAAAGGGAGGCTCCTATTATTGATGCCTAGATGTGTTCCTTGCCGATTTTTATTTCTCTACCAGAGCTCTCCTCTTTTCTCTCCTCTTCTTCTAATTCTTCCTTTCCTTCAGAGCATCCAAGAGATCAAGAGAAGAAGAAATAGTTCAGGCTACAAAGATCCTTGCGAGCTAGCACTCCTGAGGAGCTTGATCTGCACTAGTCTTCATGTGGACGATTTATAGAGGCGAACTTCTTAGTGCTGCTAAGAGCAACCTGATGGAACTCTCTCCTATGCAAGATTATTGTGGAGATTAGCAATCTACAATTTGATAATGAGTTTTGAACTTTCTAGACTAGTTTTGATAGCTCTAAGGGTTAGATCTAGTCTGCAGCATCGATTTGATCGATGCAGATTTTTATTTTTAGATCTTAAGTTCATGATAAATCATATCATAGTTCTTGACATGGTAGTTTAGATTAGATCTTATGCATATAAAATAGATTTAAATATTTAATCTAATAGATTTGCTGTGAAAAAATTTTTAAAATTGTATGTATAATACTGCCCTACTTTTTCTTCAATTGGTATCAGAGCCTCATTCTTTATGACATGATTTATTGTATCCTTAAATCTGATTATATATTATTTAGATTAGATCTAAATAAATTTTAATTTTAGATTTGATTTTTTGATCAGTCCTGTACATGTTAGATTAGATGATCTAAGCAGTAAAGTATTCAGATTGGGTAATACCAAGCCGTTCGATCATAGGAGCAAGTAGGATTACATGACCCTCTCCTCTCATTCAATGGGATGCTCTTATGGCATGTAGGGGTGCCACTATGAGGTCCCATGAAGAGAAAAGTAAAAAGAAAAATTTTCTTGCAAAATCCTAGATCTTGAAATCTTAAGATTTGTTGTATGTGATGCAAGTTGCAAAGAAAAGTAATTACATCAAATCTTAATAATCAAAATTATTTTGATATAAAATTATGAAAGTTTAGATATGATCCAAAAGATTTTATAATTTAATATAAAAAATTTACATGATAAAAAGTTTCAAAACTTAACCTAAACTCATGTTGATGCTGAAACTTAATAAAAAATTAAGTATAGAATCGATTAGATTTAGAATTATGATTTAAGATCTAATGATATTGTATAAAATATAAAAGTATAGGTTAGCTCAAATCAGGTCCTCTTAGTTGGGTTAGACCTAAAGTTAGAATCAAAGAGTTAATGGACCATGTAGAGAAATTGATTAAATCTTGTTAGAAAATATATTCCAAAGTCAATCATCAGCCTGTTGATGATTATGCTCATATTTGTAATTGTATATAAATTTTTATTAATAAAAATTATTTGATTTTTTTATCATAATTTATCCATCTTATCTGAACTCTTGTATTGTGATGAAGTCTTTAATCGATAAAGCAAGATTTATCATTTAGTCCTTAAAATGTGTTCGCGACTGAATAATATATTGTTAATAGGATGATAGCAATATCGAATATAGGTCGTTGTGCACCATATGAGTTGGTTGTCCTCTTAACTAAAGAGTGTGGAGATACTGGTATAGCTTGTAGGTGGAATGTAGGTGTACATTCACACCAGATATGACCATTTGTCGAGTACTCTGCTGTCAAGAGTAGCTCGTGAAGGGTATGGGTATAAGTATCCCTCAGACCTGAGATCACCATGATGACTTGTAAGCAACTCACTGTATTTTAGTATCAAATCATCTGAGTTTCTAATTCAGTGATGAAAGATTATTAGGAGCAGTCAAGTACTTATCAAGTTAGTGCATGAGTTAAGATGTAATTGATCTCTCTGAATTAGTAGGAGATATGCATTAGTGTATTTTAATTTAGTAAAACCTTGGCTAGGATAATCCATGTGATGGATTTGAAAGTTGAAATATAATGTGGTTGACTATATTAGGGTTGACAATCAAACTCTAGATTTTCTTGAGCATTAGGATCAAAGGGATGAATTATACAGTAACCATACATCAATAGATTCTAGAATGTTGCTTTGCAATCTTTCGACCTATCCAGATGTCGGATCCCATTGCTAGATGGTTACATTGATTGGTATAAATAATTATTCCTATACTATCGACTTAGGTTCAAACCTATAGGGTCACACACATTAGAAGATCCAGTCAAATCTGATGGCTGAAGAATCCAATTGGATTGTGACTCTAGTGAGGAGTCCCACTAAGACTGAGACTCTGGAGGAGTCTCTCACTAGACTGAGACTCTACTATTACTAGAGAATTAATTAGCAATTAGATTACTAATTGACTCAATTTAATTGAGCAAAGAGTTTTAGATCATGTCTAATTGAATTAGATTCAGTTTAACATAGATTGGTTTTGATTTGATCAAGTTTGATTGTAAGAAAAATTTGATCCTGGTTCAATCAGAACTTAGGCTCAACTAATTTCTAATTAGATTTAGAATTTATTGAGATGATTGGGCATCTAATTAGATTAGATTCATTTCTAATATTGGGTTCAAATCAGATTTATTTTGGTTTAGAATTAATTTGAAAATGAAGAGTCCAAGCCAATAAGGACTCTTCTCTTTATCCTTGCACCATTCTGGACCCATCCACTGGAACTCAATGCCAAATTGGATTTGGCTTGAGATTTTTGGGATGATGGGATAAGGCTCAATGAGAGTGGGTGGCAAAGCATGATGAGTCATTATCCTATCTCCTACCTAATTTGAATACGATCCAAATTAGAGATAAGGAGATAAGAAGGAAAGAGATTTTTTAAACAAGGAAAGAAGGGAGGTGCTAATTATTTTTTTCCTAAAATTTTTTGAAGAGTTTTTGGGCATGAGAGATACCAGATCTCCTCCTCTACCAACTAGTAATTTTTAAAAATTTTGGGATGCCCAAAATCTATTTTGGCATGGACTCTTTGGCGCCTTCTCCCTTTGACCCAAAACCCTAGCCCTTGTTATTTAAAGGGGGCTCCAATAGTGGACACCCCATATGCTCATCTCTTTTTGGTTTTAATTTTTCTAGAGCTCTCTCCCTCTTCCTCTCCTCCTCCTTTAGATCTTCTTTTCCTTTGGAGCATCCAAGAGTTTTGAAAAAGGGAGAAATCAGCCCCGAAGATCCTTGCAAGCTAGCACTTCCATGGAGCCTGATCTATGCCGATCTTCGTATGGATATTTTGTAGAGGTCGGATGACTTCATGTGGCTATGACCAATTTGAAGGAGCACCTATCCAAGTGTGGAACTAGTAGAGATCATCAACATATAGTTCAGTAATAGTTTCTGAACTTACTTGATTATTTTTGATAGATCTAAGGGTTAGATCTAGATTGCAGCATCGATTAGATCGATACAAGTTTTATTTTCAGATCTTATGTGTATGATAAATCATACTATAGGTCTTGGCATGGTAGTCTAGTTTAGATCTTATACATATAAATTAGATTAAAATATTTAATCTAATAGTTACACTGCATAAATTTTGAAAATTGCATGCATAGTACTACCTAGTATTTTCTTTAATTGGTATCAGAGCTATGTTCCTCTTGTTGGAATTCATATGTTGGAGCATGCATGTGTATTTTAAAATTTTATTTTTTAAACACCATAATAGAATAGTAGATGAAAATACTTTTAATCTATATTATGCATGTATAAAAATATAAAGCATAAGAATCTACTTCATATGCTGAAATTGTACATATGCTGAAATTTAATATGTGATCGAATCACATTTCTATTTCGTAATTTCTTTCTTCAAATCTGGATCTGAAAGAGAAGAGATTTTTTTCTAGCTGCATAAGTATCTGAGCTCTATAGATATCCACTCAGGATCAGTCTAGAACAGTCCTCTTCAAGATAAATTTTTTTCTCTAAAAATATTTAGTCTGCTGAATCTGAACGAAATATGGATCGCGATCAACTCTTTGATCTCTTTCTTTAATCTTCTTCTTATCTTCTTCTCTTGCCTTTCTCTCTTGATTTATGTTGCTACCAAATATCAAGAACCAGCACACAAGAGGGGATGCGAAGGCCCTTATGGGCATGAAGAGATGGGACGCCCAAGGTGAGGCGTGTGGGATGCCCAAGGGAGAAGAGAAGGGAAGGAGAAGAGAGGGCATGAGAGTCTCTTTAAGAGGCATGGGGCCACTGGTTTTGATTTTTAGGGACCTTAGGAGAGGTCTCTTTAAATAGGCAAAAGGATTGAATCCTATTCAATCACATAATACAAGTCCTACTTGCAGTAGGTTTTCTAATAAGTTAAGTTATTCAACTTCTTTAGCAATCCTTTTAGGCACCAACTCTTGGAGCCCTTGCACCTACATAAATACATCCTAAAGTATATCCAAGGGATGCCCCATATGAGATCCATAAGCTCTCTAATCATGGGACATGCCCAACTTGATCAAATCAAGTGGCGCCCCACAATAACTATTAAGGAATATTAATTAAGGACTTGTACCCTTAATTCATATGATCTAAAATCTTAGATACCTAACAATTGGAGTCCAATGAATCTAATTCATGTAGATTATTAGTAGGTAATTAAGTTTGAATTATCTTATCAAATAAAAAATTTCAACATAAAGAGAAAATTGGATTCAATCATGTGCTAGCAAGGTTACCTTGAACCCAATCAGGTTTCTCTAAATCCAATTGATATTTCATTAGCTCAATTGCTAATTCCAAGCCTAATCTCTTTGTTGTATGACCCCATAGGTTCAATTCTATCTGGTAGTGAGATATACAATGATCTCTATCAAAGTATCATTGAAACTCTTTTCAATGGATTGAAACAATTTCACTCTAACTCATCAAGGATTGTCGACTAGAACAACCCTAGTGAGCTCTCACAATCCACCAGTGACACCTAACAGTATGTAGTGGCAACCCAATAGAATCAAAAATGAATCTCAATGTGTAGTTAGTATGTGATTCAGTCCCTCTATCATGAGTCCCGACTAGATGGCAGGTCATGGATAAATCATCAAACCTCAACATCAGTCATATGATAGATCCGATCAGCTCAAGTCTAATTGTGATTTCTATAGAAACTCCTTTCCATCAATCACACTACTATGGTCACAGATTCTCAGACTTAGCTTCTCAAATCCTGTTGGACTATTTCTCTCTATGAAGATCGATATATCTCATCTTGATGCACACCCTACTCCTATAGTGGACTAACTATCGCCAATATCCACTACAAGGGCTCATTGAGATCTATGTTTATATGTCAGTCAAACTCCAGCAGCCTCACTACGAGCAGTAATATAATCTTAGGTCAAAAAACTATTCACACAACTACAACATTGAGACAATCACTAACAATTGAATAAAAATCTAAGTGATCTCTCGTATGGTCATGTTTAATACTAGTTGTTCTCTAGCAACTACCAGCAGTCATCACCCAGTATCTTTACACTGTAGACTAGTAGATCATCTATCTCGAAGGAAGTGATCTGTGTGATGGTCTATTCAGTTCAATCACCACCCTCATGATGTTCTATGATTGGGAGCATTTATGAATTAAATTCATGTCTTTAATTCTCAACACTATGAGAATATGTATCGAAAGTTAATTCTATGGATGATTCAAGGACACATCACACTTGAATGAAAAATAAACATACCCTTTTATTGATCAAATAAATTTATAAAGTATAAAATTATGTTTCAGATTTATTATAATATGTCAGCCATATTGGCATCTAGGATATACATCTAACAATCTCTCACTTGGACTAAAGCCAATAGACTACTAATCTAAGTCCCATCTTCTCAAGGTGGACTTTCATTTTCAGTTAGCTCAATTGCTTTGACAGTCGGTCTGCCATATTATCTGTAGAGTCTACTCTTTGCATCTCGATATGTTTCTTTTCAATGTAGTCATGTATGATATGATACCGCTGCTCGATGTACTTTGATTTCTGATGAGACCTTGACTCCTTAGCAAGTGCTATGGCTCTATTGTTGTTGCAATAAAGTGATATGGCATCCAATGTCATAACCTCAAGTTCTGCGATGAACTTCTTGAAAGGTTTTAATACAATGACAGAAGCACGGATTTCAAAGCAATTATTATGAAATCAAAAAAATAAAACCTAACTCCAAGATCACCTTATCAAAAATTAAACCATATAATTTGCATTAATATCAAATAAAAGATATAGAAACATACCTCTTATCGCTAAACCAGATTTGTGCTTTGTTGCCGGCAGCAATCTGTTTGGGTTTCCACCAGGTGCCCACATGTTCACCCTCCAACGTTGATCTACACGGAGACTCGATCAACCCTCTAACACTTATTAGAAAATACTCTGCAATTAAATTTTGATTTATCAGAATTTAAATGCAATTTGGGCAGAACCTCTTTTCTTGGCTTTGCTGTCACACTGTTGGACCTTTTCTTCCCTTTCTTTCTTGGTCCTTGTCTCCTTAATTTTTATTATAATTATCTAAGCCTTTTGAAAGATTTTTTATCCTTTATCAGGACCTGATCTAGGTTATAGAGAAAGAATAAAGAAAATTGGACAAGCAGAGCCTCTTGTAAGAAAGAAAGAAGATTTCTGAATCACCAAGACTCCTCGGCGTGCACCCCTTATTTATATTGCACGTAAAGGTGCAATCCAAAACATCTCATGCCCTCTTACAATTTATCTCACTCCTCTTGTCTATTTCTCATGCCCCATAAGTTAAGAAATACCATGTGTACATCAAAGTTGGGTTGAAGAGATGCCTTATTTCAGAAAGACTCTTCGATCTTAACTTACGGTGTTCAGATGAGAAGTCACGAAGCTTCTCTTATTGGCGCCATCAACCCATGCCTTTGGATCTGGAAGGAAGCCCATCCAATGGCCAAGATAGATGGTGCCAACTTGAAGAATGGCGCAAGAGATTAAAGGGCATGGATAATTTAAAACTTATCTCCCCATTTGAAATTTCAAAGGGGCGGTTCCAAGAGGTGGCGCATGGATTTAACCTTATCCCTTCTCTTAATTCTTCTACGATGAGTTTAATACTCAGAAGGACTCTTAGGTGCCTCCTAAGACATCTGAAATACATTCGTAGAATAAAAGTTACAGAGAAAAATAGGATAGACCTTATCTAAAGGTGGCGCCAACTCCATCCATGCGCCATGTGGCTCATGCGCATGGATTCAAATCCACATGCCAAGAGAGAGACTCTTAGGCATGTGGTTCCCTGGTTTTTGGCACCCAACAGCAAGCCCAATTAAAACACTTCAAACCCACTTCAAGACCACATCCAATTTGGCTCAAATTGGTTCTAAATTAGCACAAATCGGAACCCAATTCGAATTCAATTCGAATCTAAATGCTAGGGTTTGCAACATGTGCTAGCATGTTCAACTTGCAAACATGGTTTTATCAAATTAAATCCATGATCAATTCTCTTTGTGTGTGACCCATTGGGTTCCACATCTAGCCAGCAGTGAGTCCAGGTGCAATTTAAACTAATTTGGTTAGAACACAATCTAGCCGATTTAGGTCAAATCAAGCTGAACCGTTTTGATCAATCAGAACAGCTTTTAATTAATGATCGAATTAAACTCTTTAATTCGATCAAACTCACAAGACATGATTGACGTCTAGAAACGTATCATGTCTACCTAGTAGATATGAAATTTTGGTATAAATACCAAAAATACCCTTCAGTGAAAATTATCGTGCAGCTTGATCTTACGATCATCCTACATCCCGAATATAAGTTTGGGTATGGAAAAATGTCAACCTCAATTTTATATTCATATTTCTCTTGATCAAATAATAATGATTCAATTTATAAAATATTAGAAATTATTTTTAATTTTTTTTTTTTATAATGCTCTGATCAAAGTCTTCCTGAATCATTATTTGATTGAAGCAGATAGGATGTGATCTCTTCTTACTAGGAGTGATCGTTTCTATATTGACCTACTCACAACCTTCATAAGCAATCCATCATATCCAGAACACCCCTTACATGATAAAATCATGAATGAGTATGATCCAAAATATGGATTCATGGTTATAAGTTCTATGGCAGTCTTAGGTCAAAAGATTTACATGCACAATTCCCACTATGAGAAAAAATCTGTTGACATGTAGATAAGACTCCATCAGATGTTCTTTAATTGGATCAATTCAGTGAATTCATTCTCTAATGAATACTTACATCCTTATATTAGTGTCATACATAAGTAATTGTGAGATCAATTACCCTCTCTGTCGAGCATACACAGGATGTACCAGTCTTACCGGAAACATTGATCCCCTACTCAATATTCCAACGACTAGGAATATTTAAAATTAGAGTTTTAAGGTTTTAGGTCTCACTTGGTATGATCGCATCATAACCCTAAAACCATAGCCCTAATTTATGGGGTTCATCAAAATAAGATGCAGCATATGATGAACTAAATGCCTTTATTTATTTAAAACATCAGTACATGAGTTGTCGGGAGACAAAAAATATCCATCTATTTATACATTTTGATTGGCTTATAGGGCATATTCCTTTCAATCTCCCACTTGCACTAAATCCAATCTCCCTTATATTTCAACCCCATACAATTGAGATGGCGATCGAATTGCTGCTGTGGTAAAGCTTTAGTGAATGGATCCACTATGTTGTTCTTTGTGTCTACTCGTTCAATAATAACATCTTGTCTTTCAATTATTTCACGAACAAGATGGAAGCGTCTCAAAATGTGCTTGGATTTATGGTGAGACCTGGGTTCCTTTGCTTGAGCAACTGCTCCAGTATTATCACAATAAAGTGGTACTGGGTTCTCAATCTCAGGAACAACGCCCAATTCAGTGATGAACTTCTTCATCCAGACAGCTTCCTTGGTGGCTTCACTTGCAGCTATGTATTCTGCCTTTGTGGTTGAGTCAGCTACTGTTTGCTGCTTAAAACTCTTCTAACTCACTGCTCCACCATTCAAAGTAAAGACAAACCCTGAAATAGATTTGCTATCATCTGGGTCTGATTGAAAACTAGAATCAGAGTATCCTTCTAGTTTAAGATCAGATCCACCATATATGAGAAAAATATCCTTAGTCCTTCTTAAGTACTTTAGAATATTTTTTACAGCCTTCCAATGATCCTCTCCTGGATCAGCCTGAAATCTACTGGCTATGCCTAAGGCATAAGCTACATCAGGCCTGGTACATAACATAGCATACATTATTGATCCTACAGCCGAAGCACAAGGAATAGAACTCATTCTATTTCTCTCTTCAGTTGTCTTAGGAGACATCTTCTTAGAGAGATGTATGCCTTGACTCATGGGTAAATAACCTCTTTTACTTTCATTCACACTGAATCTTTTCAGTATTAAGTCAATGTACCTAGACTGAGATAAGCCTAGCATCTTTTTAGATCTATCTCTATAGATCTTTATACCAAGTATATAGGATGCTTCCCCAAGTCTTTCATGAAAAACTTATTTGATAGCCATAATTTGACTGTTTGTAACATTGGGATATCATTTCCAATAAGGAGTATGTCATCTACATACAGAACCAAGAAAACTAGGGCACTCCCACTAGTCTTCTTATACACACAAGGTTCATCCACATTTTTGATGAAGCCAAATTCTTTGATTGTTACATCAAAGTGGATGTTCCAACTCCTTGAGGCTTGCTTTAATCCATAAATGGATTTCTTAAGCCTGCATACTAGATTTGGTCTGTCTTTTGAGACAAAACCCTCTGGCTGTGACATGTAGACCTCCTCTTCTAGAAAACCATTTAAGAAGGCGGTCTTCACATCCATTTGCCATATTTCATAATCATAGTATGCTGCTATTGCAAGCATTATCCGAATAGATTTGAGCATGGCAACAGGTGAAAAAGTTTCATCATAATCAATACCCTGTTTTTGTCTGAAACCTTTAGCTACCAATCTAGCTTTATAGGTTTCTATTTGACCATCTGCTCCAATCTTTTTCTTATAGACCCATTTGCACCCAATAGGGTTTACCCCTTCTGGTGCATCAACCAAAGTCCATACTTTGTTGGTGTACATGGAGTCCATTTCGGATTTCATAGCATCCTGCCATCTGTCTGAGTCCTTACTCATGACAGCTTCTGTATAGGTCAAAGGTTCATCATTCTCAATGACTTGGGCTTCATTATTCTCAATAATGAACCCATACCTTATAGGTACATGTCGTACCCTCTCTGACCTATGGATAGGAGTTATGTGTTCTAGTTCTTCTTTATTTATGTGAATATTTGGTTGAGAAATATCTATTTATTTTTGTTGAACTTCATTAATTTCAATATTTCTCCCACTGCCACTTTCTAGGATAAATTCTTTCTCCATGAAAATAGCATGCCTACTTACAAATACCTTTTGTTCAGTAGGGTGGTAGAATAGATATCCTATACTATCTTTAGGATATCCTACAAACAAATATTTATCTGCTCTAGTATCTAGTTTATGTCCAAAATTTCTTTTGACATATGCTGAACATCTCCATATCTTAAAATATTTAAGATTGGGCTTCTTACCTCTCCATATTTCATATGGAGTGCTAGATACAGATTTAGAAGGTACTCTATTCAAAATAATTATTGCGGTCTCTAAAGCATAACCCCAGAAGGAAGTAGGCAATTCAGTGAAGCACATCATGGATCGTACCATATCTAATAAGGTACGGTTCCTCCTTTCAGCTACATTTAATTGTGGCGTATAAGGAGGTGTCCATTCAGAGATAATTCCCTTTGCTTTAAGATGGTCTAAAAATTCATTGGACAAGTATTCTCCTCCTCGATCAGATCGAAGGATTTTTATACTTTTTTCAATTTATTTTTCGACCATGCTTTGATACTCTTTGAATTTATCAAAGGCTTCGGATTTATGTTTCATAAGATACACATATCCAAGCCTAGATAAATCATCTGTAAATGTAATAAAATATGAGTATCCACCTCTGGCATGAGTTGTCATAGGGTCACATACATCTGTATGTACAAGTCTTAACAACTCGTTTGTCCTATCTCCATGTCCACTAAATGAAGTCTTGGTCATTTTACCCATGAGACATGATTCACAAGTTCCTAATGATTCACAATCATAAGAATCAAAGAACTTTTCTTTGTACAACTTGTTAATTCTAGTCTCACTAATATGACCAAGTCGACAATGCCAAAGTAAGGTATTATTTACATTATCTCTCTTACGTTTACTATTTTCATCAACATGAAAAATATTATCATTCAAGCATAGAGTCAACAAACCATTATCAAAAATGCCATGATAAATTATTTCATTAGAAAAATTAATCGAGCAACCATTGGTCGTTACAGATATTTGATATCCTTGTTTAATCAACAAGGGTACAGATACAATATTTCTAATGATCTTAGGCATGTAATAACAATTTGTTAGCTCTAAGATCTTTCTAGAAGGAAATTTCAAGATATATGTCCCTACAGCTTCTGCTTGGATAGAATCTCCTCCAGCACCATAGAGCTCAAAGTCTCCCTTCCTCAAACTTCTAATTTTCTGCAACCCCTGCAATGATTTGCAGATATGAAAACCACAGGCAGTATCTAATACCCATGAGTTTGAAATGGAAGAATTCAATGATAATATTGTATGTATCTCATACATACCTTTTGGTGCATTATTTGCACCAGTCTTACTATTGCAAGATAAGCCTTGCAATTCCTTTTCCAATGACCTGCCTTGCCGCAGTGGAAGCGGGTCGACTGTCCGGAGGTCTTCTTTCCCTTCTTTCTCTTATTTATACCACCTTTAGGGTTCAGCCTCCTTTTAGAACCCTTTTTGCCTGCCTTCTTCTTAGAGATCCCATCCACAAGAAGAAGAGGAGCCTTATCCTTCTTGATATGGCTCTCTGCTATTTTGAGCATATTTAACAGCTCAGGCAAGGAAGAATTCATTTTGTTCATGTGATAGTTCATGACAAACTGAGAAAATGATTCTGGAAGTGATTGCAGGATTAGATCCTGACTCAACTCCCCATCCATAACAAAACCTAATTGACCTAATCGAGTGATCAGGTCAATAACCATCAAAACATGGTTTTGTACGGATGACCCCTCTGTCATTCTGGCATAGAATAACTGCTTAGATATCTCATATCTTGCAGTCCTACTCTGTTCTCCATAAAGCTCTTTTAAATTGAGCAATATGGAATGAGTGTCCATGCTATCATGCTGCCTCTATAACTCATTTGTCATAGAGGCAAGTATGATACACTTGACAGTTAAAGAATCATTTTGCCACATCCTATATGTGGTTTTTTCTTCCTCTGTGGCATCCTCCCCAACTAGCTCAATGTCAGGGGTATCGAGAATGTAAGAAAGCTTCTCTTGACTAAGTACTATTTTAAGATTTCTCAACCAGTCCACATAGTTGGTACCAGTCAATTTATTTGTATCCAAAATGGAGTGAAGTGAAATTGAAGAAGCCAATAATCTACATAATAAAGAACATTACATAAGCGAACAACTCAAGATGATATACATAATTAAATTAGGACTTTAATTTTATTGTGTCTCTCACTATTTTTATCAGACATCATAACCCTCTAGTATGATGTTTGAGAAAATCCTGATTGATTTTCTTAGTGGGATTGAGACCCTAATTCCTTATAAAAGATCTTATGGTTGCACAACAAACTTTTTATATGTTTAAAGGTAGGAAACTCTTTCCAATTGCATCTCATGCAATTCTCAATAAAAACCCTGGCCTCTAAAACATTAATAGCCTTGTGTTTACACAACAGACCATAATGTTTTAGTTAAGTAGGACCCTTCATTTTAATACAGTCAAAATAGAATATAAATACTTTTGTGGTTACACAACAAAGCATTATACTCAAAAATTGCTGTAAGCATCTCGATGCGCCAGAACAATATTATGTCAGTTTCCATAATTGGTCTTGTGGTTACACAACAAACCTAATATGGTTCGTGACATAGTAATGTCCTAGCATGAAGGAAGGCCATAATATAGTGAATATAACACCGAGCATCCCAGTCAAGAATTAAATTAATCTAATCAGCCAGGTAAGTGGAAGAGAGGTGGGGGTCCTCCCGTTGCTTTCCTTAGACACCAATAAATTTTGGCCAGGACAGACAACGGAACCATTAGAAACCACATTCTCTTTACCAATCATAAACCACTTTCCTAGACACCGATTGATCAATTAGACATCATCGACTGGTTCTGCTATTGGTTAATTACACTACAACTTAATATCATTTTACAGAGGGTTTTTCAGGTCTCAATGCATATTTAATTTCTACATGAATAAAAGAAATTAGCATCATAGTGAACACACTTCAATATGACAAAGCAACATTCCATAATTATATACATCATATTTTAATTATGAAATAATGAATATGATCTCATCATATAGTATCATAGTGAACACAATTCAATATGACAAAGCAACATTCCATAATTATATACATCATATTTTAATTATGAAATAATAAATATGATCTCATCATATAGCATCATAGTGAACATAATTCAATATTACGGAGCAACATTCCAAAATTATATACATCATGATTTAATTATGAAATAATGAATATGATCTCATCATATTAATATCATATTAAAATATAGATAATGATCATATCATATTTATAAGATTCCTTTAAATCATTAACATATCATCATATGATTTAATTCTAACAAGGTGGCTCTGATACCACTGAAAGGTTTTAATACAATGACGGAAGCACAGATTTCAAAGCAATTATTATGAAATCAAAAAAATAAAACCTAACTCCAAGATCACCTTATCAAAAATTAGACCATATAATTTGCATTAATATCAAATAAAAGATATAGAAACATACCTCTTATCGCTAAAACCTGATTTGTGCTTAGTTGCCGGCAGCAATCTGTTTGGGTTTCCACCAGGTGCCCACGTGTTCACCCTCCAACGTTGATCCACACGGAGACTCGATCAACCCTCTAGCACTTATTAGAAAATACTCTACAATTAAATTCTGATTTATCAGAATTTAAGTGCAATTTGGGCAGAACCTCCTTTCTTGGCTTTGCTGTCACACTGTTGGACCTTTTCTTCCCTTTCTTTCTTGCTCCTTGTCTCCTTAATTTTTATTATAATTCTCTAAGCCTTTTGGAAGATTTATTATCCTTTATCAGGACCTTATCTAGGCTAGAGAGAAAGAATAAAGAAAATTGGACAAGCAGAGCCTCTTGTAAGAAAGAAAGAAGATTTCTGAATCACCGAGACTCCTCGACATGCACCCCTATTTATATTGCACGTAAAGGTGCAATCCAAAACATCTCACACCCTCTTACAATTTATCTCACACCTCTTGTCTATTTCTCATTCCCCATAAGTTAAGAAATGCCATGTGTACATCAAAGTAGGGTTGAAGAGATGCCTTATTTCAGAAAGACTCTTCGATCTTAACTTATGATGTTCAGATGAGAAGTCACGAAGCTTCTCTTATTGGTGCCATCAACCCATGCCTTTGGATCTGGAAGGAAGCCTATCGAATGGCCAAGATAGATGGTGCCAACTTGAAGAATGGTGCAAGAGATTAAAGGGCGTGGATAATTTAAAACTTATCTCCCCATTTGAAATTTCAAAGGGGCGCTTCCAAGAGGTGGCGCATGGATTTAATCCTTATCCCTTCTCTTAATTCTTCTACGATGAGTTTAATACTAAGAAGGACTCTTAGGCACCTCCTAAGATATCTGAAATACATTCGTAGAATAAAAGTTATGGAGAAAAATAGGATAGACCTTATCTAAAGGTGGCGCCAACTCCATCCATGCGCCATGTGGCTCATGCGCATGGATTCAAATCCACACGCCAAGAGAGAGACTCTTAGGCATGTGGTTCCCTAGTTTTTGGCACCCAACAACAAGCCCAATTAAAACACTTCGAACCCACTTCAAGACCAAATCCAATTTGACTCAAATTGGTTCTAAATTAGCCCAAATCAGAACCTGATTCGAATTCAATTCGAATCTAAATGCTAGGGTTTGCAATATGTGCTAGCATGTTCAACTTGCAAACATGGTTTAATCAAATTAAACCCATGATCAATTCTCTTTGTGTGTGACCCATTGGGTTCCACATCTAGCCAGCAGTGAGTTCAGGTGCAATTTAAACTAATTTGGTTAGAACACAATCTAGCCAATTTAGGTCAAATCAAGCTGAACCGTTTTGATCAATCAGAATAATTTTTAATTAATGATCGAATTAAACTCTTTAATTCGATTAAACTCACAAGATATGATTGACATCTAGCAATGTATCATGTCTACCTGGTAGATATAAAATTTTGATAGAAATACCAAAAATACCCTTTAGTGAAAATTGCGGTGCAACTTGATCTTACGATCATCCTGCATCCCGAATATAAGTTTGGGTATAGAAAAATGTCAAATCCAATTTTATATTTATATTTCTCTTGATCAAATAATAATGATTCGATTTATAAAATATTAGAAATTATTTTTAATTTTTTTTTTATAATGCTCTCATCAAAGTCTTCCTGAATCATTATTTGATTGAAACAGATAGGATGCGATCTCCTCTTACTAGAAGTGATCGTTTCCATATTGACCAACTCACAACCTTCATAAGCAATCCATCATATCCAGAACACCCCGTACATGATAAAATCATGAATGAGTATGATCCAAAATATGGATTCATGCTTATAAGGTTCTATGGCAGTCTCAGGTCAAAAGATTTACATGCACAATTCCCACTATGAGAAAAAATCTGTTGACATGTAGATAAGACTCCATCAGATGTTCTTTAATTGGATCAATTCAGTGAATTCATTCTCTAATGAACACTTACATCCTTATGTTAGTGTCATACACAAGTAATTGTGAGATCAATTACCCTCTTTGCCGAGCATACACAGGATGTACCAGTCTTACAAAAAATATTGATCCCCTACTCAATGTTCCAATGACTAGGAATATTTAAAATTAGAGTTTTAAGGTTTTAGGTCTCACTTGGTATGATCGCATCATAACCCTAAAACCATAGCCCTAATTTATGGGGTTCATCAAAATAAGATGCAGCATATGATGTACTAAATGCCTTTATTTATTTAAAACATCAGTACATGAGTTGTCGGGAGACAAAAAATATCCATCTATTTATACATTTTGATTGGCTTATAGGGCATATTCCTTTCACTTCTTGAACCAGAAACCTTTTTTGGCAATATCTGAAGCAGTGACATACTCAGCTTCTGTGATCGAATCTATTATGATGGGTTGCTTGAAACTCTTTCAGCTGACTATGCCACCATTGCAAACGAACACATATCCTGACATAGATTTTCTATCATCAGGATCAGACATGAAGTCTGAGTTAGTGTACCTCTCGACTCGTAACTCAAAACTTTCTCCAAAGATCAAGAATAAATTCTTAGTCCTTCTCAAGTACTTAAGGATGTTCTTCACAGCTATTCAGTACTCCTCGTCTGGATTTGACTAATACCTGCTCATGACACTCACAGTAAGGGCTATATCATGTCGAGTATACAGCATGACATACATAAGGCTCCCTATAGTTGAGGCAAAAGGAATCTTACTCTTGCACTAAACTTTCTCAGATGTGGTCGGACACATCATCTTGAAAAGATTAATACCATGCTTAAGAGGCAAAAATTTCTTTTAGAGTTTTTCATGCTAAACCTCTTCAGTACCTTCTCTTTGTATAGCTTTTATGATAGGTCTAGCATCCATTTAGATCTATCCTTATAGATCTTTATTCTAAAAATATAGGATGCTTCTCCTAGGTCTTTCATGGAGAATTCTTTGGACAACCATCTTTTGATAATAGTCAGCATAGAAATATCATTCCTAATAAGGAGAATATCATCTACGTACAACATGAGGAATGTTATTATGCTCCCACAGACCTTTTTGTATACACATGGTTTTTCTTCATTTTTGATGAAATTAAATGATTTGATCGCATCATCAAAATAATGGTTCTAACTTCGAGAAGCTTTCTTTAATTTGTATATGGACCTTTGCAACTTGCAGACTTTGTGATCACCATCACCAAATGTAAAACTCAAAGATTGCTCCATATAGATATCTTCCTCAAGATATCCATTCAGAAAAGTAGTTTTCAACCTATCTGTCAGATTTTATAATCATAGTAAGCTGCAATAGCAAGCAGAGTGTGGATGGATTTTAGCATGGCTACGAGTGAGAAAGTTTTCTGATAGTCAATGTTTCCACGCTGACTGTAACTTTTTTCCATAAGCCTAGCTTTATAGGTCTCTACCTTACTATCGACACCTATTTTCTTTTGTAGATCATTTACACCTAATGGGTATAATATCCTTAAGTGGATCCACTAAGGTCCATACTTGGTTTGAGTGCATCGAGTCAATTTCTAACTTTATTGCATCTAATCATTTCTCAAAATCGATATTAGACATCACCTCATCAAAGGTATTAGGATCATCACCATGACCCTTATCTCCCATAAGGAATATTTCTTTTACTTCATCCGTAAGCATACCCATGTACCTTTCAGGAGGTCGAGAGACCCTGCTAGATCTATGAGGTGGTAGATGAACATCAACTACTGGCCCATGAATAATGGGTTTCTGAAGATTTATAGCTCTGTGATCTTCAGAGACCTTCTCTTCGAGCTCAACTAACCTCCCACTATCGAGGCACATGATATTCTACTCATGTACTCTTTCTCCTCAAGAGTTATCAGACAATCTTTCTGGGAAAGAGTAATCCTATGGCTTATCGAAAGATAGCTTTTCTTGAAATTATCTATGTTGAACCACTTCAACAAGGTATCGATGTACTTGGTTGAGGCAATCCAAGTAATCTTCTGGATCTATCCCTATAGATCTTCATCCTAAGGATGTAGGATACTTTTCTAAGTCCTTTATGGAGAACATTGATGATAACCACAGCTTCACACTCTGCAAAGCTGGGATGTCATTTTCTAGTAATAGTATGTCATCCACATACAGCACAAAGAAGATGACTACATAATCGAAAGCTCACTTGTAGATGCAAGGCTCTTCTCCATTCCTAACAAAGCCATACATTTTGATCATCTTATCAAAATGCATGTTTCAACTCCTACATGCTTGCTTAAGTCTATAAATAGACCTTTTTAGCATGCACACTTTTGACTCATCTGTGGATGTGAACCCTTCAGGTTGTATCATATACACCTCTTCTTCCAGCTTTCCATTGAGGAAAGCAGTTTTGACATCCATCTGACTGGTCTCATAATCTAAGTGTGTAATGATAGCAAGCATAATCCAATGGACTTGAGCACTATCACAGAAGAGAACGTCTCATCATAGTCAATACCATAATGCTGACAATATCTCTTGACAACTAGACGGGCTTTATAGGTCTCTACCTTTCCATCCGCTCCTCTTTTCCTCTTAAGAATCTATTTACATCCTATGGGTTTTATCCCTTCAGGTGGATTAACTAGTATTCATACACCATTGATCTCCTTGGACTCCATCTCAGACTTCATAGCTTTAAGCCATTTCTGAGAGTTGGGCCTTTGCATGGCCTCCATATAGGTGATCAGATCTTCATCGTTCTCATCAAATTCGATGGGGTCATCATCTTGGATCAGAAAATCATAGTATCTATCCGACTGACGTAGTACTCTATCAGATCTCCTCAATAGTGCCTCTACTGGTTCTGGATTTGATTCACCAATCAAATCCAACTTTGTGTGTGTCGGTCCTTCAACCTCATGAACATCATCAAGTTCAATTTTATAGGCATTAGCCCCTTCTCCAAAGAATTTTTTTTTTCAAAAAGACTGCCCGACTACTAATAAATACATTTTGTTCTACAGTGAGGTAGAAGTAGTACCCCTTAGATTCATTTGGGTACCCTACGAATAAGCATCTGTCGGACTTCAATCTAAACTTATCTATCTTTAAACGCTTGACATAAGTTGGACAACCCTAGACCCTAAGGTGTGAGAGCACCGGCTTACATCCAGTCCATATCTCATATAGAGTTTTATTGACAGACTTACTGGGCACCTTATTCAAAATGTAGCAGACAGTTTCTAGAGCATATCTCAGAAGAAGATTGGCAGACTCACAAAGCCTATCATAGATCGAACCATGTCTAACAAGATTTGATTCCTCTTTTCTGACACCCCATTATGTTGTGATGTTTTAGGAGGGATCCACTATGAGAGAATCTTATTCTCTTCCAGATATGTTAGAAACTCACTGGTGAGATATTCACCTCTTTGATCTGATCGAAGGATCTTAATACTCTTTCAGTTTGTTTCTCTATTTTAGTACAGAATCATTTAAACATTTCAAATGATTTTGACTTATGCTTCATAAGATAGACATATTCATATCTCGATAGATCATCTGTGAACGTAATGAAGTAGTAGTATCCTCCTCTAGCACTTATGTTTATAGATCCGTATACATCAGTATGTATTAGACCTAAGACATCGCTAGCTCTTTTACTTTTTCTCTTAAAAGGCAACTTAGTCATCTTACCAAGCAGACAAGACTTGTAGGTAGGCAATGATTCACAATCATCTATCTCAAGGATACATTTCTTGATCAACCTATCAATCCTATTCTTGTTCACATGACCAAGCCTGCAATGCCAAAGATAGGATTCACTGATATTATTT
This sequence comes from Elaeis guineensis, assembly GCF_000442705.2. NCBI lineage: Eukaryota > Viridiplantae > Streptophyta > Magnoliopsida > Arecales > Arecaceae > Elaeis > Elaeis guineensis. The sequence continues at coordinate 105,612,868 of NC_026000.2, read as the reverse complement.
TGTTTAAGATGTTTACTGGGTATGTACATTGTGCTAACAGATCGTGATATTATGTATATATCATGTTTCAATTATCCACACATAATTGTAGTATCATTCATAATGATATCACAAAAATCATCCTTTATTATAAACTTGTAACTAAGTTTGGCCAAAAGGCCTACAGAGATGACATTCATAAAAAAAAAAAATAATAATAATAATCATCTAAAATGATACTACTTGACTCGAAGATAAGCTGCAAAGTTTTCAAGGTCAAAACTAAAACAAGACTTCCATCTCCAACGTTAAAAAACTGCTCGTCCTCTCAAAACTTCTTACTTACCTGCAGTCCTTGCAATGAATTATATATATTAATAGGACTTTCTATATCCAATACCTAAGTAGTAGTATCATAAACAGAAAAATTATAAGATGTTATCATATAAGTACCTTATGAAGCAACCGCTTGCTTTTTTCTCTTGTTCTTAGGTCTATTTGGGTCAAGGATGGCTATATAAGTAGGATAATTTTTTTTTTAATGACCCAGCTTCTTGCAGAAGAAGCACTCTACCTCGTTCTTATCAACTTTTGATGGTTTGCCCTGCTTCAGATCGACGGCATGGGATTTTGAACCTTTTTCTTCTTTCCTCTCCTAGAGGATCGGCACCCCGCAGATGAACCTCCCACTAAATTCATTGCCTCCTTCTTGAGCTGGTGATCCTTCTCAAAAATCTGAAGCAACCCTAGCAAACCATGATAATTCACCATAGGCTTTGTGATTCTATAATGACTGAGAAAGGGTAGATAGTATTTTGATAGTGAATTGAGGATAGCATCCTTACCTAACTGTTCATGCAATGAAAAGTCAAGTTTACTAAGATATTCAACTACTCAATCATGTATAATACATAATTAGTGACTGAAGCCCCCTATCGCATATAGGCATTGAACACTGCACAGGAGGTTTTATGTCTCTCCACATCCTTAGGGATGTTGAAGGACTCATTCCACAGTTGAATGATCTCCTCTAATAGTGCATCTTCAAACTTATGACTAAGTTCATCATTCATAACTATCCTCATCACGCAACGCACAGTCATGCGATCATTGAGCCACTTTATGTAAATATCTCTCGCAGTACAAGGAGCATTGACTGCAAATTCTTCAAGTGCCTCATCCGTAAGGATATATAAAATTCTCTCATACTCCAAGACGATCTTCAACTTTCGATACCAGCTATTGATGTTGGGACCGGTGAGCTTGTCGCTGTCCAACAGCATACGGAGGGATATTGTGTTCGCCATAACTGAAAGAAAAAATATTAGCCTATTAGTATATGAGTTATTTTTAATTCTGAAGATATGGACTTTAGTCTAAAGGTCCTCCCACTATTTTTATAAATTGATAGTCTCTACCTCCAACTCGAGGAATTACACTAATTTCTTAGTGGGTACTAGAATCCACATGGATTACATTCGGACCCGAGTGTGGCTCGGCCAACCCTAATGCATCCATGGGTAGGTTCATAACCAATTATTTCTCCAAATAACTTCTCGCAATAAGTTTTGCCCCAGGCATCCCTTCAGCAAGTGTGTGGTGCCTCCACTGAAAATCTCGGTTAGGTCCAACCATTAACATGACACACCAAGTGCATCCAACAAATGGGTGTCTAGGCCCGTGTGTGGCTCGATCAAACTGAGCATTGATCTGAAGGGACGTCATGATGGTCATATGATGAATGATAATTCCAATACGTAATAGATACCAGGCATGTGGTGCCTCCAATGCCTATTTAAAATATTAGACTCATTATCACACATCTTAATGGGAGGCAATGACCAAGTAATCTCATAACTTTATCACTTTATGGACCTAATAATTTAGAGGATTTGATTTTATTGATTTGAGAATAAGAGAAGAAGTCGATCTGCAAGCTGCAAATCCTTCCACTGACTTCACCAAGTCATGTAAAGGATTAGACACAAGCTGGTCTAAAGATACTTAAATCAATCACACTGATTCACCTAAATGGTATAGGTCTGCATGAATTGACTAGTGACCTAATCAAAATATAATCTACCATGTTGGTCAGGTAAGTGAGATCAGAGGGAAGGATATGCCTTTAACTCATCATAGATGCATCTAGGTGAATAGCTCTCAATTAAAAATCACTTGATTGAATCTATCAAATTAATCTTAGACACCAGCTAATTAATTAGTTTTGATTTGGTCCACCAGAAGATTCGGGCACAACCATGGAGCCATGATCAGGATCTATATATTAGGATCAAACACATGGACTTGATCAAACTTCAACTATTGAGATTGGCTTAGAAAAATACTGATCTGATCTAATTCAACATTTGATTAGATTTGATTAATTTATCTACTTGATTCATATGTGTTTCTAACCCTAGGTTTAACTCATTAGAAGGACCTGATTCATGCTAACCCTTTGCCCATCATTTTATGTGGTATCTGAATGATCTTTAATTCTCAAATCTAGATCATTCAAAACTAAATTCATAATTAAGTGTCTGAAACATGTGTTTCAGTCTATAGAACTATTTTACAAAGATTTCAGGTGAAGCTTACCATATATTTCAACACATAAAAATAAATTTTATAATATATTTAATAATTAAACATATGTAGGTATGATCTAAACTTCATACATACATCTCATGCATCATGATAATTTTTAGATCAATATCGATTATATCTTATGTAACATACAATTTAAATCTAAAATAATTTTGTATCTAAATTTATCCTATTGTAATAAATTATAAATCTCTTTAGATCTAATCTAAATATATTTATGATTAAAATAATACATAAAAATCTGTTTATTTTTTTTCTTCATGAAATTAGATCACAATGACACCCCTACACATCATAAGAGAATCATCAAATAGGCAAAAGAGAGATTAATCTCTTCAATCTGAAAGAAGAGTGCCCTATAAGCTAATCGCAAGTATGTTGTGATGAAATTTTTTTTATAATTTTTCAACTCATATAATAATATTTATTATTTGAGGCATTGATTCATCATATTAGCTACTTCTTATTATGACTAAGATTATGATGAACCCCAAATATTAGGACAATAATTTAAAAGATATGAATGGGTCATACTAGTAAGACCTAAAATCCTAAAATTTTAATCCTAAATATTTTGATCATAGGAATATTGAGTCGGAGATCAATATTTCGGATAGACTAGCACATCCTATGTATGCTCGATGGAGAGGTGGCAGATCTCACTAGCCACTTGTGTGGGATACTAATACAAAGATGTGGGTGCTTATTTAAAAAATGAATCCACTAAATTGACTCGATGAAAGAGAACATCTTATGAAAGCCTTACTTGCATGTCAAAGATGGTTCTCTAAGTGGGAGTTGTTCAAGTGAACCTTAGACCTGAGATCATCATGAAATCTTGTGCACATGAATCCATATTTGGTTCATACTCAAGCATGGCTTTAAGATATGTATGCAATGTTCTGGATATGGTAGGAATGTGTATGAAGGTTGTGAGTAGGTCAACATGGAATCGATCGCTCCTAGTAAGAGGAATCGCATCCTATGTATTCTCATTCATAGACGACTCAAAAAAAATCTTTTGGTCAAAAATAGAAAGAAGATTAGAAAGAGTTTCTAATGCTTCTTTATTGGAGTCATCATTAGTTAATTGAGAATCGATATGAATATGTGTTTGAGTTTAACATGATTCCATATTCATGAACATATTTAGGGTGCTAAGATGATCAAAGGATTGTATTGTACGGTAACTTGCCACTGAAGGGCATATTTGATATTTTATCAAATTTTTATATTTCTGGGTAGTCATGATATGTTGCTAGATGTCAATCTGACTTGTAAATTTTTGATCGAATTAAAGAGTTTAATTCGAATACCAATTAGAAAGAGTTCTAATTACTGAAATCGGATTAGCTCGATTGGACCTAAATTGGTTAGATTAAATTCTAATCAAATTAGGTCAACTTACATCTAAACCTACTATTAGCTAGATGTGGAACTCAATGGATCACACACATATGAAAATTGGCCAAAGACCCTTTTTAAAAATGGTTGATTGGAATTTTGGATTCAATCGGGGTTTCGGTAAGCATGCTAGCATGTGTGGAATCCCTTGCTCTTTTAGAGATCAATTTGGTCTCATGCCTTGCTCATTTGCTAGCCCAATTTGATGAACATTTGGGTCAGGTCAAGCCACCTAAAAGCAGCTAAAAAGAGGCACTATATCTGGTGTACATGCCAAATAACTAAGAGTCCAACTTAAGAAGGACTCTTGGTGCTAATATGCAGAATGCATGCGCACTTTATTTGTGGCATAGAAAAGGACTAAGAATCCTTCTTGTTGGTGCAGAATTTCGTCGATGCCGGAGAAGCTAGAGTTAAGGGGATCGCGTCCGTCGTCGGACCTACAAGGGAAGTCTAAATCGGAGTTGGGGGTGCTCCGGCAAGACCCTCCGACGCTCAAGTCAGTACTCTGTCTCAACAAAAATGGAGCACTCAAATGAGATTTTAGCAGAGTTTCAAGATAAAGTTTTTGAGCTTAGAGAAGAACATATCTGGGGTCTCTTTTTATAGACGGAGAGTGTAACTGATTGACAGCGACGTCTGTAACTGCCTAGTAGTGGGCCATTTGGGGCCATGCAGAGTTTGTTATGGAGAGTAGTGGCATCAGGGAGCCGTTCAGGACCATGTAAAGTTTGTTATGGAGAGTGGAGTGGTGTCTATTGTCGTGACTTGCCAGAGAGTGGTGGAGCCACATAGAATCCATTACAGAGAGTGGAGTAGGGTAGTGGCCATTATCGTGACTTGCCAGAGAGTTCGGCCTGATGGCTGAAGCTCGGTCGGGACGTCTGAGGAGCGGAATGGCTCTCTATCTCAGCAATCCAGGAGAAGCTCAGATGTTTTCGAGGTTGCTGATGAGTCTACTATTGTCGGATGCCTTGGGCGCTAATGCTACAGGCGGGAGTCATCTGCTATAGAAGCTCGGATGGGGATTTTTTATTGGTGAAGTCCGATAGAAGTTCGATTGCCAGAGAAGTCCATCTGAGATTTACTTGATGTGGAAGCTCGTCTGAAGACTGCTCGCTGGAGAGGTCCAGTTTCATAAGGAATCCGACAGGGATCGTCCGACAGTGGAGTTCGGATGGCGTTGTCGAGGTTTGTCCGCTGGAGGAGTCTTGAGGACACTGTAGAAGGTCGAACATTAGAGGAGTTCGAAATTCAATTCTGCTGTAGAAGTTCGGATGGAGTCCGACTTTTGTAGGAGTCTGAAAGGAGGCCGCTTATTATAGAAGCTCGGATGAAGACCAGTTGTCGTGGAAGCTCGGATGGAGATTTCTTATTATAGAAGTCTCACTACTGGAGAAGCTCGATCATTGATGAAGTCTGAAAGAAGTTCGGAATAGAAATCTGACTGGTGGAGTCCATCCATTGTAGAAATTCATCTGGAATCCATCCACAGTAGAAGTTCGACTGGGATCCGGCTCTTGTAAGAGCTCGGATGAAGTCCGGAAGGCGATTGACTGTCGTAGAAACTTTGATGGAGTTTGGTTACTGTAGGCATCCTGCTGTTGGAGAAGCTCGGAAAGCCTTTGGAGTAGCCCGATAGATGAATGGAGGAGCTCATTATCGGAGAAGTCCAAATGGTATTATGAAATCTCGGACGGTCGAGGGAGTTCAGAAAGATTCCACACAAGGTCGAAAACTGAAAGAGCCCTGGAAGGGTCGGTCTTTTACGAACTTTGGCTGGAGGTAATTTATACCCAACACCAGTCCCCCTACTTCTGAGTTCGGATTCCGAATGAAGGAAGTACAGAGAAATTTTCACAGCGAAGTTGCCTCCCTCGATTTTCGTACTTGATTATTTCTAGATATTTTGGCATTTGGCATGCTGGTGCTGGAGTCTTTTCAAATCGAGGAGATCCAAAATGGTTTTTTTAGAATTTTTGCTGGAGCGTTACTCTAGGTACGGTGCAATAATGATTCTGTCAGTTGTCAGTTGCCTTTAGCCACCTACCACGATGAGTGGGCCACATGACGGTTATAGATCGGCCAGAGGAGATCTACAGTCATTATTGTGCCTGACCCCGTCACCAATTTAAACCCGCCTCCTTCCTTCAGGGGTCTCATTTTGCCTGAGAATTTCTTCGGTCCCTCTTTCTTCCTGAGAGTTCCATTCTTTCCTAGTGTTCTTCGAGTCATCCCCATCTTTGCATCTCTGCATCTTTCAGACCAGCCTAGGTTAGTTCCAAAACTCCCCCTTTTTCATGGCTCTGTTTCTAAACTGTGCCGATCGTCTTTCGTTGCAGATATGGATGCGGATGAGGCTCGGATGTTAGCTAAGAGTCTCAAGGCCCACAAGAGGAAAGACATTGCAACTTCTAGGTCGGTGAAGAAGGTAGGGGTAGAAGAGATAGATCCGACCGTGCTTCACCTTGATCACCTAGAGCCCGTGCTTGTGGTACTCTTCGATCGTGAGTACTTCCCGATCTCACGAAAGGGGGAAACGGCAGGGGGACTGGAAGAAGAAGTTAAGTACTTAAAGCAATCCTCGATGATGGCTGGAACCGAGAGTTCGAAGTCTGGAGAAGCCGATCTTCCTTAGAGCATTTTGCCTTTTATTCTATGTATTCCTTTCCTTTCTTGTTGCTCTCTTTTTTTTTGGCCTTCAAAGGCTTTGTAACGCATATTTTACTAATGAAATGAAAAGAAAATTTTTCATTACCTTGTCCATTCTTGCATTAAGTTGTCATTTATCGAACTTCTTTTGTCTTCTGTCTTATTCGATGTCTACATGTTTGAAGACTCCTGGTCATCGTCGTATTGATTCGCCCTTAGGGACTGAAAATTTTCGACAAGGTTTTCTTCCTCATTGAGATGAGATCCCTCGAACCTTGGATGTAGTTCATTTTTTTTTGTAGCTCGTCGCTTTTTCTTCTTTTTCTTTGTGTTAGGGCGAGGGTTTTCCTTCTGCTCCTAACGAAATTGTAGGGGTGTAGAGGGGTTGCTGAGGGGCTTCTCCCTTCATTCGGTCTGAAATGACCAGATCCTCATTTGTGTCAGGATGAGGTTCTCCTCCTGTTCCCGACTTAATCAATTTTGACTCATGTTAGAATGAGGTCTTCCTCCTATTCCTAACAGGGCTGTGGGGCACATAAGGATCGTTACATGGGCCTCTCTCCCCATCTAGTCTTTAAATAATCGAGCCTTCGACTTTGCTCATGTTAGGATGAGGTTCTCCTCCTGTTCCTAACATGGCTGTGGGGGCATATAAGAGCCGTTGCAAGGCCTCTCCCCCCATCCGATCTTTAAATAATCGGACCTTCGACTTTGCTCATGTTAGGATGAAGTTCTCCTCCTGTTCCTAACATGGTTGTGGGGGCATATAAGGGCCGTTGCAAGGGCCTCTGCCTCCATCTGATCTTTAAATAATCGGGCCTTCGACTTTGCTCATGTTAGGACGAGGTTCTCCTCCTGTTCCTAACATGGCTGTGGGGCACATAAGGACCATTGCAAGGGCCTCTCCCCCATCCGATCTTTAAATAATCGAGCCTTCGACTTTACTTATGTTCGGACGAGGTTCTCCTCCTGTTCCTAACATGGCTGTGGGGGCACATAAAGGCTGTTGCAAGGGCCTCTCCCCCCATTCGATCTTTAAATAATCGATTCTTCGACTTTGCTCATGTTAGGACGAGGTTCTCCTCTGGTTCCTAACATGGCTGTGGGGGCACATAAGGGCCGTTGCAAGGGCCTCTCCCCCCATCCGATCTCTAAATAATCGAGCCTTCGTTCGTGTCAGGACGAGGCTTTCCTCTTGTTCCTGACATGCTTAATTTCGATTGTCTGAAAGTGCTACTCCCTGTCGTCATAAGTTCATACCAAAAGAAAAGATATGCGGATATGAAAGAAACATTTATTTAAGGCAAGGTTATCGGTAATACATTCATAGATTTTTTGAATTCCATGGTTGCGGAAGGTCTGCTCCTCCGAGCTCCTTTAAATAGTATGTTCTAGGCCGAACCACCTCCCTGACTTCATACGGGCCTTCCCAGTTAGGACGAGTTTTCCTTGATTCTGAGGTTGTGAGACAGTGGCTCGCCAAAGTACCAAGTCCCCTGCTCTGAAGGCCTTGCTCTTGACTTGGAGTTGTAGTAGCAGGCCACTTTCTGCTTGTAGGCGGTCATCCAAACTTGAGCTGTCTCCTGCTTTTCTTCTAATAAGTCGAGGTTGGCTTTGAGATCCTGTGAGTTGCGCTACTCGTCGAATGTCATAACTCACACCGACAGAAGTTTGAGTTCGATCGAGATTACAGCTTCTGTTTCGAAGGCTAAGGCAAAGGGGGTCTCCCCTGTGGGCAGTCTTTGGGTAGTTCGGTATGCCCACAACACATGATAAAGCTCATCTACCCAAGTTCCCTTTGCTCTTTTAAGTCTTACCTTGATTTCTTACAGCAGATTCTTGTTAGTAACCTCGGCTTCACCGTTTGCTTGTGGATGGGCTACTGATGTGAAGTTATGGGAGATGTTTAAGTCCTCACAAAATTTAGAAAATCTTGCCCCAGCAAATTATCACCCATTATCAGTAATGAGAGTTCTGGATAGGCCGAACCTACAGACAATTAACTTTCAAATGAAGTCCTGCACCTTAGCTTCTGTAATTTTCGCCAAAGATTCAGCTTCGACCCACTTGGTGAAGTAGTTAATTGCCACCAGGAGGAACTTCCGCTGCCCGAATGCCATGGAAAAAGGTCCGAGGATATCCATCCCCCATTGTGCAAACAGCCATGGGGCACTCAAGGATGCAAGTTTGGAGGCGGGTTGCCCTTGGATATTTCTATATCTCTGACACCGATCACACCTTCTGACATATTCGATGGAGTCGTGGTACATAGTAGGCCAGTAATAGCCTTGTCAGAGCAGCTTGTGCGATAAAGATCTGGCCCCCAGGTGACTTCCGCAGACTCCCTTATGTACCTCCCACAAGGCGAAGTCGGCTTCAGATGATCAGAGATATTTCAGAAGGGGCAAAGAGTACGATCTCTTGTACAGCTTGCCTTCATAAAGAATATATCGGGAGGCCTGGTTCCTAAGCTTCCGAGCTTCTTTTGCATCAGGAGGAAGAACCCCGTCCTTGAGGTACACAACCAGTGGGTCAATCCTGCTGGGTTCATGGTTGATCTCCATCACAAGCTATGGTTCTTCTGTACTCGGACATTTCAGAACTTCAAAGAAGACTTCCTTGGGCAGTTCAGTCGGAGCCAGTGTAGCCAACTTGGAGAGAAGGTCGGCCCTAGTATTTTCTGCTTTTGAAATCTTCTTGATGTCAAAGCTACCAAAGGCATGGATGATTTCTTTTACCTTTTTGAGATACCTGGCCATACTGTCCTCCCGAGCTTTATAGTTTTCGCTGACTTGTCCCACCACCAATTGGGAGTCACTGTAGACTTGGAGCTGATCTACTTGTAACTCATTGGCGATCCTCAGTCCTGCAATCAGAGCTTCATATTCTGCTCCATCATTTATCATAAAAAATTGAAGCACAGCGCGTACTCCGCAATAATTCCTTCTGGATTGATCGAGATAAGGCCCATGCCTGTGCCTGACATGTTGGAGGAACCATCCACGTAGAGGGCCCAAAAGCCATCAGGGAGATCTTCTCTTTCTTCAGGGGAATTCGACTGGAGCCCTGAGTTGTCGGCTTCACCTCGTTCAAGTTTGGCCTCTTCCAAAATAGTGCACTCCACTATGAAGTCTGCTAATATCTGGGCTTTAATCACCGATCGAGGTTGATAGTTGATGTCGAATTTCATGAGCTCGACTGTCCATTTCGCTATCCTTCCAGAAGCATCCGCTCGATGCAGAACCGCCTTGATCGACTGGTCGGTGAGCAGTGTTATGGTGTGCCCTTGAAAGTAATGTCAGAGCCTTCGAGTTGCAATCAACAAGGCATAAGTTAGTTTCTCTTAGTATACCTGGTTTTGACGTCTCTCAATATTCGACTAATATAATAGATCGACCGTTGAATTTTTGCTTCTTCCTTAACCAGAACTACTGCGAGAGCCATAGGGGAGACCGCCAGGTACAAGAACAACTTCTCTCCAGGTTCAGGCTTTGCCAATAACGGAGGTGAGTCGAGGTAGCTCTTTAATTTTTTGAATGCTTGCTGACATTCAGTGATCCAACAGAAGTTCTTCGGCTGCTTGAGGGTCTGAAAGAAAGGCAGGCATCGTTCAGCCGACCTTGAGATGAAGCGATTCAGAGCTGCTACTCTCCCAGTAAGATGCTGAACTTCCTTTATTGACTTCGGGGCAGTCATTTTTTGGATGGCACAAATTTTTTCTGGATTTGCTTCAATCCCATGCCCCGATACCATGAAGCCCAAGAATTTTTTTGAGGTTACTCCAAAAGCGCACTTGGCTGGGTTCAGCTTCATCTTATATTTTCAGAGGGTGCTGAAGGTCTCCTCAAGGTTGGCGACGTGGTTCTTTGTGGATTTGCTTTTTACAAGCATATCATCCACGTAGACCTGCATGTTGCGACTGATCTGCTCTTTGAAGATCTTGTTCACCAACTGTTGATAGGTCGCCCCTACATTTTTGAGGCCAAAAGGCATGACCTTGTAACAATAAAGACCACGGTTAGTAATAAAAGTAGTTTTTTCTTCATCCTCCGATGCCATCCTGATTTGATTGTAGCCGAAAAATATATCCATAAAAGTGAGAAGCTCGTGGCCCGAGGTTGCATCCACTAATTGGTCAATTCTGGGTAGAGGGTAACTATCCTTCGGGCAGGCTTTGTTTAGCTTTTTGAAGTCTATACACATCCTCCACTTGCCGTTCGCCTTCTTGATGAGAACCATATTGGAGACTCAGTTCGGGTAGTTGACTTCTCTGATGAACTCAGCTTTCAGGAGTTTATCAACTTCCTCAGCTATTGCCACTTGCCTTTCCAGTGCATGACTTTTGATTTTTTCCTTCATTGGCTGATGTTTGAGATCAACAGCCAGGCGGTGTTCCATGACTCCCGCATCAATCCCTGGCATATCCGTCAGGACCCAAGCGAAAGCATCTGTATTCTTTTGTAGGAAATTAATGAGCTGTGTCCGTACCTCTTCTCCTAGGTTAGAGCTGATCTTCACCACATGCTCCTCATTCCCATCGTTCAAAAAAATTTAGACAAGATCTTCAATTGGCTCACCCCGTTCTTCAGCAAGGTCATCGTGGGTGTCCAATCTATCAACCGGACAGGGATCGGACTGACCATTTCTTTGAAGGGCTATGTTGTAGTAGTGTCTTGCCAGGGCTTGATCTCCTCTGACCTCTCCAACTCCTCGGCTAGTAGAAAATTTTAGCTTCAAGTGGTAGGTCGACACCACAGCTCGGAGGATGTTGAGGCTAGGTCGGCCGAGTATTGCGTTGTAGGCAGATGGTGCCCTTACTACCAGAAAATCCAATTGCGCTCTTGATTGCTTTGGGTACCGACCTGCAACCATGGTTAAAGTTATTACCCCTTCCACTGGCACAGCATCGCCAGTGAACCCTACCAACGAAGAGTTTATCAGCCCCAATCGATCATCCGAAATGGATATTTTCAAGAATGCATCGTAAAACAGAATATCAATCGAGCTTTCACTATCAACAAGAATGCGGCATACATCATAGTCAGCAATATTTAAAGAAACTATAACCACATCATTATGGGGGAATTGAATCTCTCGGGCATCTTCTTTAGTAAAGATTATAGACTCTTCAGTCCTCTGCTGCTTGGGCGGTACGGCCGATTCATTGGCTGCTCCTCACCGGGATCCTCCAGAGATGGTGTTGACGATTCCGGTTGGAGGCCGATCTTCAGGCTGTTCCTCCCTCCTTGGTGGCTCTGGCTGTGGTAGGGCCCTCGACCGATCCTCCCTACCTTCAGGTCAGTGTCGGATGAATCTGTCGAGCCGACCTTGTCTGATGAGCTCCTCGATCCGTCAATTCATCTCTTGGAATCTTTGATTCAGGAGGTCCTCTCGACTGCAAGTCTTGAGGGTCATCTGGTAGAACGGAGGTAGGGACCCTCCAAGGGTGGAGTCATGATCAGACGAAGGGCTCTCCACCTTCTGCTTCCCCTTTTCGAAGAAGACAGGGTGACTGGCCCAAGTGGCCCACCCGATCACCGGATTCTGGAACTCCGACGATGCTCTTTCAAGCCACATTGATGCCTGCGGCTGCTGTGGCTGTTGCTGCATGGCTTGCACTGTTTCAGTGAGGCCCCTGACCTGCTGAACCAGCAAGTCAAACTGCTCCTTGCCGACTGTCGTTGCCAAAGGAGGAGCCTGAAAAACTGGAGATGAGGCCGGAGCTTGCGAGTCTCGCTGAGATCTGGCCTTGGAGGCTATGGATCGTCTAGTGGATGCCTTTCAGGGAGGCATCAGGTGGAGATCTGATAGGAGAAGAAGGAGAAAGTGTCGAAGAAGATGACTGAAGACAGTTCCGTTGAGTACTCCTTTAAGAATAAAGGTACTGCGAAGACACAGCCCCTTCTTTTAGCGTCAATTCTGTTGGTGCAAAATTCTGCCGATACCGAAGAAGCTGGAGTCGAAGGGATCACGTCCGCCGTCAGGACCTGCAAGGAAAGTCTAAATTGGAGTTGGGGGTGCTCCAGCAAGACCCTCCAATGCTCAAGTCAGTACTCTGCCTCAATAAAAATGGAGCACTCAAATAGGATTTTAGCAGAGTTTCGGGATAGATTTTTTGAGCTTAGAGAAGAACGTATCTGGGGTCCCTTTTTATAGATGGAGAGCGCAACTGATTGACAGCGACATCTGTAACTGCCTGGTAGTGGGCCGTTCGGGCCACACGGAGTTTGTTACGGAGAGTAGTGGCGTCAGGGGGCCGTTCAGGGCCACGTGAAGTTTGTTATGAAGAGTAGAGTGGTGTCCGTTGTCGCGACTTGTCAGAGAGTGGTGGAGCCATGTGGAATCCGTTACAGAGAGTGGAGTAGGGTAGTGGCCATTATCGTGACTTGCTAGAGAGTTCGAGCCTGACGGTTGAAGCTCAGTCGGGACATCTGATGGAGAGAAATGGCTCTCTATCTCAGCAATCCAGGAGAAGTTCAGATATTTTCGAGGTTGCTAACAAGTCTACTATTGTCGGATGCCTTGGGTGCTGATGCTACAGGCGGGAGTCATCTGCTATAGAAGCCCGGATGGGGACTTTCTGTTGGTGAAGTCCGGTAGAAGTCCGATTGCCAGATAAGTCCGTGTGGGATTTACCTGATGTGGAAGCTCATCTGAAGATTGCTCACCGGAGAGGTCCAGTTTCATGCAGAATCCAGCAGGGGTTGTCCGATAGTGGAGTTCGGATGGCGTTGTGGAGGTTTGTCCGTCGGAGGAGTCTTGAGGACACTGTGGAAGGTCGAACGTTAGAGGAGTCCGGGATTCAATTCTGCTGTAGAAGTTCCGACAGAGTCTGACTTTTGTAGGAGTCTGAAAGGAGGCTGCTTATTATAGAAGCTCGAACGAAGACCAGTTGTCATGGAAGCTCGGATGGAGATTTCTTTTTATAGAAGTCTCGCTGCTGGAGAAGCTCGGTCATTGATGAAGTCAGGAAGAAGTTTGAAATAGAAATCCGTCTGGTGGAGCCCATCCATTGTAGAAAATTCGTCTGGAATTCATCCGCAGTAGAAGTTCAGCTGGGATTCGACTCTTGTAAGAGCTCGGATGAAGTCCGAAAGGCGATCGACCGTCGTAGAAACTTAGATGGAGTCTGGTTACTGTAGGCATCCTGCTGTTGGAGAAGCTCGAAAAGTGTTTGGAGCAACTCGGTAGATGAATGGAGGAGCACATTATCGGAGAAGTCCGAATGGTATTATGGAAGCTCGGACGGTCGAGGGAGTTCAGAAAGACGCCACACAAGGTTGGAAGCCGGAAGAGCTCTGGAAGGGTCGGCCTTTTACGAACTTCGGTTGGGGGTACTTTATACCCAACACTTCTGTTTTGGGTCTTTATTTTTTATGAAAAGTAGATTAGATGATGAGCCACTTAGTATACTTTTTGAAGTATAAAATATCTATCAGATTGTGCATGAAAAAATTGCTCAAAACATTGCTGCATGTGCAACAATTTTTTCTAGATGCATGAAGGGATGCGAAGACTCCTATTTAGGGAGTCTTAGGTGACTTTTTATCTGATAATTTTTGTGACAAGGATCAGTTTTAAGTATTAATCATGTGATAAAAATCTAAAAAATTATTAGATTAAGAATGGTTGCTTTTCACACCCTTTTCTGGGCATGCGCACGTGCAATAGGGCGAAGGTGCTCGCACGTCTCTTCGGTTAAGAGTCCTTCTCACATATGAACTCTTATCTAAATAATGTGTCATTTGGTGATGGGCTTACTATTTTAATAAAGGTTTATGTGGAAAAATTTCACACTAATCTAATGTGTGAAGAGATATGGAAAGCATCTCATTCTGGGCATGCACGTGTTTGAAGGCAGGAATCGACGTATCACCCCCTGAAGAGTTCTTCTGTTTAAGGACTCTCAGATAAGTGATATGAGGACTTGATATACCTTTTCAAATGAGGAGTGCCTTCTCTATTATCACCCCATCTAGTGCTATAAATAGAGGATAGCAGATGGGGTGATAATTCAATTCTTGCATCCCCTATCCACTCCCTCTCTTACAACTCTAGGTTTTAGGACAAGGCTTGTTCTTTTAAGACAAGCCTAATCCTAATAGCTCTAAAGATTTAAGAGGTCTAGAAAAAGTGATCAAATCTAGTGGATGGTTCAGAAAGGTTCAGACTCAGGTCTGGAGGAAGATCTGATCGATTGGTGGCTGCTTGAGTTCTAGGGGCAAGAACTCTTGAAGCAAGGTGAAGAAAAAGCACTGTCCTTGGTTCAATTTTTGTGTGGATCATCATTGGAGGGCGAATACTTGAATACCTTATGAAAATTAGATTAGCATTATAGGTATTCTTCTGAAGAGTTTCTGGGCATTAGGATTTTTGGTGCATCGGGTATTTTTAAGGAAAATTTTAAACACCTAATCTTTTTGCTGCACCATCAAAACCCAACAGTGGTATTAGAACCTATCTTGATCTATATAATCAAAGGTTAAATTATTATCTTGATTGTGATCAAGCATGGATTTTTAGTGTGGTTCAAGTCGGCTCAAGGGTTGAACCCAATTATGAAGGAACCAGATCTAGGGTTTCAGGGTTAGATCTTGAAACTTTTTCAAGATCATACAGCGGAAGACTAAAATAAATCAAAATTTATTTTTTAAAATTAAAAAATCTCTAGATATAAGATTCTATTACATGATTATTACATAGTATTAAATCAAAAATTAAAATATATAAATATAGCATGAACTACATGTTGATCATATCAATATGTTTCTATACTACATCTAATGTATGTATTAAACAATAGATCAGATCTATTATCTTGCAAGTTAGATATTTTAACCTCACTGATCCAGGCTTGAGGATGATGTTACAAGCTGCATGTGCGTCCGGCCTCTAGGAGTCATCCACACGAGCCCACGAATCTCGATCAGAAGTCCTGCTTCAGGAAATCAGCACAGTATGCTAGTACTGCGCTGATCCTTCTTTGATGGTTGATCAGGTACCTTCTTTTTCTTGATTTGGACTCTTCTAAAGATGGAAAGTAGGAGGAGGAGTTTCAGATCTGAGATGCTCTCAGGAAACTCAAGATGGAGGGAGGAAAGATATGAAAACAAACAACCCTAGAAGAAGACCCTCTTCTTCTTCTCGTTTCTCTCTCTAGACACCCAATCTTTTGTCAATTATATCTCCACGACCCAAAGGTCTTTCTCTCTAATTTTTGGATGGCATAAAGGTCTCTCGAATATCTATCTTTTTCAAAAATTTTATGAAGAAACTCATTTTATACAGAGAGATATGATGGAGTCCTTGTCTAGGTCAAATACCTAGTCAAGGCTTATCCAAACATGGCAAGATAAGGGGTGCCCAACTCTTGAGCACCTCCTCCTTATTTTTGTGCATGGATTACCAGCAAAGGGTGCACAATATATACTCTAAAAATCACAAAAATTTCAAAAAAAAATTTGGATAAATTTGGTGCAAAATTGAAAGAGTTTTAGATTTCTAAAACTTTATCTCATAGAATTCGAAATCCAAACTTATTCCTCTTTGATTTGATCCAAACCACCTTTCATGTAAGAAAGAAGAGAGGAAACCTTTTTTGAACGTGGGAGAGACCTGGGAGAGGGCTTTTGTCACACAAAATAAGAGAAGATTGGTGTTGAATGAGAGAGAGGGCATGGGGAAGGCTTATGTGGCGCAAGGTGGAATCCTAGTCTTACTAGGATTCTATCTAATGACTTGTTCTAATTTGGTTTCTCAAATCAAATCAAATCAAAATTAGATCAACCCAATTAAAATAAATCTTAACCCAATTAATAACCTAATTTAATCAGATTAAATTAGATTTAAATCTGATTTAATTTTCTAATCAAATTAGAAATTAGATTGACCCAAGTCCTAGTTGAACTAGGACTAGTTTTTCCTTGCACTTGGCTTATCTAATAAATCAATTGGACTTGATCCAATCAAGTCCAAACCAAACCAAATCTAATTAAATTATATTTAATTAAACTTAATCTCAATCCATTGGCTTAATCAAATTAAGCCAATTAGCAATCGAATTGCTAATCGATCCTCCTACAACACTTGCACTGGGTTAAATGTCAATCGTATTGATCATTTAACCCTAGAACGATTCTTAATTGTTGATCAACCATCTGATCAAATCATGAACTCTAATGTGTGTGACCTCATAGGTTCAAACCTAAGCTGGTAGCACAAGAATAAATTTTTATACCAATCAAAGTGACCATTTAGCAATGGTACCCGACGATCGGATAGGTCGAATGTGTAGAACAACATCCTTAGAACCCATGCGGATATAGTTTTCATATAATTCATCTCCTTGACCAAAATGATCATAGGACACCCCAGAGTTCAACTATCAACTCTGATCCGGTTGTCCACATTGTATTTCAAAATATCAAATCCATCTGATGGATTACCCTGGTCAAGGTTTTGCTAAATTGAAATACAGCGACTCATTCTTCCCCAACTCTTGGAGTGGTCAATTCCATCTCGATCATACTCTGACTTCGCAAGTACTTGACTGTGCTCAGAAGCCTTCCATTCCTAAATTAAAAATTCAGTTAGTCCAGTATCAAAGCACAGTGAGTTGCTTGAAAGTCACTGAGGCGATCTCAGGTCTAAGGGACACTTATACCTATATCCCATCAGAGACATTCTCGACAGCGGAATACTCTGGAGTTGGTCACGTTCAATGATGATGTACCAGTACATCTCACTTGTATACCATACCAGTGTCTCCACACTCTTTGGTTAAGAGGACAATCAACCCATATGGCCTACAGCGACCTATGCTCGATAGAAGCTGTCGTCCTTATTAACAGCCTATCATTTGGTCGTGAACTGTTTTAAGGACTAATCGATAAATCCTCTCTTTATCAAATCTAAATAGTCCTAAGGACTTCATCATAACAACGGAGTTCACTTGAAGATGAAAGATTATGATGAAAATGCCAAATATATTTTATTTATTAACAAATCAATTACAATACTTGGTTGCTCAACCGTCAACAGCTTGACGATTGACTTTTTGGGACATATTTTCCAACAACTCCCACTTGTCCTAAAGCCACTCGGCACAGTATCTAATACCCATCTTTGATTTATGGGTGTCAAACTCCTTTATCGCCAGGGATTTAATGAAGGGGTCGGCCAGGTTCTCCTTTCCGTCGATCTTCTGAAGGTCGACGTCACCTCGATCCACGATCTCCCTGACCAAGTGGAAGCGGTGCAAGATGTGCTTCATCCACTGATGTGCTTTGGGTTCCTTCGCCTGAGCTATGGCACCAATTCTATCGCAGTAGAGCAGGACCGGACCATCGAGGGAGGGTGCTACTTCGAGCTCGTTGATGAATTTCCTCAGCCACACAGCTTCCTTCACGGCATCCGATGCTGCGATGTACTCTGCTTCACAAACAGAGTCTGCCACAGTATGCTGCTTGGAACTCTTCCAGCAGATGACTCCACCATTCAGAGTAAAGATATAACCCGACACGCTCCTGCTGTCATCATGGTCAGATTGAAAGCTAGAGTCTGTGAACCCCACAAGTTTCAGATCTGACTCGCCATAAACCAACCATTAGTCCTTAGTATTTCTCAAATACTTAAGGATGGCTTTGACCACTTTTCAGTGATTTTCTCCAGGATCAGATTGGTATCTACTCACTACTCCTAGTGAGTATGCCATATCTGGTCTTGTACATGTTATGGCGTACATGATAGATCCCACGGCTGAAGCATATGGGACTCTACTCATACGCTCTCTCTCTTCAGGAGTTGTCGGACAATCCTTCTTAGAGAGAGAAATTTCATAGCCCTTCTTGAAATTCTCCATACTGAACCTCTTCAGCACAGTGTCTATGTACATGAATTGGGATAACCCAAGCATCTTTTTAGATCTATCCCTATAGATCTTCATCCCTAGGATGTAGGATGCTTCACCCAAGTCCTTCATGGAGAACTGTGATGACAACCAAACTTTTATTCCTTGTAGTGCGAGGATGTCATTCCCGATTAAGAGAATGTCATCCACGTACAAGACAAGGAATACCACAACTGGATCATTTGCCCATTTATAGATGCAGAGCTCTTCTCCATTCTTAATGAAGCCATACGTTTTGATCACCTTATCAAAATGCATGTTCCAACTCCGAGAAGCTTGCTTCAATCCATAAATGGATCTCTGAAGCTTGCACACCTTGGACTCATCTGTGGATGTAAACCCCTCAGGTTGTATCATATACACCTCTTCGGTCAGCTCTCCATTCAGGAAAGCTGTTTTTACATCCATCTGTCAGATCTCATAATCCAGATGGGCAGCTATTGCAAGCATTGTCCGAACGGATTTGAGCATTGCCACAGGAAAAAATATCTCGTCATAGTCAATACCATAACGATGACGATACCCCTTGGCGACCAGACGGGGTTTATAGGTCTCCACCTTTCCGTCTGCGCCCCTCTTCCTTTTGAAGACCCATTTACACCCAATGGGTTTAACTCCTTCAGGTGGGTCAACCAATATCCATACATCGTTGACCTTCATGGACTCCATTTCGGATTTCATGGCTTCAAGCCATTTCTCAGAATTAGGTCTCTGCATTACATCCATGTAGGTGATAGGATCCTCATTATTCTTATCAAATTCGATGGGATCACCGTCTCAGACCAAGAAACCGTAGTATCTATCCGGCTGATGCGGTACTCTACCAGATTGCCTTAATGGTGTAGGTACATTGGACTCCGAATCTGATCTAATCATATCCGACTCAGGTTCAGCTATTGGTGTCGGTCCTTCTACCTGTTGAACTTCATCAAGTTCAACCTTAGAGGCAACAGTTCCTTCACCAAGGAACTCTTTTTCTAAAAAAATTGCCTTAAGGCTGACGAACACCTTTTGTTCATCAGCATGGTAGAAAAAATATCCTTTTGTCTCTTTAGGGTACCCAATGAATGAGTATTTGTCAGACCTAGGTCCAAGTTTGTCTGTGACTAATCGTTTGACATAGGCTGAGTACCCCCAGACCCTAAGGTGTGAAAGTGCTGGCTTACGTCCTATCCATATCTCATATGGAGTCTTAATTACAGACTTACTTGGAACCCTATTTAACAGATAACAGGCCGATTCGAGTGCATATCCCCAGAAGGATATCGGCAAGCTAGCAAAACCCATCATGGATCGGACCATATCTAACAGAGTCTGATTCTTCCTTTCAGACACACCATTATACTGTGGTATTCTTGGAGGAGTCCATTGGGAGAGAATCCCATTCTCTCCTAGATATGTGAGAAACTCACTAGAAAGGTATTCTCCTCCTTAATCAGATCGAAGAGTTTTAATACTCTTTTCAGTTTGTTTTTCTGCTTCACTTCAGAATCGTTTGAACATTTTAAATGAATCTGACTTATGTTTCATCAGATAGACATATCCATATCGGGATAGGTCATCCGTGAAAGTTATGAAGTAGAAATATCCACCTCTAGCACTGGTGCTCATGGGCCTGCATACATCAGTATGTACTAGGCCCAAGAGCTCAGTAGCTCTCTCACCTTTTCCAGTAAAAGGTGACTTGGTCATTTTACCAAGAAGACAGGACTCATAGGTTGGAAGTGATTCACAATCACTGACTTCGAGGATTCCCTCTTGAGTCAACCTATTTATTCTGTTCTTGTTTATATGACCCAGCCTACAATGCCATAAGTAGATATCTGACACACTATCTAATCTAGTGTGCTTGCCAGTAGAATAGACTCTTCTCAGGCTTGATCTTTTTGATCTGGCTCTGCACTGATGTCCCAGCCTGAACTTGCACCTTCTTCACTTTCTTCTTCTTGTTCTTCTTCCCTTTCTTAAAGGGTCGAGAACCAGAAGACGAACCTCCCACTAAGTTCACCGACTCCTTGTAAAGTTGGTGATCCTTCTCAAAGTTCTGAAGCAACTCCAGTAACCCATGGTATTTTACTTCAGGCTTTGTCATTCTATAATGAGTGAGGAATGGGAGATAAGACTCAGCGAGTTCAGTATTGCATCTTTCCCAAGCTGCTCATGCAAGGGAAAGCCAAGCTTGCTCAATCATTCCATCAGCTCGATCATGTACAATACATGATCAGTGATAGAGGCACCATCCCGCATTTTGGCGTTGAAGATGGCACAACTAGTCTTGTGCCTCTCCACGTCATCGGGTGTGCCAAAGGCATCCTCCAACACTTGAAGCATATCCTTTGGCTGAGCCATCTCGAATCTATGACTGAACTCGTCGCTCATGGTAGCCAGCATGATACAGCACACCGTGGTTCGATCACTGAGCCACTTCTGGTAAGTATCTCTGACTGTTCCACGTGCATTGGCAGCTGGCTCCTCAAGTGCAGGATCTATTATCACATATAGGATCCGTTTATGCTCCAGGACTATCTTCAACTTTCGGTATCAGCTACCGAAGTTGGGTCCCACCAACTTATCATTGTCCAACAATGATCGGAGTGATAGGGAAGTGGCCATAATTGCACAAAGGAGAACCATAACCTAATTAGTAATTGATTCATTAAACCTAAAGATTTGGACTTTAATCAAAAGGTTTCTCTCACTATTTTATTCGAATTGATAGCCTCTACCTCCAATTCGAGGAATTACCCTAATTCCTTAGTGGGTACTAGAATCTACTTAGACTACACATAAGCCCAACTTTGATTGGCCAACCCATGTACATCTAAGGGTAGGTTCATAATCAATTGTTTCTCTAAATAATTTCTAGTAATTTTAATTTTGCCCCAGAAACCTAATCAGTAGGCCTCTACTATAAGGATCCAGTTAGGTCCAACCATTAACATGATCATACTTGGTGTATCTAACCAACGAATAATTAAGCCCAACTTTGGTTGGCTCACCTAACCACCATTAGAGAGACACTTCCAAGTCGTCATATGATGAGTGATAATTCCATTAGTCAACAAGCACCAGGCCTTTGGGTCTGCAATGATTATTGAGTTAATAGACTCATTATCAAACACCTTAATGGGAGGCTATGACTCAGTTATCTCCATAACTTTATCATTTTAAGGACCTAATAATTTTAGAAGATTTAAATAATTTAGAGGATGAGGTCAGATGAACCAGCTTATCATGATCCTCCCACTGGCTTCACCAAGTCAGCTTAAGGGAGACCATTAAAAGGGCTGGTCTAGGAGCACCTAAATCAGTCACACTGATTTACCTAGCTGATATGGGTCAGCTCGAATAGTTAAGTGATCCGATCAAAACATAATTTCATCAAGAGGTCAGGTAAGTTCGATCAGTGGGAGGGTCTGCCAAAGCTTGCCTTAGACACCATTAGAAATGGCCAGGTAAGCGGGCTCCCAATTAAAAATCACCGGTCTGGTTTACCTTAGACACCAACTGGTTAAATTAGTTTCGATTAGATCAACCTAACAGTTCGTGCTAGACCGCTTAGCCAAGAATCAAGTCCATTTGGTTCTCGTTAAAGATATGGACTTGACCAACTACAACTATTGTAATTGATCTAGAGAATCCTTGACCTAATCTAAGACAACAATTGATTAGATTTAGTCAATTCTCTAATTAAGTCCATCTTTAATCTAACCATAGGTCTAACCCAATTAATGGACCTAATTCCCACTAACCCATTAACCCAATGTGTTATGGTTTGTGTCTTAGGTTCTTCAATTCACAATCCTAGAACCTAATCAAACAACTTCTTAATTCCTAATTAAGTTTTGGGCTGAGGGTTGGGTTCGGCTTTTCAGAAAATAA
The DNA here is from genome assembly GCF_000442705.2 of Elaeis guineensis. NCBI lineage: Eukaryota > Viridiplantae > Streptophyta > Magnoliopsida > Arecales > Arecaceae > Elaeis > Elaeis guineensis. The sequence goes on along the minus strand of NC_026000.2, from coordinate 105,590,436 downwards.
TTTTTATATTTGTAAAATAATTTTATAATATGATTCTACCAACCATATTGCATGTTTGATTCATAATCTAGATACAAGTGAAATAAACATGAAACTACTTTAGATCTAATCTAAACAGGTTCATGTAATTGAAACAATTTCAACTTTAAACATTTTTTTTGCACAAAAATTATTAACAAAGAGATTTTATTTCAGATTTAAATATCTTTTAAATCTAATAAATCATAAATTTAATCTAGATCATATCTAACAAATTTATGATTAAAGATAAATCTACACAAACTAAGACAACCTTTGCACTGTAAGGGGTAAACCTTACAGCAGGACAACCTTGTAGTTTGTGATTGATCTAAAATTTTAATTTTAGATTTAATAATCAGATTATAAATTAAATTTAATCTAAAAAATAATCTAAGCATGTATAAATAATCATGTAATAAAGAACCTGGCTCTGATACCAATTGAAAGAACCAAATCTAGGGTTTCAGGGTTAGATCTTGAAACTTTTTCAAGATCATACAGCAAAAGACAAAAATAAATCAAAATTTATTTTTTAAAACTAGAGAATCCCTAGATATAAGATCCTATTACATGATTATTACATAGTATTAAATTAAAAATTAAAATATATAAATATAGCATGAACTACATGTTGATCATATCAACATGTTTCTATACTACATCTAATGTATGTATTAAACAATAGATCAGATCTATTACCTTGCAAGTTAGACATTTTAACCTCACTAATCCAGGCTTGAGGATGATGTTGCAAGCTGCACATACGTCCGACCTCTAGGAGTCGTCCACACGAGCCCACGAATCTCGATCAGAAGTCCTGCTTCAGGAAATCAGCACAGTATGCTAGTACTGCGCTGATCCTTCTTTGATGGTTGATCAGGTGCCTCTTTTTTCTTGATTTGGACTCTTCTAAAGATGGAAAGTAGGAGGAGGAGTTTCAGATCTGAGATGCTCTCAGGAAACTCAAGATGGAGGGAGGAAAGATATGAAAACAAACAACCCTAGAAGAAGACCCTCTTCTTCTTCTCGTTTCTCTCTCTAGACACCCTATCTTGTGTCTATTATATCTCCATGACCTAAAGGTTTTTCTCTCTAATTTTTGGATTGCCCAAAGATCTCTCAAATCTCTATCTTCTTCAAAACTTTTATGAAGAAATTCATTTTATACAGAGAGATATGATAGAGTCCTTGTCTAGGTCAAATACCTAGTCACGGCTTATCCAAACATGGCAACATAAGGGGCACCCAACTCTTGAGCACCTCCTCCTTATTTTTGTGCATGGATCACCAGCAAAGGGTGCACAATATATACTCTAAAAATCACAAAAATTTCAAAAAAAAATTTGGATAAATTTGGTGCAAAATTGAAAGAGTTTTGGATTTCTAAAACTTTATCTCATAGAATTGGGTTAATCTCAACCCATTGGCTTAATCAATTAAATCTAATTAAATAATATTTAATTCAACTTAATCTCAACCCATTGGCTTAATCAAATTAAGCCAATTAGCAATCGAATTGCTAATCGATCCTCCTGCAACACTTGCACTGGGTTAAATGTCAATCATATTGATCATTTAACCCTAGAATGGTTCTTAATCATTGATCAACCATCCGATCGGATCATGATCTCTAATGTATGTGACCTCATAGGTCCAAACCTAAGCTGATAGTATAAGAATAAATTTTTATACCAATCGAAGTGACCATCTAGCAATGGTACCCGACGACCGGATGGGTCGAATGTGTAGAACAACATCCTTAGAATCCATGCAGATATAGTTTTCATATAATTCATCCCCTTGACCAAAATGATCATAGGACACCCTAGAGTTCAACTATTAACTCTGATCAGGTTGTCTACATTGTATTTCAAAATATCAAATCCATCTAATGGATTATCCTGGCCAAGGTTTTGCTAAATTGAAACACAGCGACTCATTCTTCTCCAACTCTTGGAGTGGTCAATCCCATCTCGATCATACTCTGACTTTGCAAGTACTTGACTATGCTTAGAAGCCTTCCATCTCTGAATTAGAAATTCAGTTAGTCTAGTACCAAAGCACAGTGAGTTGCTTGCAAGTCACTGAGATGATCTCAGGTCTAAGGGACACTTATACCTATATCCCATCAGAGACATTCTCGACAGCAGAATACTCTAGAGTTGGTCACGTTCAATGATGATGTACTAGTACATCTCACCTGTATGCCATACCAGTATCTCCACACTGTTTGGTTAAGAGGACAACCAACCCATATGGCCTATAGTGACCTATGCTCGATAGAAGCTGTCGTCCTTATTAACAGCCTATCATTTGATCGTTTACTGTTTTAAGGACTAATTGATAAATCCTCTCTTTATCGAATCTAAATAGTCCTAAGGACTTCATCATAACAACAGAGTTCATTTGAAGATGAAAGCTTATGATGAAAATGCTAAATATATTTTATTTATTAATAAATCAATTACAATACTTGGTTGCTCAACCATCAACAGCTTGACGATTGGCTTTTTGAGATACATTTTCCAACAAATTGAACATCCAAACCCTCGCATGTCTTAGAGATATATTTTTAAATATAAAATATATAATGCATATAGAATTTTCTTAGTAGCTTAGTACTCTAATTGAGATTCATCACCAGACCGTCCGATCATAAGAGCAAGTAGAATTTAGAGACTCTCTCTTCCTATTCAATAGGGTACTCTTATGGCGCATATGGGTGCCATTGTGATGTCCTAAGAAGAAGAATCATGAAAAGAATATTTTGTATTCATGTATGTTATTAAAACTTCATGGATATGTGATATGCTTAAAATGCTAGTTATAGTCATATTGTATGATTATATTTTTCATATCTTAGAGATATGACTGGATGCTATGTTTAGTTGTTATAATTTTTAAGATACAACTATATTTGTGCATCATTGTGATTGATTGATTTAAGATGTGCTTGAGACCATTAAAGCCCTCATAAAAATCATATTAAGTTATAGTATTATGAACCAATAGCTAACCTATTTTCTTGAATCGATTAATTAATTGATGTCTAAGGAGTGTTTTAAGTATGGTGGTTATTTAATTGGTTTCGTTGCTGGCCTGGCCAATTTTATTGGTATCTAAGAAAAGCAACGGGGGGACCCCCACCAATCTTAACACTTTCCTAGTCAATTGGATTAGTTTGAATCTTGAATGATGGTAGCTCAGTATTTTAAAAACTACATATGCCTTCCTTCATGCCTAGTCAATATCCTATCAAAAATCATAGTAGATTTATTGTGATATCCACAAGACTTGCTATGAGGATTGATGTGGGTTTGTCTTGGTGTATATTAGATGCTTTACGGTATATTTTAGATATGTTGCTTTGTTGTGATATCCACAAGGATAGTATTTTTTAGATATGACTGTATGAAAATGAAGGGTCTGACTTAACTACAAAATATTATAGTTTGTTGTGATATCCACAAGGCTACGAGTGTTTTTAGAGACAAAGTTTATGTTGAGAGTTGCATGAGATGTAATTGGATAGGTTTTCCTACTTTTGAACTTATTGAGATTTGTTGTGATATCCACAAGGCTTCAATGAGGGATTAGGATCTCAACCCCATTAAGAAACTAGATTCGAATTTCTCATTTGCCATAGGAGAGGACTATGGTATTCGATAAAATAGTGGAAGACATAACTAGTTTTCTAAAAGTCCTCAACTAGTTATGCATGTCTAACTTAAGTGGTATGCTTATACTATTATTCTTTATTTATACAGATTTAAGTCTGCATTATGGCTTCTTTATTTTCACTGCATAACACTATAGATAAAAATTTGTTAACCGATCCCAAGTATGTGGATGGGTTGAGGAACTTGCAAGTTAAGTTCATATCGGAGAAAAACTTAAATGTTCTAGATATTTCTGACCTTAGGATGGTCAGTAATAATGAGAAGGCAAAAGATGTCCATATGGATATTAGCTATTTTTTTTGTGGCAAGTTTGGACATTGGAAGCATAATTACAAGAATAATTTTACAAGTTTGAAGCAGGGTGCAAGTATAGCACCAAAAAGTGTGTATATGATATAAACCTATTTTTTATTGAGTGGCTCAGACTCTGATACTTGGGTATTAGATGTCACCTGTGGATCGTATATTTGTAATACATTACACTGACTACAGAATATCAAAGGTCTGAAAAGAGGTGATCTTGAGCTCTGTGGCGCAAGTGGAGAGTCCATTAGTGCAGAGGCTGTGGAAACCTGTATGTTTGATTTATTTTTGGATTAAATTTTAGAATTAAAAGACTATTATTATAAGCCCAAGGTCATTAAAAATATTATTTTTACACCTTTGTTGTAAAAACAAAATAAAGCTAATAGAAAATGGATGCTCCATTTTTTTTTCTAGTGAATATTATGGCAGTAGTTATATTGATAACAATCTTTTAGTTTGTGCACTCAATAAAAATATTTTTCATATTGAAAAGAAAGAGAGAAGATGTGAATGTCACATATCTCTGGCATTGTCATCTTGGTCATATTAGTAAGTTAAAGATTAACAAGTTATACAAAGAAGAATTCTTTGACCCTTATGATTATGAATCATTGAGAACTTATAAATCTTATCTCATGGGTAAGATGATCAAGACTCCATTTTCTGGATATGGAGAGAGGATGAATAAGTTGTTAGTCTTAGTACATACAGATATATGTGGATTAATGACAACTCAGGCCAGAGGAGGATACTCCTATTTTATCACCTTTATGGAAGATTTATCAAGGTTCGGATATGTGTATCTTATAAAACATAAATTTGAAGCCTTCGATAAGTTCAAAGAGTATCAATGTATGATCGATAAATAAACTAGAAAAGGTATCGAGATTCTTCGATCTGATCGAGGAGGAGAATACTTATCCAGTGAATTTCTTAAACATCTTAAAAGTAAAGGTATTCTCTCTTAATGGACCCCTCCTTGTATACCTCAGTTAAATGATATAGCAGAAAGGAAAAATCGCACTCTAATGGATATGGTGTGGTCCATAATATGCTTCACTGATCTCCCAATATCTTTTTGGAGATATGCCTTAGAGATTGCCATATACATATTAAACAGAGTACCTTCAAAGTCTGTTGCAAGCACATCATATGCGATATAGAAGGGAATGAAGCCTAATCTTAAACATCTGAAGACTTGGGGTTGTCCTGCTTATGTCAAAAATATTTTTGGACATAAGCTTAGTGCTAGATCAGACAAGTATAGATTTGTACGGTATCCTAAAAAAACTAATGGATACTATTTCTACTACCCTACTGATGCACGCCACTTTCTTGGAGAATGAATTCATCCAAGAAGGAGGTAGTGGGAAAAATATTGAACTTATTAAAGTTCATGATCTACAAACCGATCCAAAAATATTAGTGGTTGGACCATAAGAAGATCCTCAACCAAAAATACCTAAAGATGAAATACATCCATAATACACACCTCCTCTTCGAAGATCAGATAGAGTGTGTCAAGCACCTCTGAGATATGGTTTTGTCATTGAGAATGATAATTTGATCAATATCATTCAAGATGATGATCCACTAACCTATTCAGAAGCTGTTATGAGTAAAGACTCAGATAGATGGCTGGAAGCCATGAAATCTGAGATGGACTCGATGTACACCAACCAAATGTGGACCTTGATTGATGCACCTGAGGGTGTGATCCCAATAGGGTACAAATAGATCTTCAAAAAGAAGATCAGAGCAGATGGCCAAGTAGAAACCTACAAAGCTAGGTTGGTGGCGAAGGATTTCAAACAAAAGCAAAGAATTGTCTATGATAAAACCTTCTCACCAGTGGCTATGCTCAAGTCCATCGAGATTTTGCTTGTTATAATAGCATACTATAATTATGAGATCTGACAGATGGATATCAAAATTGCATTCCTCAATGGTAATCTAGAGGAAGAAGTCTATATGACTCAGCCAGAGAGATTTATCTCAAGTGGAAGGACAAATCTAGTATGTAAGCTAAAGAGATCTATCTATAGATTAAAGCAGACTTCGAGAAGTTGGAACATCTGATTTGATATTACAGTCAAAGAGTTTGACTTTATCAAAAATAAAGATGAACCATATGTGTATAAGAAGACAAGTGGGAGTGCTATTGTCTTCTTGATTCTATATGTCGATGATATATACTGCTTATTGGGAATGATATCCCAATGATGCAATCAGTCAAGACTTTGGTATCGAATAAGTTTTTTACAAAAGACTTGGGTGAAGTATCTTATACATTGGGTATAAAGATCTATAGAGATAGATCTAAAGGGATGTTAAGCTTATCCCAGTCACGATACATAGATCTCATATTAAAGAGGTTTAATATGGAGGCAAGTAAGAGATATTACTTGTCTGCAAGTCATGGTATATGTCTCTCCAAGAAAATGTGTCCTAAGACATTAGAAGAGAGAAAGAGGATGAACAAAATTCTTTATGCTTTGGCTATGGGATTAATTATGTATGCCATGCTATGTACCAGGCCTGATGTAGCTTATGCTTTGGGCATAGCTATCAGATTTCAAGCTGATCCAAGGAAGGATCATTGAAAAGTGGATGATAGTAAGTTGATATCAGGATATGTGTCTACCCTAAATGATGGGGCAGTGAGTTGGAAAAACTTCAAACAGCAGATAGTATCTGCTCAATTACTGAGGCAGAGTACATCACTGCTAGTGAAGCCATTAAGGAAGCTGTCTGGATGAAGAAATTCTTCATAGATTTAGGAGTCATTCCTAAGAATGAAGGACCAGTGTCACTCTATCATGATAACACTGGGGTCATTATTCAAGCAAAAGAACCTAGGTCTCATTACAAATCTAAGCACATCCTTAGACGCTTCCATCTCGTTAGAGATAAGATGTTGTCCTGGAGCGAGTAGACAGAAAGAACAATATAGCAGACCCATTCACTAAGGCCACACCACAACAACTAAATGATCGCCATCTTGATTGTATGAGATACAAAGGTGATTGGTTTTAGTGCAAGTGAGAGATTGAAAGAAGAGTGCTCTATAAGCCAATCGCAAGTGTGTTGCGATGGAATTTTTTTTTATAATTTTTTAACTCATGTAATAGTATTTATTATTAGAGGCATTGATTCATCATATTCGCTACTTTTTATTATGACTAAGATTATGATGAACCCTAAAGATTAGGACAATAATTTTAGAAGACATGAATGGGTCATGCTAGTGAGACCAAAAATTCTAAAATCCTAATCTTAAATATTTCTAATCGTAGAAATATTGAGTCAGGGATCAATATTTTGGATAGACTGACACATCCTATGTATGCTTGATAGAGAGGATGGCAGATCTCACTAGCTACTTATATGAGACACTAATGTTAGATGTGTACCCTAGATGCCAGATCGGCTGACACATTTCTGTACAAATCTAAGGGCAAATTTATAATTTTGACTATAAATGAATGAAAAGGGTTATTCTTCTATCACATTGTGTCTGTGATACATTTTTTGAATTAGTGGGATTGTAAATTCAAATTTTCAAGAGTTGAAAATTTAAGACATGAATTTACATAACTAACTCATAAACAGCTCCTGACCATAGGATCATCATGAGAATGGTGATCGATCCGAAAGGTTGGTGTACGATCACTTTCTTAGGATAGATGTGTCTTGAGTCTATGGTGTAGAGACACCGAAGTGAGAGTACAGGTATTCATTGAGAACGAGAGTACTGAGCGTGACCATATCAAGCAGTCATAAAGAAGTCTACCTTCTCGTCGATGACTAGCTCGATGCTGCAGTTGTGTGTCTAGTTCTTTGACCTGAAGTGCATCGATAGTTCACCTTGAGTGTGTTATTGTTTGACTACACCATAACACGATCTCCTAGTCATTCAAAACCCTGAGGTGTATGTTGGCTGTAGCATATTCATTGTAGGAACTAGGTCGCACCAAGATGGGATCTATCAACCTCGATAGATAAGAGGAGTAGTCCTATGATAATTGAAAGATCGAGTCCTTAAGCCCATGGCTATGGTAGAGTAAAATAATGAAAAAGAGTTTTCCATTAAGATTTCACATCGGACTCAGATCGATCGATTAACTCATATGACTGATGTTGCGTTTGACGAGTTCACCTTAATCCTAATTCAGTCGAGACTCATGATAGAGGAACTCAATCACACAGGTAACTACACCATGAGCTTCATCTTCAGTTTTGATAGGTTGCCACCATATACTGCTAGGTATCACTGGTGGATATTGAGAGCAATTAGAATGATATTGATGATCGATCATTCTAATTGTCTGAATCAGAAGAGTTCTGGTCCATCGAAAGGAGTTTCGATGATGTCGATGATGAGATCATGACATGTCTCATTACCATACAGAATTGAACCTAAGTGGGTCACACAAATAAGGGTTAGGATCTGGATGTCATCAATTAGGCTAATCCAATTTATTTGGATTAGATCCAATTAGGTTCAAGGAAATCGTGCTAGCACACGATTGAGCCTAACTTTCTCCTCGTGTAATCTTTTCTGTCTCTACTGAGCCAAATATGATTTGACTCATCCAGAGAACCTTGAGAAAGTTTCTCTCAGTCTAAATAAAGCTTGTCCAACTCAGAAAAGGCTTATCTTAATTCATGAGATGAATTTAAGACAACACCTGCTAATTTCTAGCACCTGCCAATTTTATTTTAGGACATCTGTCAAAAGTTGACATATGGGTCTTAAACTGAAGAGGGCTTATTGGAGGATTTTTATGAAGTATCCACATGCCAAAATCCAATTGAATTGGATGCCATAATCAGATTATGGCATGAGCCCAATTGGATTAAAGTGGGCACCCCAAATGGATAAGAACCAAAGAGTCCTGATAAACATAGACTCTTTGGCGCCACCTTGATTGAGCTTATCCAATGTTGGCACCAACTTAGGAGAGAGGGTGGGGATCTTATTTGATGTGATCAGATGATATCACTCCATCAATCAAAATTTTTTCAAAATTTATTGGAATTTTTTGATTGGTTGAATGATGTGGCACTGCGCAGCATACTGAGTCTATATAAACCCTATTGCGCCTAGGGTTTTGGGGATGAAATTATTTTATGCACAAAATCCAATAGCTGCTGCCCCCTCCCTTCTTCTCCATATTCTCCCTACTCTCCTTTCTCCCCTCTTTACGTCTAAAGAGTTGGACATCCATCTGGCAAAGATCCAAGGTGTGGTGATGCCTGGAACAGAAGCCTGCAAGACATCTTCGACAGGTTGCTGCTCCAACTTCAGAAGGAGTTTTGAAGTACTTTCAAATCAGATAAAGATCTTATTTTTGGAGCATAGATTTATGAGGAGAAGATGTTTTAGATCCTACCTGAGTGGATACCAGTAGAGTCCAAATGCTTGCGTGGCTATATCAGAACCTTGGGCTGTGCAGAGATCATCTACAGGGTAATCAGATTACCCTTGAGGTACTTCTTCATTCATCATAGATTTAGATTTAATTTTAGATTTTAAATATCATATAATAAAATTAAATCTAGATAATTAGATCTAAAATATATAAGATAAATTTTTAAAAATTATTTCACCCCAGATTTGATGAAATCTGGAAGACCCTACGAGGAAAAGCGGTTCTCCCCCTTCAAGTGGTATCAGAGCCAGGTTGTTGGCTCTAATTCAGATCTATTTTAGATCTAATTTTAATTTTAATTTATTTGATATTAAAAGATTTTAGATATCATATCAGATATGATAGAATCTAAAATCAAAATATTTAAAATTAAATCTAAAAAGATCTAATATGCATAAGATGCATGACTAGACTAGGATTAGTTGAATCCATGAATGATCTTAAGTTTTATATTTTAATGAGATTAAAATATGAATTAAATATAATTTATTCTCTATTATTTTGATATTATAATTATTATAATTAGATCAAAAAATAAAAAATAAAATTTTAATTATTTCATAAAATTGATCTGTTGCATGCCTAGACTAGTTATAGAATTGTTCTAGTAACTTGTCTAGAATAGTTTTTATTTTGAATAGTTTAATTTAAATTCTCTTTTTTAGATATTACACATGATGTATTAGATCTGAAAGCATGTTAATTAGATTAATTTTTGATACATGAGATGTATGCAAAGCATGTATTAGTTAGATCTTAAATTGTATATGTGATATGTTAATTTAGATTTAAGTAGTTTTGTAGTTAAATTTATATTTCTGATTTAGGTGTTCCTCGTGGCCGTCCGATCATAAGAATAAAGTAGGGTTTTAAGACCCTCTCTTTTCATTCAATGGGGTGTTCATATGATGTGTAGGGGTGCCGCACGTTCATCTTTAATCAAAAATCAAAACTTACTTTTCTGCAAAACCCTAGATCCTGAAACCCTAAGATTTATTTTACATGCTTTGTTTATGAACCCAAACTTAATTAATGAATTAAGCTTATGAAATTAAATTAGGTCTAAAATTAAGAATTTTAGATCTAAGATATTTTCATAAAATTGGGTTCGGGCTTGGGTAGCTCAATTAGGTCTAGCAGTTGATCAAATCGAATCAAGAGTTGGTTAGGTGGGATAATGAAAGCTAATAATTGAACAGCCTAATAGGATTAAGTCTGGGTCAAGGTCGAATCACATTTAGATGTGACTTGATCAAGTTAAGACCTAATTTAGCTCAGTGGTTAGAGCCTGGATTGTAGGCTAACCCAATTAGTTCTGGTTCAACAATTTGGTGTCTAAGGTAAGTTGGGCAGATGCGACCGACTGATTTTTAACTGGGAGCTACTCGACTCGAATGCATTCTTGTGGAGTTAATGGCATATCCCTCCCACCGGTCTCACTTACCTGGCCTTATGTGTCGACTCAGTTTTGATTAAAGGTGGCTAATAATTCGAGCTAACTCATGCCACTAGGTTAGTCATAATTGTTATGACTATGTCAAGTCAAGTTTAATGAGACCTAAATAAATTTCTCTAAAAAAATATTTAGTCTAGGTCTTCCACCATTGTGGATGTGTGGGCCCTTCCCGAGGTTGATTATTCTCAATTGGTTACAGTGGCTCAGTTGCATCGGAAAGATGCAACCATGTCCATTAGGCATTGGATGCTACGGATTAGAGGATGGGTTGGGCTCAATATTCTGGATACGGTGAGGGACCCAATCAGAAATCTAGTTCGTGCAAATGGTAGGTTTGACTTAACTAAAGATTGGAGCAATATCCCGGACACAGTGAGCTTCATGAATTAGAGACCAAGTTTTGGATGCACCATGATTAGAGAATCATTGGACAAGAGTTGTCCACTCATCAATTGACCCATCACCAATAACTGTTAGGTGAGGTGGTGAGCCAGTCGGTGAGACCGCACCACCCATTAGAAATCACTGATCATGGAGATTTTCACATCTCTACCAAGGGAGTGTAGGGATCTGAGAAAATAGTGAGAGCCTAATTTGTTTAAAAAATAAAAATTCTAAATAAATTGATTGAGTCTGATTGCAAAATCTAACTAGAAACTTTTGACTCTCTACAGGAAACATGTCTGCCTCAAACCTCCTGACCAAAATTCTAGATACCCATAGACTGACTGGACCCAATTTCAAGGACTGGTTAAGAAACTATAGAATTATTCTGGATTTCAAAAAATTGACTCATGTCTTGGACTAGGACCCACCTGCCATACCAGCACGTCCGACTCTGACTAGAGAGCATCTCTGAAAAAATGGACAGATGATGATAACAAAGCAAGGTACTACATGTTGGGTGTAATGTCTGATGACTTGCAGTGCCAACATGAGAATATTTTGACTACCTGCCAAATATTGGCTCACCTATAAGAGTTGTTTGGTGAATAGAGTCGCGCGGCCAAGTATCAAGTCTGTCAAAGACTTTTTAAGGCCAAGATGCATGATGGACAGTCAGTCCAAGATGATTGTTTGATAATGATCAAGGATCTTGAGGAGCTTGAGAAGCTCGGTATCATCTTAGACAAGGATTTTCAGATTAATGTGATCCTTCAGTCTTTATCCGATGCATATGGTCAGTTTATCATGAACTTCCATTTGCATAAAATGTAGTGTACCTTGACCGAGTTAATGAACATGATGGTTACGGCTGAGCTTTCTATGAAGGGTTCAAAAGGTTTAGTTCTTACTGTGGAGCGGACTTCTTCCAAGAAAAATCTTTTGAAAAGAAAAAGAAGTCTGCAAAGAAGCAGAAGGTGGATGGCAAGAAGAAGAAGACAGAACCGAAGAAGAAGGCTGCTGATAAGGAAAAATATTTTCACTACCAATCAGACGGCCATTGGAAGTGGAACTATTCTCAATACCTGGCCACCCTGAAGAACAAGAAGGATGGTCCTTCTGTGTGGGGAAAATTCAGTGCAGGGGTAAAATGGTAATTTTAAATTTTTTTCAAAATCACTATTTTACAGTGAAAATTATTAATTAATCTAATTAATTAATAAAAATTTACCCTACACTAGGATCTAAATATGATATATAGCATGCATGCATTTAAATTTGAAATTCAAATTTGAACAGTAAACACTTTATTGTAATGTGTTCAGAATACAATACCTTTGTGCGGATAATAGATCACCGTAATCTGATCACCGTCGAAAGAATCTGATCATCACGATGCAGCCACACAGCGTGTCTGGCCTCTGTGGATCATCCACACGAAGCTTTCGATCTGATCGACTCCTCACGAGTGCTAGCTCATTGTAGAGCCCTTTCGACGGTCGATGCTGATCGAACTCTTTCGATCGATGCTGATCGAACTCTTTCGATCGATGTCTGTCGATTCTTTGGATGCTCTGGATCATCAGCAGACATGCTTGAGAGGATGTTGAAGATTTTTTTGAAATTTGATGGGCTCACGACACTCATAGCTCACCTTCTCACTTCCCGAACTCCAGGCTGAAACCCTGAAGAACTCATTGAAACCCTGCGCACATTTTTTCTTTCTTTTCTTTCTTTTTCTCTCGGATGGATATAGACCTTCACCTTGCACACAAGGATTCCTCATGCCCAGATTTTCTCTTCAAATTTTTTTTTACACATGCCCCACTCTTCTCCTCCTTTTAAAACAATGACCAAGGTCTTATCCACGTGAGAGGATAAAGATGAGTAATTGCACATTTGAATTCAAATCAAATTTTGAATTCAAATGGAAACTAATTTATCCCTATCCACTAAGGGTGTGAGAAGAGGAGGGCATGGCTTAATTTTTGCGTGAGTGATTTCATGAGAAACATTTTCTCGTGTAATAAATGGGGCGCTAAAAGAGGATAAGGTCAATGCGCTAAGATTGGTTGCTCATTCAAATTCAAACTTTGTTTTGAATTTGAATGGCCAACCAATCATCCTTATCCACTCATATGGCACATTAAAGTAGGGCATGAGGAGGGCTTTGCATGAGGAAAAATTCATGAGAACTTTCTTCTCATGAATTCAAATGGGCACAGTGGAAGTGAGGTGGCGCAGGGAGAATGGGTCAAGGTGGTTTCATTATTTAAACCAATCTAATTGAACCAAATAAGTTAGGCCCAATTAGACTAATTTAAATCTAACTTAATTAGGCTTAATTAGGCTCAATAAAATCTTAATCAAATCAGGAATTGTTAAGCCCAACCCTTGATAATATCAGTGACCAAACCATCTCGACGATTAGGTCAACTCCTAACCTAATCGGGTCAAACCCAACTGAATCCAATTCAATTGGACATGATCCAAAATTAATTACTCAATAAAATTGAGTTAATTAGTGATCAAATCACTAATTAAACCTCTCATAAATATTGAGTCCAAATCCGATGGGTAATCGGGCATCAGAATTCATCGATATGTAACCCTGATCGAAGAGTCCTAAACTAGTGGGACTCTTGACCTCCGTACCCAAAATGTGTGAAATTTGTGATCAGAGAATCTTGATTCTCGATCACAGAATCCCAGACATAAAGGACTCTTCACCAGCCATCAGATTAGACAGGAACCTCTAATGTGTGTGACCCCACAGGTTCGAACCTAAGTCGGTAGCACAGGAACCAATTCCTGTACTAATCGAAGTGACCATCTAGTAATGGTACCCGACGATCGGATAGGTCGAATTGTCACAATTGCAACACTCAGAACCTACGTGAATATGGTTACTGTATAATTCATCCTTTTGATCTCTGTGTTTAGGATGACTCAGGGTTAAACTGTCAACCCTGATTAGATCATCTGAATCGTGCTCAACTCAAATAGTCCTGTGACTCCTCACAAAGACTACCCTGGCCAAGGTTTTGCTAAATTGAAATATGACTGTACACAGCTCCTAAACTGGAGTGATCAATCCCATCTTGACACACGCATCGACAAGTCAAGTACTTGACTACACCCAGCAGCCTTCCATCACTGAATTAGAAATTCAGGTAGTCCAGTGCCTAAGTACAGTGAGTTGCTTACAAGTCACCGTGGCGGTCTCAGGTCGGAGGGATATTTATACCCAAATTCCATCAGAGCAAATTTTGGCAGCAGAAATAGCTCCGGAGTCGGTCACATTCAGTGCAGATGTACCCTTACATCTCACTTGTATGCCATACCAGTATCTCCATACTCATTGGTTAAGAGGACAACCAACCTATATGGCACACAATGACCTACGCTTGATAAACATTGTCGTCTTTGATAACAACGTATCATTTGATCGCGAACAGATTTAAGGACTAAACAATAAATCCTCCTTTGTCGAGTTTAAATAGTCCTAAGGACTTCACCACAACATAGGAGTTCATTAGAAGATGAAATATTTTATGATGAAAAATATCAAAATAATTTTTATTAATTTATAATTCATGTACATATACAAAAATGAGCACAACCATCAACAGGCTGACGATTGGCTTTGGGATACTATTACCAAAAATCTCCCACTTGGCCTAAATCCAATCGGTGCAGTATCTAATACCCATCTTCGACTTGTAGTCGTCGAACTCCTTCACCGCAATGGCTTTAGTGAATGGGTCGGCCAGGTTATCCTTTCCGTCGATCTTCTGAAGGTCGACGTTACCTCGATCCATAATTTTTCGGATGAGATGGTAGCGTCACAGAATATGCTTCGTCCGCTGGTGTGCCTTCGGTTCCTTCGCCTGAGCAATGGCTCCAGAGCTGTCACAGTAGAGCAGAACTAAATCAACAAGGGAGGGTGCTACTCCGAGCTTGGTGATGAACTTCCTCAGCCACACCACTTCTTTGGCAGCATCTGATGCAGCGACATACTCCACCTCGCAAACGGAATTAGCCACTATGTGTTGCTTGGAACTCTTCCAGTAGATAGCCCCACCATTAAGAGTAAAAATAAATTTCGACACACTTTTGCTGTCATCGTGATCAGACTGGAAACTAGAGTCTGTAAACCCTATAAGTCTCAAGTCCGATTCACCATAAACAAGCCACTAGTCCTTAGTATTTCTTAAATACTTCAGGATGGTTTTAACAACCTTCCAGTGATTCTCCCCTGGATCAGATTGGTATCTACTCACTACCCCTAGTGAGTATGCACATCTGGTCGTGTACATGTCATAGCGTACATGATAGATCCCACTATCGAAGCATATGAAATCTTACCCATATGCTCTCTCTCTTGAGGTATTGTCGGACAATCCCTCTTTGAGAGAGAATTCCATGGCCTATCGGTAGATAATCTTTCTTGAAATTCTCCATGCTGAACCTCTTCAGCATAGTATCTATGTACGTAGACTGGGATAAACCAAGCAACCTTTTAGATCTATCCCTATAGATCCTCATCCCTAGGATGTAGGAAGCTTCTCCCAGATCCTTCATGGAGAACTATGACGACAGTCAAATCTTTATTCCCTGTAATGCAGGGATATCATTCTCCATTAAGAAAATATCATCCACATACAATACAAGAAATACTACTACTGGACTATTAGCCCACTTATAAATGCAGGGCTCTTCTCCGTTCTTAACGAAGCCATAGGTCTTGATCATCCTATCAAAATGTATGTTCCAACTTCGGGATGCCTGCTTAAGTCCATAAATGGACCTCTGTAGTCTGCACACCTTAGACTCATCTGTGGATGTGAATCTTTCAGGTTGTATCATATACACCTCTTCATCCAGCTCTCCATTTAGGAAAGCTGTCTTCACATCCATCTGCCAGATTTCATAGTTCAGATGGGCAACTATCGCAAGCATAATCTGAATAGATTTGAGAATTATCATAGGAGAAAATGTCTCGTCATAGTCTATACCATAATGTTGACGATATCTCTTGGCAACCAGACGGGCTTTATAGGTTTCCACCTTTTCGTCTGCACCCCTCTTCCTCTTGAAGACCCACTTACACCCTATGGGTTTTACTCCTTCGGGTGGGTCAACTAATGTCCACACATCGTTGACCTTCATGGACTCCATTTCGAATTTCATGGCCTCTAGCCATTTCTTAGAGTCGGATCTCTGCATTGCATCCATGTAGGTGATCGGATCCTCATCGTTTTCATCAAGTTCAATAGGATCGTCATCCCGGACCAACAAACTATAGTATATGTCCGGTTGACATGGTACTCTACCAGATCGTCTTAAGGGTGCTTGAACAATGGGCTCCGGATCTGATCTAATCAAATTCGGTTCAGGTTTAGCAGCTTGCATCGGATTTTTCACCTGTCGAATTTCATCAAGTTCAACCTTAGAGGCAACAGTCTCTTCACCAAGGAACTTCCTTTCCAAAAAGATTGCCTTAAGGCTGACAAACACTTTTTGCTCATCAGCTAGGTAGAAGTAATATCCTTTGGTCTCTTTTGGGTACCCTATAAAATTACACTTGTCAGACCTAGGTCCAAGCTTGTCCGTAATTAAACATTTAACATAAGCCGGACACCCCCAAACCCTAAGGTGCGAGAGTACTGGCTTACGTCCTATCCATATCTCATATGGCATTTTGGTTATAGACTTACTCGGAACTCTATTTAGAAGGTAACAAGCCAATTCGAGTGCATATCTCTAGAGGGAGATCGACAGACCAGCAAACCCCATTATGGATCAAACCATGTCCAACAAGGTCTGATTCCTCCTTTCAGACACACCATTATGCTGTGGTATTCCAGGAGGTGTCCACTGAGAGAGAATCCCATTCTCCCCAAGATATGTCAGAAAATCATTGGAAAGGTATTCACCTCCTCGATCAGATCGAAGAATTTTAATACACTTTTCAGTTTGTTTTTCTACCTCATTTCGGAATAGTTTGAACATTTCAAATGACTCCGACTTATGCTTCATTAAATAGACATACCCATACCTCGATAGGTCATCTGTGAAGGTTATGAACTAGAAATATCCACCTCTTGCACTTGAGCTCATGGGTCCATATACATCAGAATGTACCAGAGCCAAGAGTTCACTAGCTCGCTCACCTTTTTCAGTAAAAGGTGACTTGGTCATTTTACCAAGAAGACAGGACTCACAGGTTGGAAGTGATTCATAATCACCTACTTCAAAAATTCCTTCTTGAGCCAACCTGTTTATCCTGTTCTTATTGATATGACCTAGCCTACAGTGCCAAAGGTAGACATCTGACACATTATCTATTCTAGGATATTTACCGGAGGTTTGAACCACATTTACAGGTTGTGATAGAAAGTAAATTCCATTATTAAGTTGTCCAACAAACATTGTAACACCATTCAAAATGATATTGCAAATATTTTTTTTATTAAAAATTGATAACCGTTCATGGTCGAAAGGCCTACAGAAATAATATTTAATAAAAAACTTGGACAATAGTGACATTCACTCAGAATTATATTTCAAGAATTGATTACAAGATTCATGATTCCTAATACTAGAACTGGAACTTTACTTCCATCTCCAACATTCAGAAATCTCTTGCCTTCATCAAATCTCCTACTGACCTGCAGACCCTGCATCGAATTACAAATATGATAAGGGCTTTCGGTATCCAAATATCCAGGTAGTAGTATCACAAATGAAAAAGTTGCAAGGTGTTATCATATAAGTACCCTGCTTCTTCTTTGGCTTGTTCGGATCCAGTGAGGCAATGTATAGAGGACAGTTCCTCTTCCAGTGCCCCTACTTCTTTCAAAAGAAGTACTCTGCCTGACTCTGGTCGGACTTGCGCTTCTTTGTCTGACCCTATGCAGACATCCCAGCATGCGGCTGCACCTTCTTATTCTTCTTCTTCTTGTTCTTCTTCCCTTTATTAAAGGGTCGATGACCAGAAGAAGACCCTCCCACAACATTTATCGACTCCTTATGGAGCTGGTGGTCCTTCTCAAAGTTCTGCAGCAACCCCAACAAGCCGTGGTAGTTCACTGCAGGTTTTGTCATTCGAAAATGAGTAAGGAAGGAAAGGTAGGACTTGGGCAGAGAATTAAGGATCGCATCCTTACTGAGCTGCTCGTGCAGGGGAAAGCCCAGTTTACTTAGGCGCTCCATCATTTCGATCATGTACAGTACATGATCAGTGACTAAGGCTCCATCCCTCATCCGAGCATTGAAAATGGCACAACTAGTTTTATGCCTTTCAACATCGTCAGGCGTGCCAAAAGAGTCGTTCAACATTTGAAGCATCTCCTGTGACTGGGCGTTCTCAAACCTGCGGCTGAACTCATCATTCATTGCCGCCAGCATTATGCACCGAATGGTGGTGCGGTCATTGAGCCACTTCTGGCAAGTATCTCGGACCGTCCCTCTAGCGTTCAAGGCTGGCTCCTCAGGTGTCGGATCCATTACTACATAAAGGATCCGCTCATGCTCAAGGATGATTTTTAATTTTCGATACCAGCTATCACAATTAGGTCCCATGAGCTTGTCATTATCTAATAATGACCGGAGCGATAGGGTAGTGGCCATAGCTGTATAAAGAAAAACCAGACCTATACTAGTACATAAATTATTAATACTAAAGACTTGGACTTTAGTCTAAAGTTTCTCCCAGTATTTTTACGAATTGGTAGCCTCAACCTCCAATTCGAAGAATTACTTTAATTCCTTAGTAGGTACTAGAATCCACACAGACTACACACGAGCCCAACTTTGGTTGGTCAACCCATGTGCATCTATGGGTAGGTTCATAACCAGTTGTTTCTCTAAACAACTTCTAGTAATTAATTTTGCCCCAGAACCTAATCAGTAGGCTTTGGCCTCCACTGAAAAAATCTAGTTAGGTCCAACCATTAACATGATTTGATTTGGTGAATCGGATCAATAAATGATCAAGCCCGACTTTGGTCGGCCAACCTAACCACCATCAGAAAGACTCAAACCAAATTATCATACTATGAATGATAATTTCATTAGTCAATAAGCACCAAGCCTTTGGGCCTCCAATGATTATTAAACTAATGGACTCATTATCACTCACTTAATGGGAGGCTATGACTTAGTTATCAATATAACTTAATCATTTCTAGGACCTAATAATTTTTGAGGATTTTATTAAAGAATAGATGAGAAAAAAAAATCCAGCCAATTTCAATCCTCCCACTGACTTCACCAAGTCAGATTAAAAAAAAAGATTTAATTAAAGCCGGTATTAGGAGTACTTAAATCAGTCACACTGATTTACCTAATGACATGGGTGAGCCCTAATCACCAAGTGATCTAATCAAAACCTAATTCACTAGGTTGGCCAGGTAAGTGAGATCAGTGGTGGAGATAAGCCATTAACTCGTTAGAGATCGAATCACTGCGAGTAGCTCCCGCTTAAAAATCACTGATCAAACTGCCAAACTTACCTTAGACACCAACCGATTCATTAGTTTTAATTTGATCAACTTAGTAAATAGGGTTCCACCGCGTAGCCATGAATTAAGTCCATCTTGGTCTAGTTAAAGACATGGACCCATTCAACTACAACTATTGGAGTTGAGTCTAGAGTATCCTTTACCTAATCTAATTCAACTTTTGATTAGATTTGATCAATTACTCTAATTTAGTCCATTTCTTTAAGCTAACCTTAGGTCTAACCCAATTATGGACCTAATCCATCTAACCCATTGACCCACAAGTTTATGCAATTGTATTAGGTCTTAATTCATAATTCTAGACCTACTAGACAACAATTAATTCTTTTAATTAAGTATTTGGGCTGATGGGTTAGGATTTGGCATTTCGAAAATAATTTTCAAATTTGAAAGGTTTTATTTTCTGTTCACCAAATATGTTGATTCATTACACAAATATATCAGCACATTTCATAAATAGCAATCCTATTGCTAATTATATAACAGAAAATAATTCAATCAAAATAAATCATGAATATTCCTTTCGCTACTTCATCTGTATGGGATATAATCGCATCGACACCCCTATCACCATAGGAGACCCCATCGAATGGGAAGAGAGAGCTTTTAAACCCTACTTTTCTCCTATAACCGGACGGCCATGGCAACCAACCCAATTCGATTACTTGCTACTTGGATCAAGTATATCTAAATATACCTTTTTTAAAATTTAAATTTCAAATTTTAAATTTCAAATTTTAAATTTTGAATTTCAAATTTCAAAGAAATTTTAAATTTCAAATTTCAAATTTTTGAATTTCAAATTTTAAATTTTTGAATTTCAAATTTCAAATTTTGAATTTCAAATTTAAAATTTCAACCAAATTTTAAATTTCAAATTTCAAATTTTGAATTTTAAAATTTTGAATTTTGAATTTTGAATTTCAAAATTCAAATTTCAAATTTCAAATTTTGAATTTCAAACTTTTGAATTTTGAATTTCGACAACATTCAAAATTCAAATTTTAAATTTTAAATTTTAAATTTTAAATTAAAACTTTTAGATTACAACTTAATCTATGCATGCAAATTCATATATCATATCTTAGAACCGGTTCTGATACCATTTGTGGGAAAAATTCAATACAGGGGTAAAATGATAATTTTAAAACTTTTTCAAAATCACTATTTTATAATGGAAATTATTAATTAATCTAATTAATTAATAAGAATTTATCCTATACAAGGATCTAAATATGATATATAGCATGCATGTATTTAAATTTGAAATTCGAATTTGAACAGTAAACACTTTATTGTAATGTGTTCAGAACACAATACCTTTGTGCGGATAGTAGATCGCCGCAATCTGATCACCATCGAGAGAGTCTGATCATCACAATGTAGCCACACAATGTGTCTGGTCTCTGCAGATCATCCATACGAAGCTTCCGGTCTGATCGACTCCTCACGAATGCTAGCTCATTGTAGAGCCCTTTCGACGGTCGATGCTGATCGAACTCCTTCGATCGATGTCTGTCGATTCTTTGGATACTCCAGATCATCAGTAGACATTTTTGAGAGGATGTTGAAGATCTTCCTGAAATTTGGTGGGCTCACGATACTCGTAGCTCACCTTCTCACTTTTCAAACTCCAGGCTGAAACCCTGAAGAACTCACTGAAACCCTGTGCATATTTTTTCTTTCTTTTCTTTCTTTTTTTCTCAGATGGATATAGACCTTCACCTTGCACATAAGGATTCCTCATGCCCAGATTTTCTCTCCAAAATTTTTCTTACACACGCCCCACTCTTCTCCTCCTTTTAAAATATTAATCAAGGTCTTATCCACGTGAGAGGATAAAGATAAGTAATTGCACATTTGAATTCAAATCAAATTTTGAATTTAAATGAAAACTAATTTATCCCTATCCACTAAGGGCATGAGAAGAGGAGGGCGTGGCTTAATTTGTGCATAAGTGATTTCATGAGAAACATTTTCTCGTGTAATAAATAGGGTGCTAAAAGAGGATAAGGTCAAGGCGCTAAGATTGGTTGCTCATTCAAATTCAAACTTTATTTTGAATTTGAATGGCCAACCAATCATCCTTATCCACTCATATGGTGCATTAAAGTAGGGCGTGAGGAGGGCTTTGTGTGAGAAAAAATTCATGAGAACTTCCTTCTCGTGAATTATTTAAACCAACCTAATTGAACCAAATAAGTTAGGCCCAATTAGACTAATTTAAATCCAACTTAATTAGGCTTAATTAGGCTCAATAAAATCTTAATCAAAAAAAAATTAAGAATTGATTAAGCCCAACCTCTGATCATATCAGGGATCAAACCATCTCAATGATTAGGTCAACTCTTAACCTAATCGGATCAAACCCAACTGAATCCAATTCAATTGGACTTGATCCAAAATTAATTACTCAATTAAATTGAGTTAATTAGCAATCAAATCACTAATTAAACCCCTCATAAATATTGAGTCCAAATTCGATGGGTAATTGGATATCAGAATTCATCGATATGTAACCCTAATCGAAGAGTCCTAAACCAGTGGGACTCTTGACCCTGGTAGCCAAAATGTGTAGAATTCATGATCAGAGAATCCTGATTCTCGATCACAGAATCTCAAACATGAAGGACTCTTCACCAGCCATCAGATCAGATAGGAACCTTTAATGTGTGTGACCCCACAGGTTGGAACCTAAGCCGATAGCACAGGAACCAATTCTTGTACTAATCGAAGTGACCATCTAGCAATGATATCCGACGATCGGATAGGTAGAATAGTCGCAATCGCAACACTCAGAACCTACGTGAATATGGTTACTGTATAATTCACCTTTTGACCTCTGTATTTAGGATGACTCAGGGTTAAACTGTCAACCCTGATTAGATCATCCGAATCATGCTCAACTCAAACAGTCCTATGACTCCTCATAAAGACTACCCTGGCCAAGGTTTTGCTAAATTGAAACATGACTGTACGCAGCTCCTAAACTGGAGTGGTCATTCTTATCTTGACACACGCACCGACAAGTCAAGTACTTGACTACACCCAGCAGTCTTCCATCACTGAATTAGAAATTCAGGTAGTCCAGTGCCTAAGTACAGTGAGTTACTTGCAAGTCACCGTGGCCGTCTCAGGTCGGAGGGATATTTATATCCATATTCCATCGGAGCAAATCTTGACAGCAAAAATAGCTCTGGAGTCGGTCATGTTCAGTACAGATGTACCCTTACATCTCACCTGTATGCCATACCAGTGTCTCCACACTCATTGGTTTAGAGGACAACCAACCTATATGGCACATAATGACCTATGCTTGATAAACATTGTCATCGTTGGTAACAACGTATCATTTGGTCGCGAACAGATTTAAGGACTAAATGACAAATCCTCCTTTATCGAGTCTAAATAGTCCTAAGGACTTCACCACAATATAGGAGTTCATTAGAAGATGAAACATTTTATGATGAAAAATATCAAAATAATTTTTATTAATTCATAATTCATGTACATATATAAAAATGGGCACAACCATCAACAGACTGACGATTGGCTTTGGGATACTATTCCCAACAATCTGGAGGTATGCTCATTTTAGAATCTAATCTTACGGTTTCTTCTGCATCCAATTGGGTGCTTGACTCTGGTTCTAGTGCTCATTTGTGCACTTCTATGCAGGGTCTTGAGGAGAGCAAGAGGCTGAGGGATGGGAAGATGATCCTACACGTCGGAAACAGAGCAAGAGTTGCTGCCGTGGCTGTGGGAACCTATCCTCTGCGATTACCGTTAGGATTAGATTTAGTTTTAAGAGACTGTTATTATGTACCTGCAGCAAGCAGGAATTTAATTTTTATTTTATGTTTAGCACAAGAAGGCTATGTGATTAGCTTTCATAAGGACCATTGTAATATTTTTTTATGAAAATAATAAAGTTACAGATGGTTTTCTTATTAACGATCTCTATCAGCTATATATTGATGTATCTGTATTTAATACTGAGCAAAATGTGAATGCCATAGGAATTAAAAGGCGTAAAGATAGTCTAAATGATAAGTATTTGTGGCACCTAAGGCTAGGTCATATAGCGGAAGACAAGGTTAACAAATTGGAAAAATTCGGGCTATTGAGTCCATTGACTTTCGAGTCATATCTAGTTTGTGAATCATGCCTTCAAGGCAAAATGACCAAGCTTCCTTTTGTAGGATATGGGGAAAGGGCCACAGATCTACTTGCTCTAGTACATACGGATGTGTGCGGCCCATTTGATGTGCTGGCTAGAGGCAACTACGTCTACTTCATTACCTTTACCGATGATATGTCTAGGTATGGGTATATGTTTCTAATGAAATACAAGTCTGAAGCCTTTGAAAGGTTCAAAGAATTCAGACATAAGGTAGAAAAACAAACAGGAAAACCCATTAAGGTTCTTCAATCAGATCAAGGAGGTGAATACCTTAGTTGGGAGTTTCTAGACTATCTTAAGGACAATGGCATAGTCTCTCAATGGACTCCACCTAGAACGCCTCAACTCAATGGGATTTCAGAACGGAGAAATCAGACCCTATTAGATATGGTTCGTTTCATGATGAGCTTCACAGACCTCTCCGAATTTCTTTGGGGACATTGTCTCATGATAGTAATTTATGTATTGAATAAGGTTTTCTCTAAAACTGTTCCTACCACACCATATGAGATATGGCATGGTAAGAAGTCAAGTCTGAATCATCTCAGAATTTGGGATTGTCCAGCTCATGTCAAGAGATAGCAGACGAACAAGTTAGAGTTCAGATCTTTTAGAGCTCGATTCATAGGATATCCTAAAGAGTCATTAGGATACTATTTCTATATTCTGAAAGACCACAATATGATTGTGAGTCAAAATGTTATTTTTCTTGAAAAATAGTTTATTCAAGATGGTGGCATCGGAAGAATAGTTAAGCTCAAGGAGAATGTCTCCCAAGAGCAACGAGCTCAAGAACCTGAGGAACCTAATCAATCAGAACTAGTCCCAACACAATCTCTTCCACCTCGTAGATCGACTAGGGTTTTTCATCCTCCTGAAAGGTACTTAGGTACCATACAAGAGGAAGTAGAAAAAATATTCCTCATGGGAAATGGAGCTCATGGTGATGACCCCAAGACCTATGACGAGGCGATATTAGTTATCGACTTCGAGAAATGGTTAGAGGCAATGAGATCAGAAATTGACTCGATGCACTCAAACCAAGTTGGACCTTGGTAGATCCACCTGAAGGTATTGTACCTATTGGGTATAAATGGATCTTCAAGAGAAAGATAGGTGCAGATGGAAATGTATAGTCAGTGCGAAGGCATTGACTATCAGGATACCTTTTCGCCCGTAGCCATACTAAAATTCATCCACACATTGCTTGTTATTGCAGCCTATTTCGATTATGAAATATGACAGATGGATGTAAAAATGGTATTCTTAAATGGACATCTTGAGGAAAATATCTATATGGAACAGTCACTTGATTTCACATCCAGTGATGATGATCACAAGTTCTGCAAGCTGCAAAGGTCCATTTATGGACTTAAGCAAGCATCTCGGAGTTGGAATACTCATTTCAATGATGTCATCAAAATATTTGGTTTCATCAAGAATGAGGAGGAATCATGTGTGTTCAAAAAGATTAGTGGAAGCGCAGTTGTCTTCCTCGTATTGTACGTAGATGACATCCTCCTAATTGGGAATGACATTTCCATATTGATCTCAATCAAAGTATGGTTGTCTAAGGAGTTCTCTATGAAAGATCTAGGAGAGGCATCCTTTATACTGGGTATTAAGGTCTATAGAGATAGACCAAATAGGATGCTCGAACTTTCACAGAAGATGTACATAGAGGAGGTGCTAAAAAGGTTTAGCATGGAAAACTCCAAAAGAGGTTTATTACCTTTTAGACATGGCATTCATCTCTCCAAGAAGATGTACCCTAGCACACCTGAGGAGATTGAACGCATGAGCAAGATCCCTTATGCTTCTGCAATAGGGAGCCTCATGTATGCCATGCTATGTACACAACCTGATATAGCCCATGCTATGAGTGTCACAAGCAGATATCAGTCGAATCCAGACGAAGAGCACTGGACTTCTGTGAAATGTATTCTTAAGTACTTGAGAAGGCCTAAGGATATGTTTTTAGTCTTTGGGAATGGAGAACTCCAGATTCAGGGATATACAAACTCAGACTTTATGTCTGATATAGATGATCGAAAGTCGACATCTTGCAGTCTGTTCATTTGCAATGGTGGTGCAGTTAGCTAGAAAAGTTCCAAGCAGATGGTGATTGCTGATTCCACCATGGAGGCAGAGTATATTGCTGCATCAGAAGCTGCAAAGGATGCATTCTGGTACAAAAAGTTTGCCGTAAAGCTTGGAGTGATGTCATCGGATGCCATACCTCTTTACAGCGATAATAATGGCACCATAGCCCTAGCTAAGGAGCCAAGGTCTCATCAGAAGTTGAAGCACATTGAGTGGCGATTCCATTTGATCCGTGATTACCTCAAAAAAGGTTATGTCGAGGTCAAGAGAGTCAACTCCACAGATAATGTGGCAGACCCACTGACTAAGCCATTGGGCCAACAGAAGATCGAAGCCCACCTTGAGAAGATGGGACTTAGATATGTAGCCAATTGGCATTAGGTCAAGTGGGAGTTTGTTAGATGTGTGCCCTAGATGTCAGATCGACTGACATATTCTTGTACAAATCTAAGGACAAATTTATAATTTTGACTATAAATGAATGAAAAGGATTATTCTTCTATCACATTATATCTGTGATACATCCTTTTAGTTAGTGGGAATGTAAATTCATATTTTCAAGAGTTGAAAATTTAAGGCATGAATTTACATAACTAACTCATAAACAACTCCTAACCATAGGATCATCACGAGGATGATGATTGATCTGGAAGGTTGGTGTACGATCGCTTCTTTAGGATAGATGTATCTTAAGTCTATGGTGTGGAGACACCGGAGTGAGAGTACAGGTATTCATTGAGAACGAGAGTACTGAGCATGACCATATCAAGCAGTCATAAGGAAGTCTACCTTCTCGTCGATGACTAGCTCGATGCCGCAGTTATGTGTCTAGTTCTTTGATCTGAGGTGCATCGATAGTTCACTTTGAGTGTGTTATAGTTTGACTACACCATAACTCGATCTCCTAGCCATTCAGAATCCTAAGGTATATGTTGGCTGTAGCATATTCATTGTAGGAACTAGGTCGTACCAAGTTGGGATCTATCAACCTCGGTAGATGAGAGGAGTAGTCCTATGACAATTGAAAGATCGAGTCCTAAAGCCCATGGCCATGGCAGAGTGAAATAATGGAAAAGAGTTTTCTATTAAGGTTTCACATCGGACTCGGATCGATCGATTAACTCATATGATTGATGTTGGATTTGACGAATTCACCTTAACCCTAATTCAGTCGGGACTAATGATAGTGGAACTCAATCACATAGGTAACTGCATCAAGAGGTTCATCTTCAGTTTTAATGGGTTGCCACCACATACTGCTAGGTGTCACTGATGGATTTTGGGAGCAATTAGAATGATATTGATGATCGATCATTCTAATTGTCTGAATCAGAAGAATTCTGGTCCATCGAAAGGAGTTTCAATGATGTCGATGATGAGATCATGACATGTCTCATTACCATATAGAATTGAATCTAACTGGGTCACACAAACAAGGGTTAGAATCTAGATGTCATCAATTGGGCTAACCCAATTAATTTGGATTAGATCCAATTAGGTTCAAGGAAATCATGCTAGCACATGATTGAGCCTAACTTTCTCCTTGTGTAATCTTTTCTGTCTCTACTGAGCCAAATATGATTTGACTCATCCAGAGAACCTTGAAAAGATTTTTTTTAGTCTAAATAAAGCTTGTCCAGCTCGAAAAAGACTTGTCTTAATTCATGAGATGAATTTAAGACAACACCTGCTAATTTCTAGCACCTGCCAATTTTATTTTAGGACATCTGTCAAAAGTTGGCATATGGATCTTAAACTGAAGAGGGCTCATTGGAGAATTTTTGTGGAGTGTCCACATGCCAAAACCCAATTGAATTGGGTGCCATAATCAGATTATGGCATGAGCCCAATTGGATTAAAGTGGGTGCCCCAAATGGATAAGAACCAAAGAGTCCTGATAAACATGGACTCTTTGGCACCTCCTTGATTGAGCTTATCCAATATTGGTGCCAACTTAGGAGAGTGGGTGGGGTTATTATCTGATATGATCAGATGATATCACTCCACCAATCAAAATTTTTCTAAAATTTATTAGAATTTTCTGATTGATTGAATGATGTGGCACTGTGCAGCATACAGGGTTTATATAAACCCTGCTGTGCCTAGGGTTTCGGGGATGAAATTATTTTATGCACAAAACTCAATAGCTGCTGCCCCCTCTCCTCTTCTCTATATCTTTCCTGCTCTCCTTCCTCCCCTCTTCACGTCTAAAGAGTTGGACATCCATCTGGCAAAGATCCAAGGCGTGGTGATGCCTAGAACAGAAGGCTGCAGGACATCTTCGACAGGCTGCTGCTCCAACTTCAGAAGGAGTTCTGAAGTACTTTCAAATCAGATAAAGATCTGATTTTTGGAGCATAGATTTATGAGGAGAAGATATTTCAGATCCTGCCTGAGTAGATATCGGTAGAGGCTAGGCACTTGCGTGGCTACATCAGAACCTTGGGCTGTGCAGAGATCATCTACAGGGTAATCAGATTACCCTTGAGGTACTTCTTCTTTCATCATAGATTTAGATTTAATTTTAGATTCTAAATATCAGATAATAAAATTAGATCTAGAGAATTAGATTTGAAATATGTAGGATAAATTTTTAAAAATTATTCCGCTCTAGATTTGATGAAATCTGGAAGATCCTACGAGGAAAAGCGGTTTCTCCCCTTCAACTAATACAAAGATGTGGGTGCTCATTTGAAAAATGAGTCCACTGAATTGACTCGATGAAAGAGAACATCTTATGGAACTTGCATGACAAAGATTGTTCTCCAAGTGGGAGTTGTGCAAGTGATCCTTAGACCTGAGATCATCATGAAATCTTGTGCACATGAATACATATTTTGATTCATACTCAAGTATGGCTTTAAGACATGAACGGAGTGTTCTGGATATGGTAAGAGTATGTACGAAGGTTGTGAGTAGGTCAACATAGAATCGATCGCTCCTAGTAAGAGCAGATCGCATCCTGTGTATTCTCATTCGTAGATGATTCAGAAAAAAATCTTTTGGTCAAAAGTAAGAAGGAGATTAGAAAGAGTTTCTAATACTTCTTCATTGGAGTCATTATTAGTTAATTGAGAATCGATATGAATATGTGTTTGAGTTTGACATGATTCCATACTCATGAACATATTCAGGGTGCTAGGATGATCGAAGGATTGTATTACACGATAACTTGCCATTGAAGGATATATTTAATATTTTCACTAATTTTTTATATCTTTTAAGTAGTTATGATATGTTGCTAGATATTAATCTTGATTTGTAGATTTTTTATCAAATTAATGAGTTTAATTTGAACGTCAATTAGAAAGAGTTCTAATTACTGAAATCAGATTAGCTTGATTGGACCTAAATCGATTAGATTAAATTCTAATCAAATTAGGTCAACTTGTATCTAGATCAACTACTAGCTAGATGTGAAACCGAATGGGTCACACACATATAGAAATTGGCCAAGGACCCTTTATAAAAAAAGTTGATTGGAATTTTGGATTCAATCGGGGTTTCGGTAAGCATGTTAGCCGTGTGGAATCCCTAGCTCTTTTAGAGATCCATTTGGTCTCATGCCTTGCTCATTTGCTAGCCTAATTTGGTGAGTATTTGGGAATCCACCTAGAAGCAGCTAAAAAGATGCACCATATCTGGTGTACATGCAAAACAACTAAGAGTCCAACTTAAGAAGGACTCTTGGTGCTAATATGCAGAATGCATGTGCACTTTATTTGTGGCATGGAGAAGAACTAAGAATCCTTCTATTTTTGACCTATATTTTTTATGGCAACTAGACCAGATGATGAGCCACTTAGCATACTTTTTGAAGATGAAAAACCTATCAGATTGTGCATGAAAAAATTACTCAAAGTAATGCTGCATGCATGATAGTTTTTTCTGGATGCACGAAGGGATGCGAAGACTCCTTTTGTTTAGGGAGTCTTAAGTGACTTTTTATCTGATAATTTTTGTGATAAAGATTATTTTTAAGTTTTAATCACATGGTAAAAATTTGAAAAATTATCAGATTAAGAATGGTTGCTTTTCACACCCTTTTCTGGGTGTGCGCATGTGCGATAGGGAGAAGGTGCTCACATGTCTCTTCGATGAAGAGTCCTTCTCATATATGAAATCTTATCCAAATATTATGTCATTTGGTGATGCCCTTCCCATTTAATATAGGTTTATGTGGCAAAATTTTATGCTAATCTGATGTGCGTAGAGATGAAAAAAGCATCTTGTTCTGGGCATGCACGTGTGAGAAGGCAAGAATCGATGTATCACCCCCTGAAGAGTCCTTCTTTTTAAGGATTCTCAGATAAGTGATACAAGGACTTGATATACCTTTCCAAATGAGGCATGCCTTCTCTATTAGCACCCCATCTAGTGCTATAAATAGGGGATGGTAGATGGGGTGATAATTCAATTCTTACATCCCTTATCCGCTCCCTCTCTCCCTCTCTTACAACTCTAGGTTTTAGAACAAGGCTTGTTCTTTTAAGACAAGCCTAATCCTAATAACTCTAAGGGTTTAAGAGGTCTAGAAAAAGGTGGTCAAGTATAGTGGATGGTTCAAAAAGATTTAAATTCAGGTCTGGAGGAAGATCTGATCGATTGGTAGCTGCTTGAGTTCTAGGGGCTAGAACTCTTGATGCAAGGTGAAGAAAGAGCGCTGTCCTTCATTCAATTTTTATGTAGATCACTGTTGGAGGGCGGACATTTGGATGCCTTGTAGAAATTGGATTAGCATTATAGATATTCTTCTAATTCAACTTTATTTTATTATACTTTGATTGATATAGTCAAGAGTTTCTGGGCATTAGGGTTTCCAATGCATCGGGTGTTTTTAATAAAAATTTTAAACACCTAATCCTTCTACTATGCCATCGGAACCCAACACAATCTCATGATCAGACAGTCTGGTGATCTCTTCAATCTATGTACTAGATTACTAAGATCTAAAATCTAATTTCATACATAATTACATCAACATGCAATTATTGATAAAACTATTTTATATCATGAACATATCGTTGATCTTATCAATTATATTCTTCATTTAATCCAATTAGATTTGATGCATCATATACACCATATCAGATCTGAAATATATTTTATACTAATTATAAAATATTAATTTCAGATTTGATATCATATAAAAAATTAATTAGATGTAAACATGAATGTATAAGGAATAATTTTTTGGTAAAATCTATTTTCACACAGTGCTGCATTCTGATAGGATTTAGATCTAAATATCCATCAAAATGAATTCAATTTAGATCTAAAATAAATCTCACTTCATAAAAAAAATAAAAATATTAAAATTTTATTAAAATAAATATAAAATAGATTTTAGTTTACATTGTTATTCCATCAAAAATTCAGCAACAACAAAATTCTGTTATAACAAACTTATAACAACTTCAATAAACTATTGATTAGGTACCTCTAATCCAATCAAAATCAGATCAAAATTTTTTATAAATAGATCTAAATTAGGTTTAATATCTTACAAAAAATTTTAATTATATCTTATGTAATTAATCTTTAAAAATTTAGTTATGCATGTATGTATTTTAGACCTGCTCTGATACCAATTGAAGGGAAGGGAAACAGTTTCTCTTTGGAAGGCCCAGGTTGCGTCTAAAAATTTTTCTATTCATATACATAATTAAAAATTAAATTTTTACCTGATTAATAGTAAAATTAGAGATTAAATCTCAAATAATCTGATATAAACCTTCATGGAGGTCGGGATGTGCAGACCCTCTACTTCGCATGCATTTCAGACACCGCAGGAAAGTGGGATGAACTCCGATCCAATCAACTTCACAACCCCATCAAACAAGGAAAAAGAAGTGCTGGTGTGACACCTCACACCAGTAGGTGGGATGCCCAAAGAGAGCCCACACCCAAGGGAGAAGAGGCGGCAACAAGGGGAGAGGCCAAGGAGAAGAAGGGACCTCTCTCTCTTCTCATGCCTCTCTCTCTTTCTCTCTTCTCTCAATCTAGTTTGTTTGCTATGTATCCATAAGTAGAGACCTTCTCTATTTATAGATAAATCTCATGACCTAATAAGCATAGGAATCCTAACTCAAATCTGATTTGAATTAGTCTAATACTCATGAAAGAAAGAATTCTACATGAGATAGAATTGCCATCACTTATGACAACTAATTTGCACCCACTCTCTCACCCACATGAGACACCCCAAACCAGTACCATTTCAGGTGTTGGTCGGTTCACAAGAGAGGAGAATCTCAGTACAAGTGAGAATTCTCATATCTTATCCAAAATGGATCTGATTCGAGTCCAATTCAAAGCTGGATCGAAATAATTTTGAAAGGCTATCAATCTAAAATTTTTTAGGACTTTTATTGTTGGGAATAGTGTCTCAAAGTCAATCGTCAGTCTGTTGATGGTTGTGCTCATTTTTGTATATGTACATAAATTATAAATTAATAAAAATTATTTTGGTATTTTTCATCACAAAATGTTTCATCTTCTAATGAAGTCCTATGTTGTGGTGAAGTCCTCAGGACTATTTAGACTCGACAAAGAAGGATTTGTTATTTAGTCTTAAATCTGTTCGTGACCAAATGATACGTTGTTACCAAGGATGACAACGTTTATCAAGCATAGGTCGTTGGGTGTCATATAGGTTGGTTGTCCTCTTAACCAATGAGTGTGGAGACACTTGTATGGCATACAGATGAGATGTAAGGGTACATCTGCACTGAATGTGACCAACTCCGGAGCTATTTCTGCTGTCAAGATTTGCTCCGATGGAATATGAGTATAAATGTCCCTCCGACCTGAGACCGCCACGGTGACTTGCAAGCAACTCACTACACTTAGGCACTGGACTACCTGAATTTCTAATTCAGTGACGGAAGGCTGCTGGGTGTAGTCAAGTACTTGACTTGCCGGTGCATGTGTCAAGATGGGATTGATCACTCTAGTTTAGGAGCTATGTACAGTCATATTTTAATTTAGCAAAACCTTGGCCCGGATAGTCCTTGTGAGGAGTCATAGGATTGTTTGAGTTGAGCACGATTCGGATGATCTAATCAGGGTTGACAGTTTAACCCTGAGTCATCCTAAACACAGAGGTCAAAAGGATGAATTATACAGTAACCATATTCACATAGGTTCTAAGTTTTGTGATTGTAACTATTCGACCTATCCGATCATCGGGTATCATTGCTAGATGGTCACTTCGATTAGTACAGGAATTGGTTCCTGTGCTACCGGCTTAGGTTCGAACCTGCAGGGTCACACACATTAGAGGTTCCTATCTGATCTGATAGCTGGTGAAGAGTCCTTCATGTCTGAGATTCTGTGATCGAGAATCAAGATTCTCTGATCATGAATTCCACATATTTTGGGTATCGGGGTCAAGAGTCCCACTGGTTTAGGACTCTTCGATCAGGGTTACATATCGATGAATTCTGATGCCCGATTATCCATCGGATTTGAACTCAATATTTATGAGAGATTTAATTAATAATTTAATCACTAATTAACTTAATTTGATTGAGTAATTAATTTTGGATCAAGTCCAATTGAATTGGATTCAGTTGGGTTTGACCCGATTAGGTTAAGAGTTGACCTAATCGTCGAGATAGTTTGGTCCCTGATATGATCAGGGGTTGGGCTTAATCAATTCTTGATTTGATTAGGATTTTATTGAGTCTAATTTAGCCTAATTTAGTTGGATTTAAATTAGTCTAATTGGGCCTAACTTATTTGGTTTAATTAGGTTGGTTTAAATAATGAAACCACCTTAACCCATTCTCCCTGCGCCACCTCACTTCCACTGCACCCATTTGAATTCACGAGAAGGAAGTTCTCATGAATTTTTCCTCATGCAATGCCCTCCTCATGCCCTACTTTAATGCACCATTTGAGTGGATAAGGATGATTGGTTGGTCATTCAAATTCAAAACAAAGTTTGAATTTGAATGAGCAACCAATCTTAGCACCTTGACCTTATCCTCTTTTAACACCCCATTTATTACATGAGAAAATGTTTCTCATGAAATCACTCACACACAAATTAAGCCACACCCTCCTCTTCTCACGCCCTAAGTGGATAGGGATAAATTGGTTTCTATTTGAATTCAAAATTTGATTTGAATTCAAATGTGCAATTACTCATCTTTATCCTCTCACGTGGATAAGATGTTTTGACGTTGTTTTAAAAGGAGGAGAAGAGTGGGGCATGTAAAAGAAAAATTTTGGAGAGAAAATCTGGGTGTGAGAAATCCTTGTGTGCAAGGTGAAGGTCTATATCCTTTCGAGAGAAAAAAGAAAGAAAAGAAAGAAAAAATGTGCGTAGGGTTTCAGTGAGTTCTTTAGGGTTTCAGCCTGGAGTTCGAGAAGTGAGAAGGTGAGCTACGAGTGTTGTGAGCCCACCAAATTTTCAGAAGATCTTCATCTTCCTCTCAAGCATGTTTGCTGACGATCTAGAACATCCAAAGAATCGGTAAACATCGATCGAAGGAGTTCGATCAGCATCGACCGTCGAAAGGGCTCTACAACGAGCTAGCACTCGTGAGGAGTCAATCAGACCGAAAGCTTCATGTGGATGATCCACAGAGGTCAGACACATTGTGTGACTACATCACGATAATCAGACTCTTCCGACGGTGATCAGATTACGGTGATCTACTACCCGCACAAAGATATTGTGTTCTGAACACATTACAGTAAAGTGTTTACTGTTCAAATTTAAATTTTAAATTTAAATGCATGCATGCTATATATCATATTTAGATCCTAGTGTAAGATAAATTCTTATTAATTAATTAGATTAATTAATAATTTTTACTATAAAATAATAATTTTAAAAAAGTTTTAAAATTACCATTTACCCCTGCACTGATTTTCCCCACAATTGGTATCAGAGCGGGTTCTTAGATATGATATATATATTTACATGCGTAGATTAAGTTGTAATCTAAAAGTTTAAATTTGAAATTTGAAATTTAAAATTTAAAATTCAAAATTTGAAATTTAAATTTTGAAATTTGAAATTTGAAATTCAAAATTCAAAATTCAAAAATTTGAAATTCAAAATTTGAAATTTAAAATTTGAAATTTGGTAGAAATTTCAAATTTGAAATTCAAAATTTAAAATTCAAAATTTAAAATTCAAAATTTAAAATTCAAAAAATTTAAAATTTAAAATTTGAAATTTATTTGAAATTTGAAATTTGAAATTTAAATTTTGAAGGTGGTATATTTAGATATACTTGATCCAAGTAGCAAGTAATCGAATTGGGTTGGTTGCCACGGCTGTCCGGTCATAGGAGAGAAGTAGGGTTTAAAGGCCCTCTCTTCCCATTCGATGGGGTCTCCTATGGCAGTAGGGGTGCCGATGCGATTATATCCCATGCAGATGAAGTAGCGAAGGAAATATTCATGATTTATTTTGATTGATTTATTTTTTATTATGTAAATAGCAATAGGATTGCTATTTATGAAATGTGCTGATATATTTGTGTAATGAATCAACATATTTGGTGAACAAAAAATAAAATCTTTCAAATTTAAAAATTATTTTCGAAATACCAAACCCTGACCCATCAGCCTAAATACTTAATTAAAAGAATTAAGTGTTGTCTAGTAGGTCTAGAATTATGAATTAAGACCTAAGACAATTGCATAAACTTGTGGGTCAGTGGTTAGATGGATTAGGTCCATAATTGGGTTAGACCTAAGGTTAGCTTAAAGAAATGGACTAAATTAGAGTAATTGGTCAAATCTAATCAAAAGTTGAATTAGATTAGGTCAAGGATACTCTAGACTCAACTCCAATAGTTGTAGTTGAATGGGTCCATGTCTTTAACTAGACCAAGATGGACTTAATTCATGGCTACGCGGTGGAACCCTATTTACTAAGTTGATTAAATTAAAACTAATGAACCAGTTGGTGTCTAAGGTAAGTTTGGCAGTTTGACCAGTGATTTTTAAGCGGAAGCTACTCGCAGTGATTTTGAAAGGAATATGCCCTACAAGCCAATCGAAATTTGTATTTTGATGGGTTTTTCTTGTAATCTTTCAGACTTATGTATTGACTCTTTAAATAATAAAAGGCATTTTCATTATATGTTGCATCTTACTTTAGTAATGATTATGATGAACTCCATAAATCAAGAAAATGGATTTAGGGTTATGATGAGATCATACCTATGAGACCTAAAATCCTAAAAATCCTGATTTAGAATATTCCTAGTCATAGGAGCATTGAGTAGGAGATCAATGTTCCAGATAGATTAGCACTTTCTATGTATGCTCGATGGAGAGGGTGGCAGATCTCATATGTCACTTGTGTGAGACACTAATACAAAGAAGTGGGTGCTCATTAGAGAATGAGTTCACTGAATTGATCCGACTTAAGAAACATCTTATGGAATTTACTTACCTGTCAAGAGATGTTTTCTTATAGTGGGAGTTGTGCATGTAATCCTTTGACCTGAGACTACCATAGAACCTTGTATACATGAATCCATATTTTTTTGTTCATACTCATTCATGACTTAGTCATGTACGGGGTGTTCTAGATATGGTAGAATG
Source organism: Elaeis guineensis (assembly GCF_000442705.2). Taxonomy (NCBI): domain Eukaryota; kingdom Viridiplantae; phylum Streptophyta; class Magnoliopsida; order Arecales; family Arecaceae; genus Elaeis; species Elaeis guineensis. The sequence continues at coordinate 105,553,765 of NC_026000.2, read as the reverse complement.
TGTATGGAGGTTGTGAGTAGGTCAACATGGAATCGATCACTCCTGGTAAGAGGAAATCGCATCCTACTTGTTCTGATCGATTGATGATTCAGGAAGCCTTTGATCAAAACAAAATAAAAATTAGAAAGAGTTTCTAATATTTTATTAATTAAATCATCATATAAGATTGAGAGAAATATGAGTATGATATTGGATTTGACATCATTTCATATCCAGAGTCATATTCGTGGTGCAGGGAGATCGCAGGATCAAATTGCACGATAACTTTCCACTGAAGGGTATTTTTGGTATTTCTATCAAAAATTTTATATCTTTCAGATAGACATGATACATTGCTAGACGTCAATCTTGTCTTATGGGTTTGATCGAATTAAAGAGTTTAATTCAATCACCAATTAGAAAGAGTTCTAATTGCTGAAATCGGGTTAGCTCGATTGGATCTAGATCGGTTAGATTAAATTCTAATCAAATCAAATCGACTTGAACTCAGACCTATTGCTGGTTAGATGTGGAATCCAATGGGTCACACACAAAGGGTATTGATCTGGGGTCTAATTAGATTAGATCATGTTTGCAAAATTGACATGCTAGCACATGTTGCAAAAAACTAGCTCCATGTTTCGAATCAGGTTTAAAATTGATTCCAGATTGGGCTAATTAAAGCTAAATTAATTCAAATAAATTTTGGATTTGAGTTGGTTCAGCCCTTTTCTGCATATACCAAAAATGTGGAGCCAGGAAACCAATTCTCCATGAGTCAAGAATTTTTCTTGTGCGTGGGTGCAGTTTTTGTGTGCAGAAATAGTTTTCGCATCCCATGAGATGGAATGCCTCATCTTGAGCTTATCCTATGTTCCATGATGAAATAAATTTTTGAATGATTCATATCTTTGTTTTGAGCACTCATAATTTTTTTGAAGTTAAAATTCCTTCTGGTTTAATCGTGGAAATTCATTGAAGTTGGAAATCCTGTCAGCCTGATCCATGCGCCTGACCAAGAGTCCAACTTGTGAAGGACTCTAACCTATCTGTCAGGCCACTTTTTAATCTGAATTTTTTTCCACAACATTCTCATGTTAGCACCTTAATTTTTGGCCATTGGATGGACAAAATTATATTGATGGGTGGTGGAAAAAAAAATTATGCCATGCAAATCTGCGTGACTCATCGGAGAATCATTGAGAAAAATGTTCCGAAGAGTCCTTCTGCATGAAGTGTCTCTTGGATTTTTTTCTGATGATTTTCATGTATCAAAAACTTTTAGATAGGCATGAGAATTCATCAAGAGGTGTGAGATTTTCTGATGGATGCGAGATGGCACGTGGAAGGGGCGGAAAAAATTCCCGAAGGCAACCCATCGCTAAGTATTTAAAGGGGGGTGCGCTGGGGGATTGGATTGATTCAGATTTCCAATTCTCCTTTCTTTCTAACATCCTCTCCCTATTGTCCAATTAGTCTCTTCCTTCTCTTGTTAGGACAAGTCCAAAAATAGAAAGGACAAGTCCGATTTTAGGACAAGAGTCTAGGAAGAGAATTAAGGAAGACAAGGAGAGAAGAAAGGTAGGGATAGGAATGCTAGGAGAAGAGGAAGAGCGTCTTGAGGTCCTGGTGTTCAAGAAAATTCTCAGAGTTAGAATTTTGGAGGAGAAATCATCTCAAAGAGTTGGTGTCCTGATCATAGCCCTGTGTGGATCACCGTTGGAGGGCGAACACTTGGGCGCCTGGTGGAGGTTCTGCCGAAATTTGGATTAAGCGCTGCAGGTATTCTTCTATAACTTAAATTTAATCTTGAATTTATGTTATATATGATTGTTAATCATCAAGAAGATACTGGTTTAAGGGTTTAATATTTAAGATTTCTTTATTAAAATTTTTAAATCCATTATGTTTCCACTGTGCATGCCCACTCTGAAACCCTACAGTGGTATCAGAGCCGGCCTTGTTTGGTTCAATCATATATACATAATATTTATGTGATCCATAATATGATTTATACTATAAAATGATTTATGCTTTCATATGATGATATGAAATAATACATATATCATTCCCTACTTCATCATCTTGACATAAGGTTGTCCTAGCATAACGGGATTATGCTGCAAGGTTGTCCTAGGATGATGAATGTCCATATGTTACACTTGCACATGTAGAAAATTTTAATGTTGATACATAAATGGGTATTATGTAGTTAGAATATGCATGAGACCAAATAAAAGCCCTCATTAGAAAATTATATTAAGTGGTAATGATATGCAACTATGGGTTAACCAATTCTTGATCAATTGATCAATTGGTGTCTAGGAAAGTGCTATAGGTGGTTTTTTAATTGGTTCCGTTGTCTGACCTGGCCAATTTATTGGTGTCTAAGGAAAGCAACGGGGGGACCCCCACCTTACTTACCTGGCCAATTGGATTAAGCGATCTTGATATTGAAAAACCCTAATGTTGAAAATACTATTAAGGGCCTTCCTTCATGCTAGGTTAATGTTACATCATGAACTATGGTTAGTTTGTTGTGTTAACATGAGGCTTGTCATAAGGATTGATATAACATAATCCTGGTGCATAGAAGATGCTTACGGCAAGTTTGAATATACTGCTTTGTTGTGTTAACACAAGGGCAGTTATATTAGAATTTGACTGTATTGAAATGAAGGGTCTAACTTAACTAAAATATTATAGCTTGTTGTGTTAACACAAGGCTAATAATATTTTAGAGGCCAAGATATAATATTAAAAATTGTATGAGATGCAATTGAAAAGAATTTCCTACCTATGAACTCATAAGGGTTTGTTGTGTTAACACAAGATCATTATGAGGAATTAGGGTCTCAATCCCACTAAGATAAATATAACATATATCTCGTTCATCATAGTAGAGGGTTATGATGTTCGATAAAATAGTGGGAGGTACAATTAAATCTAAAGACCTTATTTAATTGTATGAGTTAATATGAGTTGTTTGCTTATGTAATATTCTTTAATTATTGTAGATTAAATTCTACAAATGACATCTTCACTATCATTGCGAGGAATTTTAGATTCCAACAAGTTGATCGATCCCAATTATGTGGACTGGTTGAGGAATTTAAAGATCGTACTCACTCAGGAGAAACTCTCCTATATTCTTGACATCCCTGAACCACAAGAGGTAGGGGATGATGCCACAGAAGAGGAGGTATCCACATACAGGATGTGGAAGAATGACAGTTTGACTGTCAAGTGCATCATACTGGCCTCTATGAGCAATGAGTTGCAGAGGCAGCATGAGAGCATGGATACTCAATCCATACTCCTCAATCTTAAAGAGTTGTATGGAGAATAGAGTAGAACTGCTAGATATGAGATATCTAAGCAGTTATTCCGTGCTAGAATGACTGAGGGATCATCCATACAAGACCATGTCCTGAAGGTCATTGATCTGATCACTAGATTGGGTCAACTTGATTTTGTGATGGATGGAGAATTAAGTCAGGATTTGATCCTGCAATCTCTTCCCGAGTCATTCGCTTAGTTTGTTGTGAACTATCATATGAACAAACTGAATACCTCCTTACCTGAGTTGTTAAATATGCTTAAGACAACTGAGAGCCATATTAAGAAAGAAAAGGCTCCACTTCTTCTTGTGGGTAAAACCTCTAAGTAGAAGTCAGATTTTAAGGGTTCAAAGAAAGCACTGAATCCTAAGGGTGGCAAGATGAAGAAGAAGGGGAAGAAAGTCTCCGGACAGGGTACCTGCTTTCACTACGGCAAGGTAGGACACTGGAAAAGAAATTATAAATTATATCTTGCAACTATAAAGGCAGGTGCAAGCGATGCACCAAAAGGTATGTATGAGATACATACAATTTTGTCTTTAAGTTCTTCCAATTCAGACTCTTGGGTATTAGATACTGCCTGTAGTTCTCATATCTGCAGGTCGTTGCAAGGGCTGTAGAACATTAGAGTGCTGAAGAAGGTGACTTCGAGCTCTACGGCATTGGAGGAGAGTCAATCCAAGCATAGGCTGTAGGGACATATATGTTAATGTTACCTTCTGGAAAGATCTTAGAGCTAGAAAACTGTTATTATATGCCTAAGTGTTGGGAATAGTGTCCCAAAGCCAATCGTCAGTCTGTTGACGGTTGTGCTCCTTTTGTATTAGTACATGAATTATAAATAAATAAAAGTTACTTTGGCATTTTTTCATCACAAATGTTTCATCTTCTAATGAACTCCTGTGTTGTGGTGAAGTCCTTAGGACTATTTAGACTCGACAAAGGAGGATTTGTCGCTTAGTCTTTAAACCTGTTCGCGATCAAATGATACATTGTTACCAAGGATGACAACGTTTATCGAGCATAGGTCGTTGTGTGCCATATGGGTTGGTTGTCCTCATAACCAAGGAGTGTGGAGACACTGGTATGGCATACAGGTGAGATGTAATGGTACATCTGCACTGAACGTAACCGACTCTGAAGCTATTTCTGCTGTCAAGATTTGCTCCGATGGGATATGGATATAAATGTCCCTCCGACCTGAGACCGCCATGGTGACTTGCAAGCTACTCACTGCACTTAGGCACTGGACTACCTAAATTTTTAATTCAGTGACGGAAGGCTACTGGGTGTAGTCAAGTACTTGACTTGTCGGTGCGTGTGTTAAGATGGGATTGACCACTCCAGTTTAGGAGCTGTGTACACTCATGTTTCAATTTAGCAAAATCTTGGCCAGGGTAGTCCTAGTAAAGAGTCACAGGATTAATTGAGTTGAGCATGATTCGGATGACTCATCAGGGTTGACAGTTTAACCCTGAGTCATCCTAAACACAGGGGTCAAAAGGGATGAATTATACGGTAACCATATTCACGTAGGTTCTGAATGTTGTGATTGTGACTATTTGACCTATCTGGTCGTCGGGTACCATTGCTAGATGGTCACTTCGATTAGTACAGGAATTGGTTGCTGTGCTACCGGCTTAGGTTCGAACCTGCGGGGTCACACACATTAGAGGTTTCTTTCTGATCTGATGGCTGATTATGAGTCTTATGTGTTTGGGACTCTATGATTGAGAATTAGGATTCTCTGATCATGAGTTCCACACATTTTGGATACTGGGGTCAAAATTTTGAATTTCAAATTTTGAATTTAAAATTTGAACTCTTTGATCAGGGTTTCATATCGGTGGTCTCTAATGCCTAATTGCCCATCGAATTTGGACTCAATAATTATGAGAGATTTTATTAGTGATTTGATCACTAATTAACTCAATTTGATTGAGTAATTATTTTTGGATCAAGTCCAAATGAATTGGATTCAGTTGGGTTTGATCCGATTATGAGAGTACTGAGCGTGATCACCTCAAGTAGTCATAAGAAAGTCTACCTTCTCGTCGATGACTAGCTCGATGCTGTAGCAGTGTGTCTAGTTCTTTGACCTGAGGTACATCGACAGTTCACCTTGAGTGTGTTATAGTTTGACTACACCATAACTCGATCTCCTAGTCATTCGAAATCCTGAGGTGTATGTTGGCTGTAGCATATTCATTGTAGGAACCAGATCGCACCAAGAAGGGATCTATCAACCTCAGTAAATAAGAGGAGTAGTCCTATGATGATCGAAAGATTGAGTCCTTAAGCCCATGACCATGGTAGAGTGAAATAATGGAAAAGAGTTTTTTATTAAGATTTCACATCGGACTTGGATCGATCGATTGATTCATATGACTGATGTTGGGTTTGACGAGTTCACCTTAACCCTAATTCAATCGGGACTCATGATAGAAGAACTCAATCACACAGGTAGCTGCACTGAGAGGTTCGTCTTCATTTCTGATGGATTGCCACCATATACTGCTAGATATCACTAGTGGATTTTGGGAGCAATTAGAATGATCTTGATGATCGATCATTCTAATTGTCTGAATCAGAAGAGTTCTGGTCCATCGAAAGAAGTTTCGATGATGTCGATGATGAGATCATGACATGTCTCATTACCATACAGAAATAAATCTAACTGGATCACACAAATAAGAGTTGGGGTCTGGATGTCATCAATTGAGCTAACCCAGTTCGATTGATTTGGATTAGATCCAATTAGATTCATGGAAATCGTGCTAGCACACGATTGAGCCTAACTTTCTCCTCGTATAATCTTTTCTATCTCGACTGAGCCAAATGTTATTTGACTCATCCAGAGAACCTTGAGAAGGTTTCTCTCAGTCTGACTGGAGCCAGTCCAGTTCAAAAAAGTCTTGTCTTAATTCATGAGATGAATTTAGGAGAACACCTGCCTATTCACCTGCCATTTCCATTTTAGGACATTGGTCAAACGTTGACCCATGGACCTTGGACTGAAGGCCACATGGCAAGAGATCATTGGAGATTTTTTGTGGAGTGTCCACCTACTAAATTGAGCCTCAAAGTGGGTGCCATTTTCAGATTGGGCGTGCACCCCAAGTGTATAAGGATAGAGTCTCATGAGATGAGGACTCTGATCCCTTGATCAACTTGGACTGTGGGGTGCCAATCTCACTGTGCTTATCCAGTGTTGGTGCCAACAGTAAAAGGGATTATGGGGATTCGTATCTGATATGATCAAATGACATCACTCCATCAATCAAAATTTTTTCAGAATTAATTAAAATTTTTTGATTGGTCGAATGATGTGGCACTGCATGGCACAGTAGGGTTTATTTAAACCCTGTCTGTGCCTAGGGTTTAGAGTCTCTACTCAATAACCAGCAAAAGCATGAATCTCTCTAATTCTCCATGCCTCCTCTACTCCTCTCCCTCCCCTCTTCACATCCAAGAGGTTGGGCATCCATCTGGTGCTTGTCCAAGGCATGGTGGCTTCCTAATTAGAAGGCTGCAGAGATTTGTTGAGAAGCTGCTGCTCCAGCTTCAGAAGATCTTTTGAAGATCTTCCAGATCTGATCCAGATCTGATTTTTGGAGAAAAAATTTGCAAGGAGAAGATGATCCAAATCCTGCTTGAGTGGATATCGCTGGAGGATAGACGACTGCGTGGCTATTTTAGAACCTCAGGCATTGCTGCGATCATCTACAGGGTAATCTAGTTACCCTAGAGATATTTCTCTATTCCTTATATTTTCAGATTTAATTTTAGATTTAATATCAAATAATAAAAATTAGATCTAATAGATCTTAGATCTAAAATATCATAGGATAATATTTTTTGAAATATTCCACCCCAGATCTCATTAGATCTGGAAGATCCTACAAGGAAAAAGCTAATTTTTCCTTCAACTGGTATCAGAGCTAAGTTGATGGCTCTATTTCAGATCTAATTTAGATCTAATTTTTATTTTTATTTATCTGATATTAATAGATTTCAGATGTCATATCAGATGTGATAGGATCTGATGTCAGAAAAATTTAAAATTAAATCTAAGTAGATCTAACATGTATGAGATGCATGACTAGACTAGGAATAGTTTGATCTATGAATAGTCATATAGTTTTATATTTTAATGTGATTAAAATATAAATTAGATCTAATTTTATTCTCTATATTTTTGATGTTATAAATATTATATTCTGATCAAAAAATAAAAAATAAAATTTTAATTAATAGATAAGTTTGATCTGTTGCATGCCTAGACTAGTTATAGAATTATTCTAGTAACTGTCTAGAATAGATTTTATATTGAATAGTTTAATTTAAATATTATTTTTCAGATGTTATATGTGATGTATTAGATCTAAAAGTATGCTAATTAGATCAGATTTTAATACATGAGATGTATGCAAAGCATGTATAAGTTAGATCTGAAATTATATATGTGATATGTAACTTAGATCTAACTAGTTTTGTAGTTAAATTAATAGTCTGATTAAGGTGTTCCTTATGGCCGTCCAGTCATAAGAATAAAGTAGGGTTTAAGACCCTCTCCTCTCATTCAATGGGGTGTTCTTATGGCGTGTAGGGGTGCTGCACATTCATCCTTAATCAAAAATTAAAATTTACTTTTCTGCAAAATCCTAGATCCTAAAACCCTAAGATTTATTTTACATATTTTGTTTATGAACCCAAGACTTAATTAATGAATTAAACCTATGAAATTAAATTAGGTCTAAAATTAAGAATTTCAAATCTAAGCCATTTTCATAAAATTGAGTTTGGGCTTGGGTAGCTCAATTAGGTCTAGCGGTTGATCAAATCGAATCAAAAGTTGGTTAGGTGGTATCATGAAAGCTAACAATTGACCAGCCTAATAGGATTAAGTCTAGGTCAAGATCGAATCATATTTAGATATGACTCGATCAAGTTAAGACCTAATTTGGCTCAGTGGTTAGAGCCTGGATTGTAGACTAACCCAATTGGTTCTGGTTTGACAATTTGGTGTCTAAGGTAAGTTGGGCAGATGCAACCGACTAGTTTTCAATTGGGAGCTACTCGACTCGAATGCGTTCTAGTCAAGTTAATGGCATATTCCTCCCTTCGGTCTCACTTACTTGGCCATATGTATCGATCCAGTTCTGATTCGAGGTGGCTAATAATTCGAGCTAACTCATGTCACTAGGTTAGTCATAATTGTTATGACTATGTCAAGTCAAGTTTAATGAGACCTAAATCAAATCTTCTTAAGAAAACATTAAGTCTAAGGTCTTCCACCATTGTGGATGTGCAGGCCCTTCCTGGGGTTGATTGTTCTCGACTGGTTACAGTGGCTTAGTTGCATCGGAAAGATGCAACCATGTCCATTAGGCGTTGGATGCTATGGATTAGAGGATGGGTGGTGCTTAATATTCCAGATACGGTGAGGGACCCAATCAGGAATCTAATTCGTGCAAATGGTGGGTCTGACTTAACTAAGGATTGGAGCAATATTTCGGGCATGGTGAGCTTCATGAATTAGAGACCAAGTTTTGGGTGCACCATGATTAGAGAATCATTGGACAAGAGTTGTCCACTCATCGATTGACCCATCACCAATAACTGTTAGGTGAGATGGTGAGCCAATCGGTGAGATCGTACCACCCACTAGAAATCACTAATCACGGAGATTTTCACATCTCTACCTAGGGAGTGTAGGGATCTGAAAAAATAGTGAGAGCCTAATTTATTTAAAAATGAAACCCCTGAATAAATTGGTTAAGTCTGATTACAAAATCTAACTAGAAACTTTTAACTTTCTATAGGAAACATATCTACGTCCAACCCCCTGACCAAAATACTAGACACCCATAGATTGACTGGACCTAATTTCAAGGACTGGTTGAGGAATTACAGAATTATTCTGGGTTTCGAGAAACTGACTCATGTCTTGGACTAGGACCCACCTGCCATGCTAGCACGTCCGACTGTTGAACAGAGAGCATCTCTGAAAAAATGGATGGATGACGATAACAATGCCAGGTACTACATGTTGGGTGCCATGTCTGATGACTTGCAGCACCAGCATGAAAATATTATGACTACCTGCCAAATGTTGGCTCACCTATAACAGTTGTTTGGTGAACAAAGTCGTGCAGTCAAGTATCAAGTCTACCAAATGCTTTTTAAAGCTAAAATGCATGATGGGCAGTCAGTCCAAGATCATTGTTTATCATAGATCAAGGATATTAAGGAGCTTGAGAAGCTCGATGTTATCTTAGACAAGGATTTTCAAATTGATGTGATCCTTCAGTCTTTGTCTGATGCATATGGTCAGTTCATCATGAACTTCCATATGCATAAGATGCAGTGTAACTTGGCTGAGTTAATGAACATATTGGTTATGGCTGAGCTTTCTTTGAAGGGTTCAAAAGGCTCAGTCCTTACTATGGAGTGGATTTCTTCCAAGAGAAAGTCTTTTGAAAAGAAGAAGAAGTTTGCGAAGAAGCAGAAGGTGGATGGGAAGAAGAAGAAGACAGAACCGAAGAAGAAAGCTGCTGAAAAAAAAAATATTTCCACTGTAATTTAGACGGCCATTGGAAGCGGAACTGTCCTCAATACCTGGCCATCCTGAAGAGCAAGAAGGATGGTCCTTCTTGAGGTATGCTCGTTATAGAATCTAATCTTACGGTTTCCTCTGCATCCAGTTGGGTACTTGACTCTGGTTCTAGTGCTCATTTGTGCACTTCTATGCAGGATCTTGAGGAGAGCAGGAGGCTGAGGGATGGAGATATGATTCTACGCATCCGGAATGAAGTAAGAGTTGCTGCTGTGGCCATTGGAACCTACCCTCTGCGATTATCGTTAGGATTAGATTTAGTTCTCAGAGATTGTTATTATGTGCCTGCAGCAAGCAAGACTTTGATTTCTGTTTCATGTTTAGCACAAGAAGGCTATGTGATTAGCTTTCATAAGAACCATTGTAATATATTTTATGAAAATAATAAAGTTATAAATGGTTTTCTTATTAATGATCTTTATCAGCTACATATTGATGTATCTGTATTTCATATCGAGCAAAATATGAATGCCGTGGGAATTAAAAGGCCTAGAGATAGTCTAAATGATAGGTATCTGTGGCACCTAAGGCTAGGTCATATAATGAAAGATAGGGTTAACAAATTGGAGAAATTCGAGCTATTGAGTATGTTGACTTTCGAGTCATATCTAGTTTGTGAATCATGCCTTCAAGGCAAAATGACCAAGCTCTCTTTTACAGGACATGGGAAAAGGGCCACAGACCTACTTACCCTAGTACATACAGATGTATACGGCCCATTTGATGTGCTGGCTAGAGGCAACTATGTCTACTTCATTACCTTCACCAATGATATGTCTAGGTACGGGTATGTGTTTCTAATGAAACACAAGTCTAAAGCCTATGAAAAATTCAAAGAATTTAGACATGAGGTAGAAAAACAAACAGAAAAGTCCATTAAGATTCTTCGATCAGATCGAGGAGGTGAATACCTTAGTCTGGAGTTCCTAGACTATCTTAAAGATAATGGCATAGTCTCTCAATGGACTCCACCTAGAATGCCACAACTCAATAGGGTTTCAGAATGAAAAAATTGGATCCTATTAGATATGGTCCATTCCATGATGAGCTTCACAGACCTTCCTAAGTTTTTTTGGAGATATTATCTCATGACAGCAATATATGTATTGAATAGGGTTCCCTCTAAAACCGTTCCTACCATACCGTATGAGATATGGCATGGTAAGAAGCCAAGTCTGAGTCATCTCAAAATTTGGGGTTGTCCGGCTCATATAAAAAAATAGCAGGCGGACAAGTTAGAGTTCAGGTCTTTTAGAGCTCGATTCATAGGATATCCTAAAGAGTCATTAGAATACTATTTCTATATTCTGAAAGATCACAATGTGATTGTGAATCGACATGCTATATTTTTTGAAAAATAATTTATTTAAGATGGTGGCATCGGAAGAATAATTAAGCTCAAAGAGAATGTCTCCCAAGAGCAATGAGCTAAAGAACTTGTGGAACCAAATCAAATAGAACCAGTCCTAACACAACCTCTTTCACCTCGTAGATCGACTAGGGTTTTTCATCCTCCTGAAAGGTACTTAGGTACTATACAAGAAAAGTAGAAGAAATATTCCTCACAAAAATGGGGCTCATGGTGATGACCCCAAGACCTATGACGAGGCGATATCAGATATCTACTCCGAGAAATGGTTAGAGGCAATGAGATCAGAAATTGACTCTATGCACTCAAATCAAGTCTGGACCTTGGTAGATCCACCTGAAGGTATTGTACCTATTAGATGTAAATGGATCTTCAAGAGAAAGATAGGTGTTGATGGAAATGTGGAGACATTCAAGGCCAGGCTCGTAGCAAAAGGTTATAGTCAGTGCGAAGGCATTGACTATCAGGAAACCTTTTCGCCCATAGCCATGCTAAAATCCATCTGCACATTGCTTGCTGTTGCAGCCTATTTCGATTATGAAATATGGCAGATGGATATAAAAATAGTATTCTTAAATAGATATCTTGAGGAAGATATCTATATGGAACAGCCGCTTAGTTTCACATCCAGTGATGATGATCATAAGATCTGCAAGCTGCAAAGGTCTATTTTTAGACTTAAACAAGCATCTCGGAGCTGGAATACTCATTTCAATGATGTGATCAAAATGTTTAGTTTCATCAAGAATGAGGAGAAATCATGTGTGATCAAGAAGGTCAGTGGGAGTGCAGTTGTCTTCCTCGTACTGTACATAGATGACATCCTCCTGATTGGGAATGATATTTTCATGTTGACCTCAGTCAAAATATGATTGTCTCAGGAGTTCTCTATGAAAGATCTAAGAGAGGCATCCTTTATACTAGGTATTAAGGTCTATAGAGATAGATCAAATAGGATGCTGGGACTTTCACAGAAGATGTACATAAAGGAGGTGCTAAAAAGGTTTAGCATGGAAAACTCCAAAAGAGGTTTAGTACCTTTTAGATATGGCATTCATCTCTCCAAAAAGATGTGCCCTAGCACACCTGAGGAGATTGAACGCATGAGTAAGATCCCTTATGCTTCGGCAATAGGAAGCCTCATGTATGCCATGCTATGTACACGACCTGATATAACCCATGTTGTGAGTGTTACAAGCAAATATTAGTTGAATCCAGGCGAAGAGCACTGGACTTCTATGAAATGTATCCTTAAGTACTTGAGAAGGACTATGGATATGTTTCTAGTCTTTGCGAATGGAGAACTCCAGGTTCAGAGATTTATAGACTCAGACTTTATGTCTGATATAGATGGTCAAAAATCGACATCTGAAAGTCTGTTCATTTGCAATGGTGGTGCAGTTAGCTGGAAGAGTTCCAAGCAAATGGTGATTGCTGATTCCACCATGGAGGCAGAGTATATTGCTGCATCGAAAGCTGCAAAGGAGGTATTCTGGTACAAGAAGTTTACCACAGAGCTTGGAGTGATGTCATTGGATGTCATCCCTCTTTACTGAGATAATAATGATGCCATAGCTCTAGCTAAGGATCCAAGGTCTCACCAGAAGTCCAAGCATATCGAGCGGCGATTCGATCTAATCCGTGATTACCTCGAAAAAGGTTATGTCGAGGTTAAGAGAGTCGACTCCATAAACAATGTGGTAGACCCACTGACAAAGTCATTAGGCTAGCAGAAGATCGAAGCCCACCTTGAGAAGATGGAACTTAGATATGTAGCCAATTGGCATTAGGTCAAGTGGGAGTTTGTTAGATGTGTGCCTTAGATGCCAAGTTGGCTAACATATTCCTTTACAAATGTAAGGGCAAATTTATAATTTTGACTATAAAGGAATAAAAGGTTATTCTACTATCATATTGTGTACATTATGTCAGTGATACATCCTTTGAGTTAGTAGGAATGTTAATTCATATTTTCAAGAGTTGAAAATTTAAGGCATGAGTTTACATAACTAACTCATAAACAGCTCCTGACCATAGGATCATCACAAGGATGGTGATCGATCCGGAAGGTTGGTGTACGATCACTTTCTTAGGATAGATGTGTCTTGAGTCTATGGTGTGGAGACACCAAAGTGAGAGTACAGATATTCATTGAGAATGAGAGTATTGAGCGTGACCACCTCGAGCAGTCATAAGGAAGTCTACCTTCTCATCGATGACTAGCTCGATGCTGCTGCTGTGTGTCTAGTTCTTTGACCTGAGGTACATCGATAGTTCACCTTGAGTGTATTATAATTTGACTACACAATAACTCGATCTCCTAGCCATTCAGAACTTTGAGGTATATGCTGGCTGTAGCATATTCATTGTAGGAACCAGATCGCACCAAGAAGGGATCTGTCAACCTCGGTAGATAAGAGGAGTAGTCCTATGATGATCGAAAGATTGAGTCCTTAAGCATATGACCATGGTAGAGTGAAATAATAGAAAAGAGTTTTCCATTAAGGTTTCACATCAGACTTGGATCGATCGATTGATTCATATGACTGATGTTGGGTTTGACGAGTTCACCTTAATCCTAGTTCAGTCAGAACTCATGATAGAAGAACTCAATCACACAGGTAGCTACACCAAAAGGTTCATCTTTATTTCTGATGGGTTGCCACCATATACTGCTAGGTGTCACGATAGATTTTGGGAGCAATTAGAATGATCTTGATGATCGATCATTCTAATTGTCTGACTCTGAAGAGTTCTGGTCCATCGAAAGGAGTTTCGATGATGTCGATGATGAGATCATGACATATCTCATTACCATACGAAAATGAACATAACTGGGTCACACAAATAAGAGTTAGGGTCTGGATATCATCAATTGAGCTAATCCAGTTTGATTGATTTGGATTAGATCCAATTAGGTTCAAGAAAATCGTGCTAGCACATGATTGAGCCTAACTTTCTCCTCGTGTAATCTTTTCTATCTCGACTAAGCCAAATGTGATTTGACTCACCCAGAGAACTTTGAGAAGGTTTCTCTCAATATGACTGGTGCTAGTCCAGCTCAAAAAAGTTTTGTCTTAATTCATGAGATAAATTTAAGACAACACCTGCCAATTCCTATCACCTGCCATTTCCGTTTTAGGACATTGGTCAAACGTTGACCCATGGACCTTGGACTGAAGGCCACTTGGCAAGAGGTTATTGGAGATTTTTTATGGAGTTCTACCTGCTAAATTGGGTCTCAAAGTGGGCACCATATTCAGATTGGGCGTGCACCCCAAGTGGATAAAAATAGAGTCCCATGAGATGAGGACTCTGATCCCTTGATCAACTTGGACTGTGGGGTGCCAATCTCACTGTGCTTATCCAGTGTTGGTGCCAACAGAAGGAGGAATTATGGGAATTTTTATCTGATATTATCAGATGATATCACTCCATCAATCAAAATTTTTTCAGAATTAATTGGAATTTTTTGATTGGTCGAATAATGTGGCACTGCATGGCGCAGCAGGGTCTATTTAAACCATGTCTGCGCCTATGGTTTAGAGTCTCTACTCAATAACCAGAAAAAGCCTAAATTCTCTCCACTTCTCTACACCCTCTCCACTCCTCTCCCTCTCCTCTTCACGTCCAAGAGGTTGGGCATCCATCTGGTGCTTGTCCAAGGCGTGGTGGCTTCCTGATTAGAAGGCTGCAGAGATTTCTTGAGAGCTGCTACTCCAGCTTCAGAAGATCTTCCAGATCAGATCCAGATTTGATTTTTGGAGAAAAAATTCATGAGGAGAAGATGATCTAGATCCTGCTTGAGTGGATACCGGTAGAGGCCAGGTGACTGCATGGCTATTTTAGAACCTCGGGCATTGCTGCGATCATCTACAGGGTAATCTAGTTATCCTAGAGGTATTTCTCTATTCCTCATGTTTCTAAATTTAATATCAGATAATAAGAATTAGATCTAATAGTTCTTAGATCTAAAATATTATAGAATAATTTTTTTTAAATATTCTATCTTAGATCTCATTAGATCTGGAAGATCCTACAAGGAAAAAGTCGATTTTTCTTTCAGGAGCAAAGATTGCTCATCAAGGATGTTATATGATAACACCTTAAAGTTTCTCTATGTAATTCCACTACCTAGATATTAGATACCGATGGTTTTATGTAATTTATTGCTAGGACTACAAGTAAGTGAAATATTTGAAAATGGTAAGAAATTCTTGAATGTTAGGGATGAAAGTCTTATTCCAATCCTAACTTTAGAAATTGTAGAGCTTATTTTCAAATATTGTCATTTAAAGTAATTGTTACTATTGTCTATTGTTTATAATCTTTGTTGGCCTTTTGGTTAAAGATGATCATCATTCATAAAGGAAGATTATTGTGGTATTATTATGAATAATATTATAATAATACATGGACAATAAGGAAATGACATTTACACAGCCTGTTAAGTGTAATGCACACACCCAAGTTAGATAATGTCATGAATGTCTATCTTTGGCATTACAGGCTTAGTCATCTTGATAAGAATAGGATAAACGGGTTAGCTTGAGAGGTAAACCTCGACATCAATGATTGTGAATCATTGATAGCCTGTGAGTCTTATCTTCTTGGAAAGATGACAAAGTCATTTTTAATGGAAAATGTGAAGGAGCTGATAAAGTTCTAAGTCTCGTACATAGTGATGTATGTAGATCTATGAACTTAAGTGTCAGAGGAAGATATTAATATTTCATTACAGACGACTTATCTAGGCATGGGTGTGTCTGGCCAAATCATTTGAAATGTTCAAATGATTCAAATGATGAAAAGGATGACATATCTAGGAGAGAATTGGATTCTCTCTCAGTGGATTCTTTTTCAGAATATAGTGTATCTAAAAGGAGAAGTTGAACTTTGTTAGACATGATTCAATCCATGATAGGGTTTACTAATCTGTCTATTTCAGGATTGTGCTCTCATGTGATTACTTATTTTACTCTAAAAATATACTGAGTAAGTCTGTTGTGCAGATTCCATATGAGATATGGATCGGGCATAGACCTAGACTCTCTTACCTTTGGGTTTGGCATTGATCGGGCTATGTCAAAAGTTTGCATACAGATAAACTTAGTTTATGGTCCAATAGGTGTTTAAGGATTACTAATTCTATCATGCTGAAGAACCTAAGATGCTCATCAGCAGTAGGGCATTCCTTTTGAAAAGGAGTTCCTTAGAGAAGGAACTGATGCCTATCAAGTTAAACTTGAAAGTTTAACTGGTAGAAAATGAACCGACATAATCTAGTAAACCTATACAATCGGATTTGATTAGATCAAACTCGGAGCCCATTAAAGTAAACACAATGCAGTGGTCTAACTCTGAGAAGTGGCTTCGAGCCATTAAATCCAAATTAAAGTCTATAGAAATCAATAGTGTATGGATACTAGATGATTCATCTAAGAAAATAAAATCCATTGGGTGTGAATGGATTTTTCAAAAAGATCAGAGTAGCACAGACGAAAAGGTGGAGACCTATAAAGCTCATTTTGCTATTATCCCAGAGTTAGAACATACGTTTTGAACAAATGTCTTTGTTATGAATAAAGAGAAACCCTGCATTTATAAGTGGACAAAATATTCTGTAGTGTTATTCCTTGTATTGTCTGTGGATGAAATTCTCTTAATCGAGAATAGCATTCCAGCATTGCAAGGAATAAAGGTTTGGGTGTCATCTAATTTCTCCATGTTCAAGGTCAGATATGGTATGCTCACTAATGGTAGTGAGCAGATACCAGTCTGATCTAAGTAAGAACCATTGGAAGATTGTATAGACAATCCTTAAGTATTTGAAAAATACTAAGATCCAGTGACTCAAATATGAAAATACTGACTTTAAACATGTGGATGTTTCAATTTTAGTCAGATCAAGATGACAACAAGGAAGTGTCGGATCTTATCCTAATTATAGGAGCAATCTGCTGGAAAGGTTCCAAGTAGGATACTTTAGTCTACTCAATTAGTGATGTAGAGTATATCGTAGCATATGATGCTGCCATATAAGCTGTGTAATTGCTGAGCTTCATTAACAGGTTTGGAGTAGCACCCTCCACCGATGGTCCAGTCCTATCGTAGCACTGGAGCCATAAATCTGGCTAAAGAATCAAAGGACCAGCATACTCTGTATTACTATCACTTTTGATTTTAGATCAGGGTGACATCAATCTTTGGAAGATCGATGAAAAGGGAGAACTTGACCAGCCCATTTGCTGAGGCCTCGAAATTAAGAAGTTCTACGAACTCAAGTAGAAGATAAGATATTTGATATCATTCTGATTGGCTTTAGTACAAGTGAGAGTTGTTGAAAAATGTATCCTAAAGCCAATCATCTAAATGGTAGATGATTGGAATTAGTATATGAATTATCTAATAATAATAGTTATTTGGCAGATTTATCATAAAAGTTTTATCTTCCTTAAATGAACTCTTAAATTATGATGAAGTCCTTAGAACCACAATCAATCAATAAAGGAGAATTTATTGGAAGGTTCTTAAATTGTTCACGACCAAATGATAAGTTATTAACAAGGACGATAACTTATCAAGTATAGGTCGCTGTATGCCATATGCATTGGTTAACCAAGTGGTGTGGAGACACTGGTCTGGCATCCAGGTGAGATGTAGGAGTACATCTGCATTGAACGTGACCAATGTAATATTCTACAGTCAAGAGTAGTTAGCTAAGACCAATGGGTATAAGTGTCTCTCCGACCTAAGATCACCATGGTGACTTGCAAGCAACTCACTATGCTTTGATGTTGGACTGTCTGTATTTTTAATGTAGATTCGAAAGATTTTTGGATACAGTTAAGTACTTATGAACTCAGTATGTAAGTCAAGATGGGATTGATCACTCCTAATTAACTTTAGAAAGAGAATGTCTCGCTATGTTTCAATTTAGCAAAATCTAGGCCTGGATAATCCTCGTGAGGAGTCACGAGATTTGCAAAATTTTGAGACATAATAGAGATGACTTACATGAGTGTTGACAATATACTCAAAGTCGTCTTGAGCATTATTGGTCAAAAGGATGAATTATACAGTAACCATGGGTCAGGGTTCTTAGAATGTTGCTTTGCATACATTCGACCTATCTGGACGTCGGGAACCATTGCTAGATGGTTACTTCGACTGGTATAAAAATTGATTCCTATACTACCAACTTAGATTCGAACCTATAAGGTCACACACATAAGAGGTTCTAACCTAATCAGATTGTTAATCAATGATTGAGAATCGTTCTTAGGTTAAACAATCAATGTGATTGATGTTTGACCTAATGCAAGTGTTGCAGGAGGATCATTAGCAATTAGATTGCTAATTGACTCAATCTGATTGAGCAATTAGATTGAGATCAAGCCTAATTGAATATGATTCAATTAGATTTAGTTTTGATTTAATTGGATTAAGTCTAATTAGTTTATTGGATAAGCCAGTTGCAAGGGAGAACAAGTCCTTGTTTGACTAGGACTTGTATGCACCTAATTCCTAATTAAGTTATGATTTAAATTAAATATAATTTAATCTAATTTAATTAGACTACTAGTTAGACTAGGATCACTATTAATTAGGTTATAATTAATTTAAATTAGGTTCAAAGTATTTGACCTAATCTAAATAAGAATCCTAGTTAGACTAGGATTCCATCTTCTCTTGTGCCACCTAAGAAAATCAAAATCCACGCCCACTAATTAATCTCAGATAATTTTTTTATAATTTTTATATCTAAATAAAGTAATATCATACCACTTATTTTATAGATTTAAATCAGATTTGATCTGGTTCAATATGAAAATTAATTTGGTTCATTGTGGAAAGTGGTTTAGCCTATTTCTCTTTTTGAAAGAGTCCCTCTTCACAAGGACTCTTCCCTCCCTCTCTTGCACCAACTTCTCCCATGTTTATTCTCCTTTTTGTTGCCCATTTTGTGGTTATTTTTATGCTATCTATGAAATAAATGAGATAGGGGGCGTCCAAGAGTTGGACGCCCCAAGGACTCCTTGTTAGACTAGGTCTTATGACCTAGTCTGCCATATAAAAGGAGGCCGCCCCATATGCCATGATATTGGAGTCAAAAATTCATGGAAAATTGAGAGAAATACCAGAGGAGAACGAGGAAGACCTGAGATATTTGAGGCACCAAAATCCATGGAGGAGAGTCCTCTAACAAGATATCAAAAGTTGATGTCTTGTAGAGAAAAAAGGTAAGAGAGAAGATTGTCTTCTCTTATTGGTTTTCTTTCTTATTTTTTTTCTTTTTCTTTTTATTTTTATATGATAAAAATATGAGAGATAAAGAAAGATTACATGGGTGGTTTGAGGTGCCAAAATTCTTGGAGGAAATTCTTCAATCAAGAGATCAAAGGTTGATGTCTTGTAGAGAGAAAGGTAAGAGAGAAGATTGTCTTCTCTTATTGTTTTTTCCTTTCATATTAATATCTCTTTGTTTTATATTTTTTTTTATATGATAAAAAATTTGAAAGAGAAAGAGGGATGGTGTGGTGAATTCATGCTCCAAAGAGTTGGAGCATGGTGATCTTATTTTGGATATGATATGATCATGTTCTGATGGAAGAAGAAGAAGAAAAGAAGGTCTTTTCTTAAGATTTCTTTTAGAACCCTTCTTCTCTATAAATAATGAGATTTTTTTATAAAAAAAATTAGATATCATAAGATCTAAAAACTAAAAAAATATCAAGAGAAGAGGATTTTCTCATGTCCTAGCATAGAGATGTTTTCAGGATATCAATTGTTGATGCACTGAAGGAGAAGATCTGTCTTCTCTTAGGATCTTTTTTTATTAAATATTAATTTTGATTTTAAGGAGATCAAAAGGTTTGAGTTCTCCCTTATTCATCCTCATATTCTTCATCTCTTGGAATGTCCAAAAGATCTGAAGAATATTTTTTAGATGAACCATCTGGAGGGATCTGCAAGAAGCTAGCACTTCTAACGGATCTTCATTCGACGAACCTTCGATTTTATTGCAGCCTCGTGTGGATCACCTGTAGAGGCCAGATGCATGTACGGATTCAAAGGCAACAAAGAAAATTATCCATGGTATTTTTGACCTGCATGAAGGTAAGAGATCTGATCTCTTCTTTTATCTAGATATGATCTAGGTTTTAGATCTGAAACTGTTTCAGATTTAGGGTATTGATTTGATCAATACCAAATCTTTTATTTTCTGATTTATAAATATAATATGACATGTTATAGGTCTTAATTGTAGGGTTTAGTAATTTGATTACATGCATTTGTAGATTAAATTGTTTAATTTACATATTTCGCTGTGTTATATTTCAAAAAAAATTTGAAATTCATGCATAAAATATTGCACCTTTTCCAACACTACTTTGGAATCTTATGGAGAACACCAACATGCCACTTTATCCTTTTTAGTGAAAGTAAAAATTTTATCTCTTTTGCATGCTTGTTTTTATTTTATCGATATCGACAAGGTGATTCTAGGGTTTGGATTCTGGCTTGATAGTTTTATTTGATAAAGCTGTTGATTTATTTATTTTTAAAAAGTTTAAAAAAAAATTTTCACTACGTGATCAAAATTCAATAGTGGTATCAAAGCCACCCTTATCTAATTCGATCAAACAAGTGCAAAATAGTTACATAGAATTGTTATTGATCATATATTGCCAAATATGTTACATTGATTGTAAGCATTGATCTTTAATCTCAAAAAATATTTTTGACTTTATATGTACCATGATTTTAAATTTCAATTATTAATTATAAATTTTTGATAATTTAGAATTTATTTTATTATGGTAGCTTCATGCTTAAATCAATGTATGGTTAAGGGTGTTATGCATGCTTAATATGATTAGGGGTTGCTTTATTTTTCAATATGCTTGTCATATGTTATGACTTCTAATGCACCCTTATTTAAATTTTTGGCATGATTATATGATTGCTATTATTATTTGTGTTTACATGCCATATTACATTTTATGTAGATATAGTTAGGATGTACCGAGACCAGTTCAAAGTCTCTTTTAAAAGTTATATTAAGTTGTAATGTCAAGATTTACTTTCAATTCAAAAGTTGAATTTTTTAGATCAATTGGTGTCGAAGAAAGTGTGAAAGGTAATTTTTTAATTAGATTCATATGCTGGTCTGGTCAACTCTATTGGTGTCTAAAAAAAGCTACGAGGTGCCTTCTACCTATTGACCTAGCCAATTTGATCTTATTGAATTTTGGACTTAGATTGGTTAGTGATGTAGACATTACAAGGGCCTTCTTTCGATCTTGATCGATAGAGTATGTCAAGATCTTAGTGAGTTTATTGTGTTATCCACAAGGCTTACTATAGAAATTGATATGATATTGATTAAGTACATTTTGATGCTTATGGCATATTTTGAATAGTATTGCTTTGTTGTGCTATCCATAAGGGCAGCATTGTTTAAGTATGACCATATGAAATTGAAGGGTCAACTTAATTAGAACACTATAGTTTGTTATGCTATCCACAAGGCTATATGTGATCTAGAGGCCAGAGAGAAAAATATTGAGAATTATAGAGATACAATTGGTAAAGAGTTACCTACTCTTGAACTCATGAATATTTGTTGTGCTATCCACAAGGTATTTGTGAGGAATAGAGATCTTAACCCCACTAAAAAATATTAGTATGTTTCTCGATCTTCATATTTGAGAGCTATGAAGTTCGATAAAATAGTGGAAGGCACAATTAAATAAAAGTCTTAGTTTAGTTGTGAATGTCACCATGAGTCGTCCGCTTATATTGTGTTCTTGTTATTGTAGATTAACTACTCACATGGCATCCTCACTTTCAATTAGAAGCATCCTAGATGCAAACAAGTTAACCAAACCTAACTATGTCGACTAGTTAAGGAACCTGAGAATTATTCTCACTCAGGAGAAAGTCTCCTACATTTTGGATACAGCTGCACCAAATTTCCTTGGGGAAGATGCTTTTGAGGAGGAAAGGGCCACATATAAGATGTGGAAAGATGACAGTGTGACTGTTAAATGCATCATACTTGCCTCCATGAGTAATGAGCTTCAGAGGCAGTATGAGGACATGGATGTTCCCTCTATACTCTTTAATCTTAAGGAGTTATATGGAAAATAAAGTCGAACTATTCGATATGAGATATCAAAGCAGTTGTTCCGTGCCCACATGATTGAAGGCACCTCTATGCAAATGCATGTCCTGAAGATGTTTGATTTGATTACTCATCTGGAATAGCTGGTGTTGGGTATAAAATACCCTCAGCCGAAGTTCTTAACAGGATTGACCCTCCCGGGACTCCTCTGGTTTTCAACCGCAGATGGTATCTCTCCGAACTTCTTCGACGGTCGGATTCCCACAGCGCTTACTGAATTCTCCCGACGGACGAACTTCCACTGCACCACCCGAGCTCCCTCAACATGAGTTCCCCCAGTTATCTATTAAGCCGCCCCAAGTGCTCACTAAGCTCCGCCACCAACCGACTTTCTACGACTATCAGCTGTTCCCCGAATCCCTTCCAGACTTCTTCCAGCCAGGTTCAACTCCAATCCGAACTACCTCAGACTTCATCAATGGCTGAACTTCTCCAACGGTAGATTCCTACGACTACCAGATTTCATCCGGACTC
The DNA here is from genome assembly GCF_000442705.2 of Elaeis guineensis. Taxonomy (NCBI): domain Eukaryota; kingdom Viridiplantae; phylum Streptophyta; class Magnoliopsida; order Arecales; family Arecaceae; genus Elaeis; species Elaeis guineensis. The sequence goes on along the minus strand of NC_026000.2, from coordinate 105,530,792 downwards.
CTACGGGAGCCGGACCTCGTTCCCGACTCCGGTTGCAGGCGGACTTTGCCCGAACTCCTACGGGAGCCGAGCTCTGCCCATGACTTTGCTCACAGGTAAACTTCGTTTGGACTCCTACGGGAGCCGGACTTCACCCACAATTCCCATTGCAGGAAGACTCAGCCCGGGCTCCTACGGGAGCCGGATCTCGCCTCCAGCTCCAGCTGCGGGAAGACTCCGCCCGGATTCCTACGGGAGCCGGACCTCGTTCCCTACTCCGACTGCAGGCGGACTTTGCCCGAACTCCTACGAGAGCCGAGCTCCGCCCATGACTTCGCTCACAGGTAAACTTCGTCCGAACTCCTACGGGAGCCAGACTTCACCCACAATTCCCATTGCAGGAAGACTCAGACTGGGCTCCTACGGGAGCCAGACCTCGCCTCCAGCTCCAACTGCGGGAAGACTTCGCCCGGACTCCTACGGGAGCCGGACCTCGTTCCCTACTCTGGCTGCAGGCGGACTTTGCCCGGACTCCTACAGGAGAGGAGCTCCGCCCATGACTTCGCTCACAGGTAAACTTTGTCCGGACTACTACGGGAGCCGGACTTCACCCACAATTTCCATTGCAGGAAGACTCAGCCCGGGCTCCTACGGGAGCCGGATCTTGCCTCCAGCTCAAGCTGCGGGAAGATTCTGCCCGGACTCCTACGGGAGCCGGACCTCGTTCCCTACTCCGGCTGCAGGCAGACTTTGCCCGGACTCCTACGGGAGCCGAGCTCCGTCCATGACTTCGCTCACAGGTAAACTTCATCCAGACTCCTACGGGAGTCGAACTTCACCCACAATTTCCATTGCAGGAAGACTCAGCCCGGGCTCCTACGGGAGCCGGACCTCACCTCCAGCTCTAGCTGCGGGAAGACTCCGCTCGGACTCCTACGGGAGCCGGACCTCATTCCCTACTCCGACTGCAGGCGGACTTTGCCCGGACTCCTATGGGAGCCGAGCTCCGCCCACGACGTCGCTCACAGGTAAACATCATCCAGACTCCTACGGGAGCCGGACTTCACCCACAATTTCCATTGCAGGAAGACTCAGCCCGAGCTCCTACGACAGCCGGATCTCGCCTCCAGCTCCAACTGCGGGAAGACTCCGCCTGGACTCCTATGGGAGCCGAACCTCGTTCCCTACTCCGGCTGCAGGCGGACTTTGCCCAGACTCCTACGGGAGCCGAGCTCCGCCCACGACTTCACTCACAGGTAAACCTCGTCTGGACTCCTACGGGAGCCAGACTTCACCCATAATTCCCATTGCAGGAAGACTCAGCCCAGGCTCCTACGGAAGCCGGATCTCGCCTCCAGCTCCAGCTGCGGGAAGACTCCACCCGGACTCCTACGGGAGCTGAACCTCGTTCCCTACTCCAGCTGCAGGCGGACTTTGCCCGGACTCCTACGGGAGCCGAGCTCCACCCACGACTTCGCTCACAGGTAAACCTCATCCGGACTCCTATGGGAGCCAGACTTCACCCATAATTCCCATTGCAGGAAGGCTCAGCCCGGGCTCCTACGGGAGCCAGATCTCGCCTCCAGCTCCAGCTGCAGGAAGACTCCGCCCGGACTCCTATAGGAGCCGGACCTCGTTCCCTACTCCGACTGTAGGCGGACTTTGCCCAGACTCCTATGGGAGCTGAGCTCCGCCCACAACTTCGCTCATAGGTAAACTTCATCCGGACTCCTACGGGAGCCGGACTTCACCCACAATTCCCATTGCAGGAAGACTCAGTCCGGGCTCCTATGGGAGCCGGATCTCGCATCCAGCTCCATCTGCGGGAAGACTCCGCCCAGACTCCTACGGGAGCCGGACCTCGTTCTCTACTCCAGCTGCAGGCGGACTTTGCCCGGACTCCTAGGACTTTGCCCGGACTCCTACAGGAGCCGAGCTCCACCCACGACTTCGCTCACAGGTAAACTTCGTCCGGACTCCTACGGGAGCCGGACTTCACCCATAATTCCCATTGCAAGAAGGCTCAGCCCGGGCTCCTACGGGAGCCGGATCTCGCTTCCAGCTCCAGCTGCGGGAAGATTCTGCCCGGACTCCTACGGGAGCCGGACATCATCTCCGACTCCGATCGAAGGAAGACTCTGTCCAAGCTCCATCCCCGACCTCGACTGCTGGAAGGCCTCGTTCGGACTCCTACGGGAGTCGGGCTCCGCCCTTGACCTTGGCTGCTGGTAAACTCCATCCGGACTCCTAAGGGAGCCGGGCTTCGCCCCTGACTTTGATTGTAGGTAGACCTCGCCCGGGCTCCTACGGGAGCCAGATCTCATCCTCAACTCCGACTGCGGGAAGACTCCGTCCGGACTCTCACGGGAGTCGGACCTCATCCTCAACTTCGGCTGAAGGAAGACTTCGTCCGGACTCCCACAAGAGCCGGACTCCGGGCTCCTCTAGAACGGGTAGCTAACCACCTCTCCCCGCCAGACACTCCAGCCGAGCTTCAGCCGATAGGTCTGCACTCCTTGGTGTGGCTGCAGTAATGGTCACGACTCTGCTCCACTTCCTGTGATGGATTCCGCGTGGCTCCATTACTCCCTGGCCAACCGCTATGATGCCCACGATTCTGCTCCACTTTCTGCGATGGATACCGTGCGATTCTTCCATCCTCTGGCAAGTCGCGACAACGGACGTCGCTCCACTCCCCACGATAGACTCCACGTGGCATGTCCTGGTGATAGCCACGATTCTACTCCACTACTCTCTGCAACAAACTCCTCCTGACTCTGGGCGGCCCGCTGCCAAGCGGTTACAGGCATCGCTATCAGTCTGTTGCCCCCTCCGTCTATAAAAGGGGGATCCCAGATACGTTATTCTCTAAGCCCTCATTTTTACCTAGAAACTCTGCTAAAATTTTCGTTCGAGCACTCCATTCTTGTTGAGGTAGAGAACTGACTTGAGCATCGGAGGTCTTGCTGGAGCAACCCCACCTCTGGTTTAGACTTCTCTTGTAGGTCCGGTGATGACCGCGACACCCTCGACTCCAGCTTTTCCGACGCAGGCAGATTTTTGCACCAACAGGATTGGCGCTAGAGGAAGGGACGGCTGTGTCTTCGCAGTACCCTTGTTCTTAAAGGAGTGCTCAACGGGACCGCCCCCGGGCATCTTTTCCGACATCCTCTCCTCCTCCCTCCACTTGGTCTTTGCCCGATGCCTCCCCGTAAGGCGTCCATGCGACGATCCACGGCCTCTGCAGCCAGATCTCAGGCTCTGGCCTCACCTCTGATTTTCCAGCCTCCTCCTCCTCCTTCGGCAATGGCAGTTGGCGCGGAGCAATTTGATCTGCTAGCACAGCAGGTCAGAGGCCTCACTGAAGCTGTGCAGGCCATATAGCAGCAACAGCAGCAGCAGCAGCCGCAGGCATCAGTGCGCCTGGAAAGAGTGTCACCAGAACACTAGAATCCGACGGTAGGTCGGGCCACTTGGGCCAGCCGCTCCGTCTTTCCCGAAAAGATGAACCCAAGGGTGGAGAGCCCTCAGTCGGATCACGACTCCACCTCTGGAAGATCTCTACCCCCATTCTGCCAGAGGACCCTCAAGACTCATAGTCGAGAGGATTTTCTTGACCGGAGGGACCAGGAGATGAACCGACGGATCGAAGAACTCCGCCACACTCCCCCCGCTTATGGTGAAAATATTTGCACTGACCCTCCCTTTTCTCAAATGATCATGCAGGAATCGATCTCGCCAAACTTCAAACTCCCCCAGTTCGAAAGCTACGACGGGACTTCGGACCCGATTGATCATCTGGAGGCCTTCCGGATGATGATGTTGCTTCATGGAGCACCCGACACCATTCTATGTCGAGCCTTCCCATCCACCTTGAAGGGAGCGATGAGAAACTGATACTCGATGCTGAAGCCGGGTACCATCTTTTCCTTCGATCAGATGAGCCACCAATTTGTGGCCCATTTTGTCAGCAGCCGGCACCCCCAGAAGGGTTCGGAGTCCCTCATCAATATCAAGCAAAGGGAGGGGGAGTCCATTTGAGCCTACATCAACCATTTCAATGTCGCCACACTGGAGGTCCAGAACTTGGACCAGTCGATAGCAATGGCCGCTCTAAAGGGCGGACTTCAGAAGAATGACCTTTTGTTCTCCCTGGAGAAAAAGTACCCTAGAAATTTTGCTGATCTGTTGGCTCAGGCCGAAGAATACGCCCGAGCGAAAGAAGCCTTCAAAATGAAGGATGAGGAGACTGTGAGAGAACGGTAGGTGGAAGACTCGAGTAAGCCCGCAGTCGAAAAAGGGTCGAGAGAAGCTCGGCCATGTTCTTGAACTCCTCCCGGGCACAAGCGTGTCCATACTCCTCCCCGGGTACATAGGCAGAGAAGTCTGGACCGCAGAGTTTGGCAGGGTTCTCCATCGGGAAGATTTCGCAACTATGCCCCCCTCAATGCCTCGAAAACCCAGGAGCTGATGGAGGTCAGAGAGCAGCTCCCTAGGCCAGAGAGGATGCGCACACACTCCGAGAAGTACAATCCCAACAAGTTCTGCCTCTACCATCACGACCACGACCACGACACGGAGGAATGCATCTAGCTTCGGGATGAGATCGAGGAGCTCATTCGGTGAGGTCGACTCGATAGGTTCATTCGACGCTGGCCTGAGGGTAGAGAAGATCAGCCAAGGGCCCTGTCGCAGCTCGAGCCACCGAGAGGGAAGAGCAACCCGGAGATCGGCCTCCAATTGAGATCATCAACTCCATCACCGGAGGACCCCAAGGGGGAGCAGACCTTCCACGACCACGGGACTCGGAAAGCCTATAAATGTATTACTAACGACTTTGCTTTGAATCGAAATTCCTTTTGACTTTACATGTCTTTTCCTTTTGGCATGGACTTGTTACGACTGGGGATAACCCCTTCAAACAATTAAAACAAGGTCATGTTAGGAACAGGAGGAGAATCTTGTCCTAACATGAGCAAAATGAAAGTCCGATTATTTTAAGATCGGATCGGGGGAGAGGCCCATATAACGGCCCTTGAGTGCCCCCATGGTCATGTTAGGAACAAGAGGAGAATCTCGTCCTAGCATGAGCAAAGTGAAAGTCCGATTATTTTAAGATCGGATCGGGGGAGAGGCCCATATAACGGCCCTTGAGTGCCCCCAGGGCCATATTAGGGACAGGAGGAGAACCTCGCCCTAACATAGGCAAAGTCAAAGGCCCGATTCTTTTAGACCGGATGGGGGGAGAGGCCCTACAACGCCCTTACGCGCCCCCACAGCCATGTTAGGGACAGGAGGAGAACCTCACCCTAACATGAGCAAAGTCAAAGGCCCAGTTCTTTTAGACCGGATGGGGGGAGAGGCCCTACAATGCCCTTATGCGCCCCCATAGCCATGTTAGGGACAGGAGGAGAACCTCGCCCTAACATGAGCAAAGTCAAAGGTCCGGTTCTTTTAGACCGGATGGGGGGAGAGGCCCTACAACGCCCTAATGTGCCCCCACAGCCATGCTAGGAACAGGAGGAAAATCTCGTCCTGACATGAGCAAAGTCGAAGATCCGATTCTTTTAGACCAGAGGGGGGGAGAGGCCCTCGTAATGACCTTTATGTGCCCCTACAGCCCCGTTGGGAATAGAAGAAGAACCTCATCCTAACTGAGCTGAGATCAATGATTTATGTCACAAATTGACATAAAAAGTATCAATTAATATCTAAATTATCTAACTTTATTAAGAAATTGATACTTGTTATTATATTTTGCAGAAGAAGTGATCATCAATAGAAAGAACAAGGAAAGAGGATTCCAACGACGTAAATTTTATGCAAAACGGAGTTAAATTGATCCAGAAATTGAAGAATGAAGAAAGAAGACTCAATTGGGTCAAACCCGAGTCAAATCAGATCAAAATTGACCAAAAATCAACTGATTTGGTGATCTGATTAGCCGCCTGGTCCACAGCAACAGGCGCGTGGACCATGGACCCATCGGCGCACCATAAACCCCCCTAACAACTCTCTAAAACCTCTTAGTCCCACATCGAAAGTTTTGAAAACCTTATAACCCCCAAATGCCTATAAAAAGCCCCCAAAGGCCCTTGTTTTATGTATTCTTCCTTCCGATCAAGCTTGTAACCCTAGATAGTGGGGTTTTTAGCTCTCTTTTCAAGCCTCGAGCTTTGAGGTTTTTGTAATAAATTTTTTTTATATATAAAATCTTATTTTTATGCAATTTCATCTCTTTACATTATGCAATTTATTTTTTTTGCAATTAGGATAGTTTAATTTATGCAATTTAATTTTATGCAATTAGGTTAGTTTAAATTATGCAGTTTAAATTTATGCAATTAGGATAGTTTAATTTATGAAATTAGGATAGTTTATTTTTCTGTATTTAAATTTTGCAAGTAGATTTAGATCATGTCTAGCTAAGCATCCCTTCTAGGGTTTGCGATGAAGCTAGATCATGAGTAGGGATTTTACATAGGGTTCTTTCTTTTTCTTAGGGTTTCTTTTTCTTCCTCTTTTGCCAAGAATTTTTGATGAACTACAGTTGGGTCAGAGTCCCTTCATAGTTCATGCTTGATTCAGTGCATAGGAGGAGAAAACCCTAAGGGATCCTAGTTATTACTCCCCTGTAAAGAATCTTGATGGGTTATCGTTGGGCCTTAGTCCCTTCATAATCTATGCTTGGGAAAGACAAGAGGAGTAGTCGTTAGGATCATTAAGAAAAATTCTAGGTAGAATTTCCTAATCTAGATCTAGTGGATTCAAAAATCCTAGATCCTTAGTCTTATTGTCTTTAGCAAACAACTTTCGACTTTCGATTTTTGTTAAAGCTCGCTTGAGCATAGATTTGAAAATCATTTTTAAAACCAAGTCTCTGTGGGATCGACCCGTACTCGCTGGTCGTGCTACTCTGCACACCGTGCGCTTGCGGTTTTATTTACAAATTTTAAGATTTGCACATCAAGTTTTTGGCGCCGTTGCCGGAGATTTGGCATTTTAAATTATTTTCAAATATTTGTTCTTCGTGCTTTATAACTCTCTTTCTTTTTCCTTTAGGTTTCTATATTTAGTTGGTGATTGCTGGAAAACTCAGGTGCGCTTCTAATTTCTCTTTTATTATTTTTAGTTAATTACTTTTCCTTTAGACCTAATCATTTGAATTTACTTAATCAAAAAAAAAAAAAAAAAAAAAAAAAAACAAAAGATATTTCATAATCGTGAAGTAAAATATCAAGATAAAAAAAAAAATTTCTAAATTAAAATCTTTTACATTCTTGGTCATCTTGTTTATTTGCATTTGCATTTTCATAATTAATCTAAGGGCATCAACCCATTAACAAGATAAGGTGGGGATTTCATTACCCTTCCTTAGCCCAAAAACCATCTCCATCATATTGCATTACCTAGACCTTTAATCTTAAAATCAATTAGACGTCAACCTTAAGGAATTCGAGCTCAATAGGACAAGGAACCCTAAGAGTTCTACCAAGTTTGAGTTGTTTGATTAGTTGGTGTCTAGGCAAGTCCCTGAGGGTGGTTTGTTAAATTGGTTCAGTTGCTGGCCTGGCCAACTCGTTTGGTGTCTAGAAAGGCAACGATGAGTGAACCTCCCACCTCTTATACTTACCTGGCTAACTAGTTGATCAATCTCCACTTGGAAGGTTTGAAGGGTCATCTTGGAATAGTTAGGAGCTGTCTAGATTTAGGTTAACCCTAGGATAGATTGAGTTTAATTTATTGATTCACTTGTTTGAAAAAAAAAAAAAAATTAAAATTTAAATTAATTTGGTTACTTTTCTTTAGATTTAGGACTCCTTAGGATCTTCTCTTTAGAACTTTTTCTCTTTTCTTTCTTTTCCTTATACATAAAAATTTTATTAAAAAAAAAAAATTGTATAAACATTGAGAACCGTACACTTCGTCTGTGGAGAAGAGTGTCGGGTCGTCTAGTTAGAATTGAGTCAATTCTTGTTGTTCCAATGGCTGAACCAATCCAACCCATGACCCTTAAGGATTTGTGTTATCCAGTTGGCTCCATCCAACCATCTTGTATCAGGTTGCCACAACCCACAGCTAACAATTTTGAAATCAAATCTCAAATCATAAATATGCTTCCAAAATTCATAGGATTAGAGGATGCTTATATATTTATTAGAGAATTTGAGGAGGTATGTGCAACCATGAAACTGCAATTAACAGAGGATGAGGTCAAACTTAGATTAATCAACTTTGCCCTTAAGGACAATGCTAAGAAGTGGCTTTATAGTCTGCCAAACTATTCTGTCACTACCTGGGAGGGCTTTGTGAGAATATTTTTAAAAAAGTATTTCCCCCATCATAAAACAGCTAGGATTAGGAATGAAATAAATCAATTTTACCAACTAGCTGGTGAATCATTTTGGAAGTACTTTGATCGTTTCAAGAATCTTTTGACCCAATGCCCACACCATGGAATAGAAACTTGGAGACTATGCCAGATCATCTATGAGGGGTTAGATTCAAACTCAAGAACCATGCTAGAGTCCATGTGCCAAGGCCAATTTATGGACAAAGAAACTACTGAAGCTTGGCAATTCTTAGAAGACCTAGCCGAGAAAAATTTACAGTGGGAAACAACTAGGGAACCTGATAAAGCTACACCTTCAAGAGGAGGAATGCATCAAATTCAACCAACCCTAGCATCAGAGGCCAAGATTGCAACCTTAACACGTAGATTGGAAGCCTTAGAATTACAGAGACCAGCCAATGTAAATCAAATATCTGCACCCATGTGTAAAGGGTGCAATGCACCAGACCATGTCTTAGAAGAATGTTCCTACTCGAATGAGTGTGCACAGGTGAATGCCACCTATCAAGGACCATTGAACAATCCTTATGCACCCACATATAACCCAGGTTGGAGGAATCACCCGAATTTCTCATGGTCCCAGAATCCTAATGTAGGCAATCCAAATTTCAATCAGCAAAATCTAAGGTCCAACCCAGTAATGAACAACCCGCCGGCTTCCATGATAATGACAAGAAAATTACCTCTTTAGAGAAAAGCCTAGAAGCCATGATGAAGACACATACCAGCTTTATGCAAACCACGGGTCAACTCATAAATAATAACACCCAAGCTATAGCCCATCTGGAAAGCAAGTAAGTCAGCTGGCTTCGACCATTAGTGAACGAGAACATGGTAGGTTACCTAGCCAACCTGAGCCAAATCCTAGGAACCAAAATGGTCCACGACCCCAACAAGGAAACCAAGTTAATGGTGTAAATGCCATTCATACCTTAAGTTCAGGACAACAAATAGACAATAAGGTAGTTGCACTTGATGATATAGATGACTCATCTGCCGAGTCACCTTCTAAAACTACTACCTTTCAACCTCAAGCACCAGAAACTGAAAATTCACCTAGTCCAGTACTTAAAAGTCCTAGAGCTCCTTTTCCAAACAGACTGAAATCCAATAAATCTGAACATTTAGACAAAATTTTAGAGGTATTTAAACAAGTCCAAGTTAATATTCCTCTTTTAGATATAATCCATCAGGTTCCAACTTATGCCAAATTTTTAAAAGATCTCTGCACTAGGAAAAGGACCACTAATGTACCAAAGAAAGCATTTTTGGCTGCAAGTGTCAGTTCATACCTATCTAGCCATGTGCCAATTAAATATAAGGACCCTGGAGCTCCAACAATTTCTTGTGTTATTGGAGAAACCAATATAAAAAAGGCCTTGCTAGATCTAGGAGCTAGTGTGAATATCCTTCCATATTCGGTGTATGAACAACTAGGATTAGAAAAACTTCAACCTACTGGGATCACATTACAGTTAGCCGATAAATCTCTCAGGATCCCTAAGGGAATGGTCAAGGATGTTCTGATAAAGATTAAAAATTTCATTTTTCCTGTAGATTTTATTGTTTTAGAGACTGAGCCAGTTGCGAATCCTAAAAGACATATACCTATCATTTTAGGAAGACCATTCTTAGCTACGGCCAATGCTGAAATCAATTATCGAAATGGTCTAATGAAGTTATCCTTTGGGAATATGACCATTGAGCTTAATGTTTTTAACTTAGAACAGGAATCCTCTTCTCATGCTGATGTCAATGTAGTCCAAGATGGTATTTATGAATCCATTGACATTAGTGATGACGAAGTCGACCTAGAGTCTAACCCCTGGTTAATCCATGAGTCTGAGGATGTCAATGAAATACTTAAAGAAAATCAGATTAATCAAGAATCGACACTTCCTACTGAACCAATCATTGAGATGGTGAAACCATCACCTAAACCATCGATAGAGGAAGCACCCATTTTAGAACTGAAACCCCTCCCAGAACATCTCAAGTATGCATATCTAGGATCCAAAGAAACTTTGCCTGTAATTATTGCATCAGACCTAGATCCCAAGCAAGAGGAGGAGTTAGTGTCAGTTCTAAAAGCAAATCAGGAAGCAATAGGTTGGACCATAGCAGATATCAAAGGAATAAGCCCTTCTATAGTTCAACATAGAATATACTTAGAGGAAGAGGCTAAACCAACAAGAGAAGCCCAAAGAAGGCTTAATCCAGTTATAAGGATGTAGTTAAAAAGGAGATTCTGAAACTCTTAGATAGTGGAATAATTTATCCTATTTCTGATAGCTCTTGGGTAAGCCCAGTTCAAGTAGTACCCAAGAAATCTGGGGTAACAGTGGTCCAAAATGATGCAAACGAACTTATCCCAACTAGGACCCAAACGGGATGGAGGGTCTGTATAGACTATAGAAAGTTGAATGCTGCGACAAGGAAAGATCACTTTCCTTTGCCATTTATTGATCAAATGTTGGAAAGACTAGCCGGACAAGAGTTTTACTATTTTCTTGATGGATACTCCGGTTACAACCAGATCCCATAGCCGCTGAAGATCAAGAAAAGACTACATTCACCTGTCCATTTGGTACTTTTGCCTATAGACGAATGCCCTTTGGACTATGTAATGCACCGGCAACCTTTCAGAGATGCATGATCAGCATGTTTTCAGATATGATAGAAAATTTCTAAAAATTTTTATGGATGACTTT